>NC_140987.1:257474857-257982357 GCF_052327205.1 Somniosus microcephalus | reverse complement strand
TCTTTCCCCATAGCCCTGCAATTTTTTTTCCTTTTCAAGTATATATCCAACCCAATTCAATTTTGAAAGTTACTATTGAATCTGTTGGAACGCTGGACATGTTGGAACATGGAGAAGAAAGAGGCAGCAAAGTTGATGGGAAATTAAGTCTAGCTTAGCATTAGCTTATGAGGCAAATGAACTCACTTGGTGTTTAAATTAGTATTTCCTTACAGCTAGAAGAGTCATTAGTTTCAAGGTCTCCATTAACTGTTGAATAAAGAAAGTTTGTAGGAAGCCTAAGCCGTGTCTCTGTTTAATTAGGATAGGGCTAGGCACAATGGTGCACCATATTAATCGTGTCCGCCCATCCGTCCTTCCTTCCTTCCTTCCTTCCTTGCTGTGGAAGAGCTTTCATAGCCTTTCAGGTAGTGCGTTCCAGATCATGACAACTTGCTGCTAAATGTATCCTAATACGTCCTTGCTTGATGCAGTGTAACTGAAACAAGAATGGATGTCGCCATCCGTGCTGCTTTTTAAAAAAAAAAAAAAAAATACAAATAAGAAATGAATAGTTTCCTAGAATTATGATCAATATTTTGTTGGTTTCTTCTGCATGTTCTTGGAATATTATTGCTGTGAAAGGTTAAACTGTTGGCCCAGTGATTTGTTACAAAAAGGTGTAGTGCCAGAGAACTGGTGGCTAGCTAAAACATTGTACCCATATTTAAGAAAGGAGATAGAACATGTCCAGGGAGCTATAGAGCAGTCGGCTTAACACTGGTAGTAGGAAAGATAATGGAATTGTTACTAAAGGAGAAAATAGAAAAACATCTAGAAACCAAAAATATAATAATGAATAGTCAGCATGGATTTCAAAAGGGAAAGTCTTGCTTGACGAACCTCATTGATTCTTTGAAGCAGTAACAGAGAGTAGACAAGGGTAATAGAGTAGATGTAATGTATCTAGATTTCCGAAAGGCCTTCGATAAGGTACCACGTAATAGACTAATGAATAAGATCAGAGCATGTGGATTCCGGGGACAAGTGGCAGAATGGAAAGCTAGCTGGCTGCAAGACAGACCGCAGAGATTAGGGGTAAAGCGTAACTGTTCAGCATGGCAGAAGGTAGGAAGTGGGGTCCCACAAGGATCAGTGTTGGGACCACTGTTGTTCACAATTTATGTTAATGATTCAGACTTTGGAGGCAAACACTTTCTAAATTTTCAGATGACATCAAATTGGTGGGGTGGGGGGGAGGTATAGTCAATACAGGTAGACTATCCTTTATCCAAACTTCCGAAAACCTCTAAAAACCGAAAGTTTTTTCGTTCAGCGTAAGTCGTGCGCACGACATGACCAGAGTGGCGCACGACTTATACTGAGCAGGGCAGAGGGTCACAGAGTTCCCTCCTGGGTAGGAGATTGCAGGCCGAGCCGGGCAGTGTGAAGGAGGTACCTGGAGAGTGAACCCAACAATACAGTGGCCCGTCCGATAGCTGCAGCGGCCCGTCCGATATTCTTTTCTCCCACCCGACCCCCCCCCCCCCCACCCCCAACCCGACCCGACCCGCGGCCCATCCGATATTCTTTTCTCCCCCCCCGACCGCCCCCCCCCCCCCACCTGAACCGCGGCCCGTCCGATGTTCTTTTCTCCCCCCGCCACCCCCACCCGACCCCCGACCTGATTTGCGGGCCAGCTTAGTAGGAGTCAGCTGATATCCGGCTTTCCAGAGAAGCAGGAAGGGGAATGAGACACGGATAGGTCGCAAGAGGTAGCCTGAACTTTTAAAATTTATATTAAATACAAATTTTCCAGTCTTATAATAATACCTTCTGAAATCCTAATTATTCCGAAAACTGAAACTCAGCTGGTCCCAAGGCTTTCGGATAAGGGATAGTGTACCTGTACTGAGGAGAACTGCAACACATTACATGAAGACCTTAATAAACTTGCAGAATGGGCATATAATTGGAAAATTAATTTCAATATAGGTAAGTGTGAGGTATTGCATTTTGGTAAGAAAAATAAGGAGGTCACATATTACTTGAAAAATAAGAATCTAAATGGGGTAGAGGAGCAAAGTGATCTGGGAGTACAAATACACAAATCACTAAAAGTAGCGATGCAGGTTAAAAAGGCCATAAAAGAGCAAACCAAGTACTAGGGTTTCTTGCTAGAGGGATAGAATCGAAAAGTAGAGAAGTTATGCTAAACTTGTATCGAACCTTGGTTAGACCACACTTTGAGTACTGCGTACAGTTCTGGTCACCATGTTATAAAAAGGATATAGAGCCACTGGAGAGGGTGGAAAAGAGATTTACAAGGATGATACCAGAACTGCGAGGTATACCTATTAGGAACAGATGAACAGGCTGGGTCTCTTTTTCAAGAGAAAAGAGAAGACTGCGAGGTGATCTAATAGAGGGCTTTCACATTCTGAAAGGTTTTGATAGTGCAGACACAGGGAGAGTGTTTCCACTTGTGGGGAAGAGCAAAACTAGAGACCATCAATATAAGATAGTCACCAAGAAATCAAATTGGGAATTCAGAAGAAACTTCTTTATCCAGAGAGTGGTGAGAATGTGGAACTCACTACCACAAGGAGTAGCTGAGTTGAATAGTATAAATGCATTTAAGGGTGGGGGGAAAAAAAAATGACTTGCATTTATATAGTACTTTTAACCACCTAAGGATGTCCCAAAGCACTTTACACCCAATTAAGTACTTTTGCAGTGTAGTCACTGTTGTAATGTAGGAAACATGGCAGCTAATTTGTGCTCAGCGAAGTCCCATGAACAACAGTGATGTTGATATGAGGGATAAATATTGACCAGGACACCAGAGATAACTCGCCTACTCTTCTTTGAAATAGTGCCATGGGATCTTTTACGTCCACCTGAGAGAGCAGTTTAACGTCTCATCCGAAAGACAGCACCTCCAACAGTGCAGCATTCCCTCAGTTGACTCGGAGGCGAGAGTGCTACCCACTGAGCCACGGCTGATCTAGGCAAGCTATATAAGCTTATGAGCGAGAAGGGAATAGAGGGTTATGCTGATAATTAGATGAGGAAGGATGGGAGAAGGCTTGAGCGGATCATTATTGCTGGCATGGACTGGTTGGGCCGAATGGCCTGTTTCTGTGCTGTATATTCTATGTAATTCTATGTTCTTGTGCTTGATTTGGATAATGAGCGGAGTTCTCTGTGCCCTGGACAACATTCCTACCTCAGCTAATGCCATCTGTTTGCAGGTGGCTGGCCTTTCTTTCAATGGTTCATTATGGGATATTGCTGCCACACAATGGCTACTTAGGTTGCTTACATATACCAAAGTCACTGAACCCCCTTTGATGTGCATTGTCTAAAATACTTCAAGACGTTTGATGTGAAAGGTATTCTAAAAATGCTATAATTCCTACAATATTGGGAGAATTACTAACTAGACAGGGAGCGAACAGCTTTATCACATTCTGTGCAAGTGATTCAGCTGTTTAATCCCTATATGTGCAGGTCTTGCCAACTTGAGTAACTTGTCCCAGCCAGTTTTCTGCAATGTTGTCATTAATCTTTATTGTTCAAACAAAAATATCTAATGGATATCTATCTGTCTATATTTTGTATACTAGTGCATTTCCCATAGTGTTGTACAAGGTAAATCAGAGGATATGGTCTCTCACCAGCCTGTTATTTCCATGTTCCAGCTTCTCTCTTCACCCTACCTCCATCTCTCTTCTACTTAGACAGAAGGAGGCCATTTGGCTCATCGTGCCTGTGCCAGCTCTTTGAAAGAGCTGTCCAATTAGTCTCACTCCCTCACTCTTTCCCCACAGCCCTGCAAATCTTTACTTTTCAATTACCTTTTTGACTAAGTTTTTGGTCATCTGCCCTAATATCTCCTTATGTGGCTTGGTGTCAAATTTTGTTTGATAATCGCTCCTGTGAAGCGCCTTGGGACGTTTTACTACTTTAAAGGTGCTGTATAAATACATGTTGTTAAATATCCAACAACAACAACTTGTATTTATACAGCGCCTTTAACGTAGTAAAACGTCCCAAGGCACATCACAGGAGTATTTTAAGACACAAAATTTGTCCTTTTTAAAAGTTACTATTGAATCTACTTCCACCACCCTTTCAGACAGTGCATTCCAGATCATCATAACTCAGTGTAAAAATATTTCTCCTCATCTCCCCTCTGGCTCTTTTGCCAATTCCAGTACTATAAACCTTTGTCCTCTGTCTACTGACCCTCCTGCCAGTGGAAACCATATCTTGATGTCTACTCTGTCAAATCCCCTCAGAATTTTGAACACCTCTATTAAACCTTCTCTGCTTTAAGGAGAACAACCCCAGCTTCTCTAGTCTCTCCACATAACTGAAGTCCCTCATACCCGGTGTCATTCTAATAAATCTCCTCTGCGCCCTTTCCAAGGTCGCCAACGATACTTCTCTCTACTGTTCTGTTTCACTTTTTGTTTTCCTTAGTTTTGGAAGGTGGTGCAGGAGTAAGCTATATGGCCCCTCGAGCCTGCTCCACCATTCAATAAGATCATGGCTGAACTTTTACATCAACTCCACTTTCCCGCCCTAGCCCCATATCCCTTGATTCCCTTAGTGCCCAAAAATCTATCGATCTCTGTCTTGAATATACTCGATGACTGAGCATCCACAACTCTCTAGGGTAGAGAATTCCAAAGATTCACAACCCTCTTGAGTGAAGAAATTTCTCCTCATCTCAGTCTTAAATGGCCGACCCCTTATTCTGAGACTATGCCCCCTAGTTCTTGACTCTCCAGCCAGGGGAAACAGCCTCTCAGCATCTACCCTGTCAAGCCCTCTAAGAATTTTATATATTTCAACGAGATCACCTCTCATTCTTCTAAACTCTAGAGAGTATAGGCCCATTCTACTCAATTTCTCCTCATAGGACAGCTCTCTCATCCAGGAATCAGTCTAGTGAACCTTCGTTGCACCGCCTCTAAGGCAAGTATATCCTTCCTTGGGTAAGGAGACCAAAACTCTACACAGTAATCCAGGTGTGGTTTCACTGAAGCCCTATATAATTGCAGCAAGACTTCCTTACTCTTATACTCTAACCCCCTTTGGAATAAAGGCTAACGTACCCTTTGCCTTCCTAATTGCTTGCTGTACCTGCATGTTAACTTTCTGTGATTTGTGTGCAAGGACCCTCAAATCCCTCTGAATCCCAACATTAACTATTCTCTCACCTTTTTAAAATAAATATTCTGCTTTTCCATTCTTCTTACCAAAGTGAACAATTTCACAATTCCCCGCATTATACTCCATCTGTCACCTTCTTGCCCAATCACTTAACTGGTCTATATCCCTTTGCAGCCTCTTTACGTCCTCCTCACAACATACCTTCCCACCTAGCTTTGTATTGTGGAAGGGTACTTCCAAGGGCTGCAGGCCATACTGTCCAGTGGGTAAATGTGGCCTGTAGTGATTGGCGGCTCCCTTTTGCCTCCCTTACCCCCATCCCTCCTTTTGTCTCCTATCCTTTCACTTCCATTGCTTTCTGTACCCTTTTAGCCTTCCCAGTACCACTTCCTCTTCCAATCACTGCCTTGCCTACCGCTTCCTCTTTAAAATACCTGCTCAATTTCTGTATCCACCCCTTTCCTCCATCCCTTGACAACTCCCCTCTCTATTAACCCCTCCACCTCCCGCTCACCCCCATTCTGTCCCCCCCTCACCTACTGCCCTCTTGTGTTGCCAATCAGTGGCCCAGTCCACTCCCATCCTTTCCTGTGCTTCCTTCTGCCTCCCCCTTACCCCCATCTCTTTCTGTCATTTCTGTCATTAACATAACCGCTCTGGATTTTTAAACTTATATCGAACCTTGGTTAGACCACACCTGGTCTGGTCTCCATATTATAAAAAGGATATAGGGGCACCATAGCATTAATGTAATATTTAGTCTTTTAGTTTATCCCCAATTAGACAGTCAAAGATAGTGTGGAATTTTGTGCTTGGCTTTGTGTGCACTATGACTAGGCTTGAGCCTTATCCAGACTCGCTTCTCTTGCAGCTTTCAAGAGGTTTTTATACTGAGGTTACAACAATCACAAAAGACTGAACAGGCTGTGGCTCTTTTCTCTGGAAATGAGAAGACTGAGGAGTGACCTGATGTGGGTCTTTTAAGATTATGAAAGAGTTTGATAGGGTTGACGTAGAGATGTTGTTTCCACTTTCGGGCAAGATCAGAACTAGGGGCCAATAATATAAGATGGTCACTAATAAATCCAATAGGGAATTCAGGAGAAATTTCTTTACCCAGAGAGTGGTGAGAATGTGGAACTCACTACCACAGGGAGTAATTGAGGTGAATAGTATAGATGCATTCAAGGGGAAGCTAGGTAACCACTTGAGGGAGAAAGGAATAGAAGGATATGTTGATGGGGTTCGATGAAGAGGGGTGGGAGGAGGCTTGTGTGGAGCATAAACACCGGCAAAGACCTGTTTCTGTGCTATAGCTCCTTTGTAATACTTTTCAACTAGCACTACTACTTCCTCCTTCTCTCCATTGCCTTAACTCTGCACCCTTAAACTGGCCCTATCCCATCTATGACTTCTCCCCTCCTATCTGTCCTATTCCATCCCTTATTGCCCTTATACTCCCACTCTTACTACTGAATTTGCCAGGTCTAAGCTGCAAAACAGGCAATTTGTTTTTACAAAATTACTCTTATGAATGGTATTGAAATAGCTACAAATGAAGTTGAAAATGACCCAGGTGTCTTAATCGGCTTGACACGCAACATCTCCGAACAGTGCAGAGCAGCATTGAGCAAAGGCATTACAACATTGAACTATACAACCAAAACTGTGTGGAGATGGTGCTTCCTAACATGAGCTCATAGACTTGTCTGGATGCGACTAGTTGCTGTGTATGTATTTTGGCATGTAATTTACATTATTTTACAGTTGGTAGATAATAAGGTGGTGACAAAGAGGGAGTTTTGGTGTTTACAGCAATGGGGAAGGTTGCAACTGAGCACTTGGACAAGTATGAACTGATCAGAGAGTCAGCACGGATTTGTGAAGGGTAGGTCATGTTGGACTTATCTAGCTCAAATTTTATGGGAAGGTCATTAGTATGTTGTCTACCTGGACTTCCAGAAGGCATTTGATAAGATTCCGCACAAGAGGTTAACAAAATATAAGACATTGAGAAAACTTACAGACTGGGCGGGTAAGTGGCAAATGAACTTTAACATAGTTAAGTGTGAGGTGATGCACTCTGGGGCATGGCTTGGAACCCCTTGAATTTAGAATGTTGAAGGGTGATCTAATGGAGAAGCTATTTCCTCTGATGGGGGAATCTAGAACAAGAAGACGTAATTTTAAAATTAGAGCTAGGCCATTCAGGAGTGATATCAGGAAGCACTCCATATGAAGGGTAGTGGAATTCGCTCCCCCAAAAGGATGTGGAAGCTGTGTCAATTTAAATTTTTGTTACCAGTAGATCATTGTTGGATAAGGTTATTAAGGGATATGGAGCAAAGGCGGATAAATGGAGTTGAGGCACAAATCAGCCATGATCAAATAGAATAGCGGAACAGGCTTGAGGGGCTGGGTGACCTACTCCTGTTCTGATATTGCTAAAAGAGTCTATGGGGGAAAAATTCAGTTGGTTTGCGCCTCCTGTTACTGCCTTAAGAGGGCGCTAATGGAGCGCAAAGCAACTAGCGCCCGGGCGCTGCGATATCTGCGCCTCTTGTGGAATTGACCAGACATTTTGCGGCGGCGCTAAACAATACCGCCTGATCTCCTGCGCTCGCAGATCTTGACGTCATTCAAGCGTGCAACGCCCTTGTGACGCCCCGGAACAGAAATTGAGTGGCGCCCCCCTCCTTTCCGCCTGGCGCAACCAACGACAGGTAGACTGGAACACTTCCCAGTCGCTGTGGGGCTGGGGGGGTGCTATTTAAAGGGGGCCTCTTCCTGGCTTTTTCTGTGGTAGACATTTTTGCACCACTCGTTCTGAGAGAGAGAGAGATTTTGAGAGAGAGAAAGAGAGACTTCTGCAATGAGTCAATGCTGTCTGAAGTATTTTTGGCTTCTGACCATAACTTTGCAGGTACTTCGGTTTTTGACCTTCATTATTGAAATAAAGAGTAGATTGCCTTTCAAAAGCTAGGCTTTATTAACCTTAAAAAACCAGCAAGTACATGTTGAGCACCCAGTCTCAACCAAACTGCAGAACACTGAATTTAAGATGGCCACCACAGGTCACATGGAATCAACTAACCAATAAGTTTACAGCATATATCTCAAGGCAGGAAAACAGGCAACCAATTACAATGCTTCTTATAAAACAAGAATAATCACCACAATTACTTTGATTGCCAAGATACTATGGGGGCTGCACTGAATGGGGGCGTCATCCTGCGCCATCAGATTTGGAGGGCATAGAGACGCAGAGAGAGAGTGGCAATCATGGCCAGACGGAGGAGGGCCAACAGACCTCTGTACAGGAGACCTTACCCTCCCAGGGTGTTTCGCCAACAATTCTCCTACATTAATATGATGATTGAGGAGCAGTGTTTGCGAAGGCTGCGCTTCAGCAAGGAGGTGGTCACTGAGTTCTGCAGCCTCAACTGAGGAGCAGGATGTCTGTCGGTGGCAGTGAAGATAACAGTGGCTCTCAACTTTTATGCCACCGGCTCATTTCAATCAGCTACTGGGGACATCGCCAATATCTCCCAGTTCGCGGTGCATTGCTGCATCCGTCAGGTCACAAATGCCCTCTATAAAAGGAGACGAGAGTACATCTCTTTCCCCATGACCCCGGACAAGCAGCAAGAACGTGCAATGGGCTTTGCTAGGATAGCGGGCTTCCCCATGGTGCAGGGCGCCACTGACTGCACGCATGTGGCTTTGCGTGTTCCGCATGAGAATGCCGAGGATTTCCGCAAACGTGCCTTTCCTTAAATGTTCAGTTGGTCTGTGACCACAGACAGCTGATACTTGCTGTCAATGCCCACTATCCTGGCAGCAGCCACGATGCATTCATCCTGCGCCAGACTACTGTGGTAGAACTTTTCCAGGCACCGCATCACCCAGGTGGCTGGCTTCTCTGGGACAAGGGATATCCACAGTGCACCCGGCTGATGACACCGCTTCATATGCCCAACACCCCTGCTGAGCTGCGGTACAATGAGAGCCATCAAGCTACCAGGAACATCATTGAGCACGCAATCGGCGTGCTCAAGCAATGGTTCCGCTGTCTGGACCATTCTGGAGGAGCCCTGCAGTACTCGCCTGAGCGAGTCTACCACTTCGTTGTTGTGTGCTGCATGCTGCATAACCTGGCAATCCTCAGGACCCAGCCAATGCCACCAGGCCTTGGAGCACCACCAGAGGAGGAGGAGGAAGAGGAGGAGGATGATCATCAGCAGCACCAAGGCGGGAGGGAGGCCCACAATGTAGAAACTGGAAGGGCCGTCCGTCAACGGCTGATAGCAAGCCGCTTCAAGGCCCCTGCTGAGGAAATGGCTTCTGCCATTGAGAACAACATGAATGAAACCAACCCGCAACCCCTAAGTCAGCCAAGGCAACAATGATTGCACAGACCAAACATGTACATTTTGAATACAAAAACGTATTTATTTTACAAACTCTGTGTGTCATTTCCGCATGACAAACTAATAGAAAGAAACACAAAAAAAACAGTCATTAACATAACTGGCTCTCACAACCTGGAGATAATGTCCAAAACACTGAACAAAATTTGACCACGAACCTCTTTCTGCCTTTAATTTAAAAAAATGAACAACATTTTGTCACACCTCCGACTTTTTGCCCTTCGAGGGTGATCTCCTTCCCTTGAGCACTTCCCCCCCCCCCCCCCCCCTTCCCACCCTACTGCTCCTCCGTAATGGGACCCCAGTGGCTGCAGCAAGGCTGGTGGAAGGCTGCTGATTGTCACAACCTGAGACTGCAGATGCCCTTGAAGGCCGGCCTCGACCAGCTCTAGCCCTGGAAGGCCCGGCTGCAGACTGCACCAACTCTGCATGGGCGGCAGCAGTCTGTCCTACAGGTGGTGGCAAGTGCAGTGGGGAAGTGACAGTGGTGGCAGCAGGAATGCTGTCATTTTGAGAGGACAGCAACTCCCTGCTCGACCGACACACTGGCACTCCTACGGGGCTGCACTTCAGCATCCGGAGCAATCTGCTGGAGCACAGATTGCTGGCCTGCTGCGGCGCGGTGAGAGCCCCGGGGAAATGTGTCCGAACCAGCGAGGATGGCAGCAGTCAGTGCTCGCATGGCCGCAATCTGAGTCTGCATGAGAGCAGTCTGCGATGGGGTCATGGCAGCCAGTGACTGAATTGCAGTTCTAAGCATTTGCATGGCATCCGCCTGTGCTACAGCGAAGTGCTACAGCGAAGTGCTCCACACTCCTTGCCAATGATTCAGTGGATTCGGGCACCCTTCCCACTGCACCCATGAGCTCGTTGTGCATGTCCATCACCTGGGTGTTCATTTCGGCGATGAGCCGCTCCTCCTCTGCGTCCAGTGCAGCAGGACCCGCTGGCATACTCTCCCTCCGGGGAGAAGGCCCCCGAGCTTCCCTACCCCCATCGCGTTGCTGCAGCCCGCTGGGTCCTGGAGCTTCACCCTCATCAGACCCTTCCCCCCTGCTCCCCTCCAGGGAAGGCGTGTTCCCAGTGTGGGCATAGGCTCACTCGGGAGAGGGTGGCGTTGATGCTCCGGCTTCCTCTTCCTCCTTGCATGCAGCTTCACTCCCACTGGCAGCTTGAGGGCCCGTCTCCTCAGCTGGTGAATCACCATCTGAAAGCAGGGAGGTACAAGAGTGGCTTTAGCGTAAGGACAGGGTGGCAGTAAGGGAGGAAGGAGTGCAGCGATTTAGTAAGTTGGATTGAAAGTGTCAAAGGTTGGTGTTGAGGGACAAGTGGAAGGAGAGAGGACAAAAAAGTGATGACCTTGCCATTGCTGTCCAGAACGGGGTCGGCGTCTCCAGTGGCGACGGAACCGATCACCCGGCTTGCCACAATCCTGTGGACGGCACTTCAAGATCGCTGAGGGGTTGCAGCTGAGGCTGCCCTCCACCCGTCCGTTGCTGCTGTCTCCTATTATGAGATAGCTTGGCCTGCAAGAAAAAGGACGGCGTCTGAGTAAATATACAGCTATGGTCTTGCCTGATGTGCCTCCCATAGTTGAATAGCCCTTACTATATGCAGCCATGGTCTTGCCTGATGTGCCTCCCATAGTTGAATAGCCCTTACTGTATGCAAAGAGTGGAATGTGTGTTTGATGAAAGGGCCATAGGTGTTGGATGAGTGTTGGGCATTGTGGCTTTTAAGACACTCTGGCCATAGAGTGAGGTTGAGATGGAGGGATGGAGAGGTATTGGAAAAAAAGCCACTCACCCTGATGACCCGAGTGAGATCATTGAACCTTTTTCTACATTGGATATGGGTCCTGGGCACCATGCTCCTTGAGACGCTCTGAGCCACCTCCCTCCACACTCTTTTGTACTTGCGTGGCAAAGGCCTCCTGCCACTCTCTGAGTACAGTATAAATCGCTGCACTCCACCGTGCCAACCAGAGCCTCCAAGGCCCGCTCGCTGAAGCGCTGGGCTCACTCCCTGGCCCTCAACAGTCCTTGCCTGCAAGATTTAGCCTCAGGTCTGTCCAGGCTGAGATTCAAGGCTCCAATGAGCGGGGTGTGGCTGGAGAGCAAGATCAACCCTCCCCTTTAAGAACTGGCCGGCGCCAGTGTGTCTGTGTTCAATCGCTAACTGACAGCACTTGCGCTGCGCCCACGCTCTGAGGTAGCACCTCGCTCCTCGGCCTTGGCGCCTTAAGAGAGGTGTGTAGCACCTGATTTAGCGCTCCAATCACCTCCAGGGGCGATAAAAGCCAAGTTTGCCGTTGGAGGCGATAATTAGTGCTGGGCGCTAAATTTTGTGCACGGCCGATAACGGCCCCCAAACGGGGCGATACTGAATTTTCCCCCCATGTGCTTTAATATTTTAAAATAGGGGACTGGCAGCCACATTAAATGTGAGTGACTGGTACAAAAGGTTATTTTAAAAGCATTGGTATTGGGATGGTTTCCACTTATATTATATAAATATAAGATAGTCACTAATAAATCCAATAGGGAATTCAGGAGAAACGTCTTTATCCAGAGAGTGGTGAGAATGTGGAACTCGCTACCACAGGGAATGGTTGATGTGAATAGTATATATACATTTATAAAGGGACGCAAGATAAACACATGAGGGAGAAAGGAATAGAGGATATGCTGATGGGGTGAGATGAAGAGGGTTGGGGGTGAAGGGATAATTACTAGTCCTAGCCCCTTTTAGGGCTACCCCAGATCAGGCGTATTCCCCAGACGTTCACTTTCAACTAAAGTTTGAGGTAGCTGAATCCTAAAGACGCTTAATTGGGTCTAAAGGTCTGGACCATCTCTCCCTAAAGGAAAGGAACAACCTGCAGATGTTACCGTCCTCCAGATAGCACTTTTAATAAGTTTCGCTAGACTGTAACGTTCCGGATATTATGAGGGTTCAGAAAACTCCCCCAGAATTCTGCAACTCCTCACCAAAGAGCATACAGAGATTGAGTTCGCGAGTTTGATACAGAAGTATTATGTGAGACAATTCTAAAAATATATAGATTTATTAAAGAACCGACATGTATTTTACAGTTGGTGATTCAATCGCAACATTAATAGTTCCAAAAAGAGAGAACTTTCAATTCTTATCAGAGACCCATATTCTCAAATCTTAACTTCGCTACAGTTTTACAGTTCTTAAAGTTTATTCAGAATATCCACCAAAATCAAATACAGTACCATTGATCCCCGAGATACAAAGAGTTGTAGACTTAGAGTCTGCCTCTGAAGCCGAGAATCACTTTGCCCCTTTGCAGAGAATCTATCATCCCATTTGAAAGTTCAATATTTATATCCTTTTTCAGTGGTATTTCCTTTGAAGTGTTCTGCTGATGTAAGCTAATTATCTCTAGTCATTTTTCTGCTGACCCCTGCTATTCTTAGTCAGTTCAGCTGGTAGCAATGCAGAATTATGTCTGTACTCTAGGTGTCCCAAGCCCACCATAAAAAAGTGTAACAGCAGGTGTATTTCACTTGATGTCATCTCTACCAAGGCCTTCTGTTTGTGTCTCTTTACGAAGTGTAAATTAGAACACCTCAACCAGGGTGATCTATGCAATTCTTAAGACACCTCAGCTGATTGTAACACAGACTCGTGTCTCTCCTCCGTAGGTGTTCTAAGTTTAACATAAAAATGATTTGACGGCAGGTGTTTCTTTTACTTGATGTCATTTTTACAAAGGCATATGTTTCTTAATTTTATGTGTTTCTTTCCGAAGTGTAATTTAGAACACCTTAACTGGGTGAACCATTGTCTTCTTTCCAAAGATTCAGACCGTTGGGAGCCTCCAACCTTCTGTTTCAACAAGGTTATTGATTCAGTGTCAACAACCATCCCATCCCCATAGCCAGAATACTGTTAACCTAACAATGGAGAAGCTGTATTGTTTTTAGATTTCCAAACCCAGTTTGTCATGTTTTAATAAAGCCAGAATTCTTTCTATAGTAATCTTGGATGTAATGCTTAAGTTATCCACCAGAGGGAGACAAATGTTAAGGGTTCATTTACCAGTGTTTTAAGGTAATGTTGCATTGTGGGTATGACATCATCGGATCATCCATCTTGTTTTGCTCATGCAGTAAGTAATACAGAGTGCATGCCTGTAGCTGTGAGAGCTCTGTTCTCTCCTTATTCTGAGTAATTGAAAGAAAGTTTTGAGTTCCTGAAGTCTCACTTATCGTAGTTATTGGACCTTACTACTCGGTTATAACATTTGGCGACGAGAATTAACAGATATCAACTGGAAGAAGGGAAAATACAAGAACACTGTATCTGAATCATGGCTACTCGAGTAGGAGAGATTTCTGCTTTTGATGTTCAAAATCAAACTTGGATAGAGTACTGTGAGTTATTGGAGCATTTCTTTGTAGCAAATGATATTGTCGATGTTGGGGAAAAAGGAGAGCTATTTTGCTAACTTCGGTGGGAAGTCTGACATATAGTTTATTGAGAAACTTATGCAGTCCTGCAAAGCCTGGAGATAAATCATTTACTGAATTAGTGGACTTGCTAAAGGAACATTTCAATCCCAGACCGAGTGAGATTGTACAGCATTTCAAATTTAATTCACGGAACAGGATACCGGGAGAAACTGTGTTGGATTATGTAGCAGTGTTGAGAAAACTGGCACATGATTGCAATTACGGGAACAGTTTTAAAGACATGCTGAGAGATAGGCTGGTTTGCGGAATAATGGATGCTCTAATGCAGAGGAGATTGTTGTCCGAGACTGGGCTTACGTATGAAAAAGTGTTGGAACTTGCTCAATTAATAGAGACAGCTAACCGTGATGTACAAGAAATACAAGGTTCAGACTGGTCTGCTACAAAGCAAGTTGGAAGTCAGTTTATTGTGCACAAGTTAAATATGGGTCCGAAATCACAACGTGAGCATATAAAAGCATGTTATAGATGCAATGGAGATCACCAGGCAAGGGGGATGCAGGTTTCTGGAGGAAAAGTGCCACAAGTGTGGGAAAAAAGGACACATAAAACGTGCATGTAGAGCATAAGCTACCCTGGAGGTATACAAACCTAAAGGGGGAGAAAAGCAAAACCTTGGAAGAGAAGTGAAAAAACAGGGAGCACATCACATCAGTGGAGAAGCTGAGAAAGAAGACGACGTGTTCATATTGCATAGTATGGTAGAGGACATTCCAAAAGTGGATCCTATCACTTTGCAACTGATAGTAAATCACACTAAGGTCAACTTTGAGGTGGATACTGGATGTGGCGTAACCATAATGAACAGGGAGGAATATTCAAAATTGTGGAACCATGCAAAAGTTCCAGAGTTAAAGTCTTGTTCTATGAAGCTTAAAACCTATACCGGTGAACGAGTGACAACATTGGGTACAGCTACTGTAACTGTGAAACACAGGGACACCGTGGAACAGCTACCTGTAGTTGTAGTATCGGGTTCTGGACCAAACTTGTTAGGTCGGGGCTAGATACGAGAACTTAAATTAGATTGGGGAGCAATAAATCAACTAGAGGGAGGCAAACAGTTGTCTTTGCAAGTCATGTTGATTGAACATATGAGTGTGTTCAAGGAAGCACTTGGAACATTTAATGGGCCCCCAGCTAAGATTTATGTCGACAAGGAGGCACTGCCAAGATTTTTTAAACAACGAACTGTGCCTTATGCCATGAAACCGAAGGTAGAGGCTGAGCTTGATCGCCTGTTGCAGGAGAACATTCTGAAACCCGTGAAATGTTCAGAATGGGCAGCTCCAATTGTACCTGTTTTAAAACTGGACAATTCGGTAAGAATCTGTGGAGATTATAAATTGACTGTAAATAGGGTGTCTAAACCAGAACAGTATCCTATTCCTAAAACTGAGGATCTTTTTGCAAACCTGGCTGGAGGGAAGAAATTCACGAAGCTGGATATGAGTCATGCATACTTGCAGATTACGCTAGATGAGGAATCCAAGAAGTATGTAACCATAAACACACACAAGGGTTTGTTTACCTATAACTGCTTGCCATTTGGTGTCTCATCTAGACCAGCTATCTTCCAGAGAACAATCGAGGGTGTACTGCAAGGGATTCCACATATTTCCATCTATCTGGATGATATTCTGGTGACGGGAAGAACCGACCAGGAGCATCTGAGCACTCTGAGAGAGGTACTTTAAAGATTGGATAAGGCTGGGTTACGGCTCAAGAGGAGTAAGTGTACTTTCATGGGGAATGAGGCCGTGTTCCTGGGACACAGAGTGGATGCCAGCGGGCTCCATCCAATCAAGGAGAAGGTAAAAGCACTGCTGGAGGCCCCAGATCCTACAAATGTGACTGAGTTAAAAGCTTACCTGGGACTGCTAAACTATTATAACAGGTTTTTACCAAACTTGTCAACAGTGTTAGCACCTCTTCACAAACTACTGCGCAAGGACACACAGTGGCAGTGGGAGGAGGAACAGAGGGTTTCATTTGAACAGTCCAAGAAACTGATGCTGTCCTCGGATGTGCTGGTTCACTACAATGCAGAGAAAGACATCATTCTCTCTTGTGACGCTTCACCTTACGGGGTGGGGGCAGTTCTTTCACACTGTATGGAAGATGGAACAGAAAGACCGATCGGGTTTACGTCTCGAACTCTGACCCCAGCAGAAAAAACTATTCCCAGTTGGATAAAGAGGGATTAGCAGTAATGTTTGGGTTACAGAGGTTTCATAAGTACATATATGGCAGGAAATTCACCATATGCACAGATCATAAACCTCTTCTATCTCTTTTTAATGAGATGAAAGCAGTACCACAGATGGTGTCACCCCGAATCCAGAGATGGGCAGTGACGTTGAGGGCATATGAGTATGTCATCGTTTACAAAGCGGGCAAGTACCATGGGAACGCAGATGCCTTGAGCCATCTTCCACTACCAGGTACACCTATCCGTGCAGCTCCAGAGGACAGAGTTTTGATGTTGGAGGACACGGACACGGTAATTGTGACCGCAGAACAAGTAAGGACTTGGACTGGTAAGGATCCAGTACTGTCTCGAGTCCGAGAATATGTAATGCGGGGTTGGCCACAACATCCGGAAGGGACTGATTTCACAGAGCTGAGTGTCAGGAAGACAGAGCTGAGTGTGCAGGATGGTTGCGTGTTGTGGGGAGCTCGAGTGATTATTCCACAGCCAGCACGACAGTCTATCCTAGTGCAACTACATCAGTGTCATCCTGGAGTTTTGCGCATGAAAGCCTTGGCAAGGAGTTACTTGTGGTGGCCAAAGCTAGATGAGATAGAAAATCTTGTCAAGACATGCAGCACTTGTCAAGAACACAGGAAGGCACCGACAGCAGCTCCACTCCACCCCTGGGAGTGGCCGGATAAACCATGGAGGAGATTACATGTAGATTATGCAGGTCCAGTCATGGGAAAGATGTTCCTCATAATCATTGATGCACATTCCAAATGGATGGATGTGTATCCTGTAAATTCTGCTTCATCTACTGTTACTATAGACTGCCTGCGTAGGAGTTTTAGTAATCAAGGGATACCGGAGATCGTAGTAAGTGACAGTGCCACGTGTTTTGTGAGTACAGAAACAAAAGAGTTCATGAGAAACAATGGCATAGTGCATGTGACTTCAGCTCCATATCATCCGTCTTCAAATGGACTTGCGGAGAGAGCCGTACAAACATTTAAGAAGATGATGAAAAAAAGTGCAGAAGGGAGTTTGACAGCAAAGGTGTCACGAGTTCTCTTCAGCTACAGAATAACACCTCAATCTACCACAGGACTCTCTCCTGCTGAGTTATTGTTAGGACGTCGACTACGCTCCACTCTTGACCTGGTTCACCCAGATCTAAAAAGAAAGGTGGAAAACCGACAGTTCAAATAAAAGGAGAACCATGACGGAAGGGCAAAGAGCCGCAGTTTTGGAGAAGATGTGGTCCTTACCAGAAATTTTAGTTATGGTCCAAAATGGATTCCTGGTGTCATAGACTCAATGACCGGTCCAGTTTCATATAAGGTCATGTTGGAAACTGGTCAGGTAGTACGCAGACATGTGGATCAGATACTGACCAGACAAAGGGAAATCGAACTGGAGGTTCCAGAGGAAAGGTTGGAGGACAAGTTGGTCCCCAGTTATCCAAATGCACTGGTGGTACCAGCACCACGAACAGAGACAGTTATACTTGGACCCCTTAATCAAGAGGAAACCATCGTAGCAGAGTCAGATACTCTGAGTACTGCTCAGGAGCAGCAGGTGGCTTTACCACAACCAAGCAGGGACTTGACTGTAAGATGTTCAACAAGGTCTCACAAGCCGCCAGTGCGATTGATCACAACCTGTTGGATTCGTTCAGGATGGACTATTGTTAAAGGAGTTTCCTTCTGGACTTTTTAAGAATGTTGTTAAGAATTGTAACTTAAGAGGGGGGGATATAATAATCTCGGATGTAATGCTTAAGTTATCCACCAGAGGGAGACAAATGTTAAGGGTTCATTTACCAGTGTTTTAAGGTAATGTTGCATTGTGGGTATGACATCATCAGATCATCCATCTTGTTTTGCTCGTGCAGTAAGTAATACAGAGTGCATGCCTGTAGCTGTGAGAGCTCTGTTCTCTCCTTATATTCTGAGTAATTAAAAGAAAGTTTTGAGTTCCTGAAGTCTCACTTATCATAGTTATTGAACCTTACTACTCGGTTATAACACTTTCATAGAATGGTGTATTTTTCTGAATAGGTATATTGCTTATTCCTTCACAGGAGGAGGCTCGTGTGGAGCATAAACACCGGCACAGACCTGTTGGGCTGAATGGCTTGTTTCTGTGTTGTAAATTCTATGTACTATGCACAATACCAGACAGATGGCTGGAATTTTCCAGCAGAATACATTTTGACTTGCCTCTTTTGAGGTTTTGAGAAATCTGACGTAGAGGCATATTTAGCATCCTAGAATCATTACAGCCCAGTAGGGGGCCATTTAACCCGTCAAGCCCATGCCAGCTCTCCACAAGAGCACTTCAGCAAGTCCCAATACCCCGCACCCTGGATTCTTGCCAGGCTTTGTGTCAACATATCTGTTAAGTCTGTGGGTTGTATTGTAAATAACACACAGACTCCAACATTAACAAAGAAAACAGGTCTTTACTATTCAGAGGTCTGGGCGATTTCTGCCCTAGTTAACATATCCCAACCCTTATATACTGGTGTGGTCACTATCGGTATTACAGTATACATGAGCCAACAAATAGTGCCACACCTAAAATAGTGCTCTTAAAGGCGAACGGTTACATTCAATAGTTCCCTTAAAGGTAAACGGGTACATACACTACAATATCAGTAGCCGAGATGTTTGCTGACTGTTTGTTTATTTTTCATTATGGGGGAGACATCACTGAAGTGCAGGAATTCAAAATGGTGCCGTATAACAAATACCATTTTTAAAAGCAGAGTTGTGTGGCCCAATGCAACCATCTTTTGAGATGGGTAGATGTGTTAAGAATAGCCAGGGGAATGAAATGTTGAGCACCCATGATAACTTGCAACAGTGTGCCAAACCTGTGTGGTGTGTAAAAATGACTGAGATGATCAAAGCTAATCTGAAAGATATCACTATGTGTGACCATTGCTCATGCAGCACATGACTGATGGATAGGTCAAGGTATTTGTTTGATATAGACTAACCTTCACTCCTGTGTAACATGTTTATCTAAACTGACTCTCCAGTGCAGTACTGAGGGAGTGATGTACTGTTGGAAGTGTCCTTTTTCGGATGAGAAGTTAGACCGAGGCCCCGTCTGCCTTCTCAAGTGGACGTAAAAGATCTCACGGCACTATTTCGAAGACGAGCAGGGGAGATCTCGCCGGTATCCTGGCCAATATTTATCCCTCAACCAACATCGCTAAAACAGATTATCTGCTCATTATCTCATTGTTGATTTTGGGACCTTGCTGTGCACAAATTGGCTGCTGTGTTTCCTACATTACAACACTGATTACACTTCAAAAAAAATTTGTGACGTCCTGAGGTTGTGAAAGGCACTGTATAAATGCAAGTTCTTTCTTTCCTGCATGGGTCAGGGAGTTGTGTGCAAGGGCAGGTGGTATCATCCGGAAACGTCTCATATGTCTAGTGACTGGCTTTGGAATCAATTGTCAGAAATGTTCTAATTGAAAGCAAGAGACGGATCTGTGCAATATTTAAGTGGGTTCAGTAAATGATTGACTTTATTATGGTGAAGGCATGTCTTACAGCAGTAGTCTAATTTGTGCCTTTTTTGATAGATTTTCTATGGTGGGATTTTCCAAGCTTTTTTAGGTATAGGGGAATATCCTAGGTCCTCTGATATTTTTCTTGCAGCTGGTGGGAACAAGTAAGAGGGAGATTTCTTGACTATTTTCCTAGATTGTGATTGAGTTTCTATGGAGTTCTCTCAATCTTCTGCCAAAACTACCAGATGGGTTACTTTGGAAAAATGCAGTAATCCCTGCTATAGAAAGAAAGGGCTAGAAATTCATTATAGCCAAGGAATAGGAGGTGTTAGGACAAAAGATGGTGAATTAGTGCCAGGCGTAAATGCTCTAGACTGCACGCAAAATTCGTCCTCGCTGCTCAATAAGCTGGACCAATATCAGGTGCAGTCTAATAGCAACTCATGATTGCCACAGGCTTTTTTCACTACTTAAAGGAGAGGTTCATTGATGCTGCAGCACATTATTCTCAGCATTGTTGGCGGTGTAGCTGCCTCAACAACCATAATAAGAAGGTTAAGGAGCACTTATTTACAAATCCTCAGGGCAGATCGCTGCTCCAGGGAAGATAGCCCACAGGTTTTCCCATGAAGCTTTAGAGGCATTGCTTTTAGCACTGGAGAGAAGGCGGGCGGTCTTGTACCCATCAACTGGCAGGAGGCCCTCGCCACAAGTCTGTCGCACTATGTGGAGGGAGGTGGCGCACCATATCACGGACCGCCTGTCCGGAAGCCCGATTGTCCGGCTGCCTCCTCCCTCCCTCCGTTCCTCATCGTCTTCCCCCTCGTCGTCATCATCTTTCTCCTCCCCCTCCTTTTACGCACATGTTCCCATCTTTCTTGCTGCCTATGCTCCCTCCACCGTAGATCCTGGAGGATGAGGTGGCATGCCAGTACAGCCTCCATTAATCTTACCAAGTGTTGCAGTTTGAATCTTTGAAGAATAACTGTAGCTACTTCTACTTGCCACAAGACTCCTGATACAAAAAAACCTTGAAATTACTCAATGAAAATGTTGCAGTAGCCGAAACTAACAAAAAGCCACCGAACCTGCACTAACCTGACGGGTGCGAGTGATTACTGATGATCCCTTTAAATAACATCCCTGCAGCCGGCTTCCCGGTGCTGCACGCCAGCTCTCCCTGTTTGTGTTTACTCCAGATGGTAAGGTAAGTGGCTAAAAGCAATTATTTTAAATCGGGCGTCCAGTGAGTGTTGCACACTCGCATGTCATGATCTCCCTGGCGTTCAGGTCCCCGGTGATGGTTGTTATCGGCAGCACTACGGGGAGTCCCGATTTGGCATGCGGCGCTGGATTTGCCTCACCCTGTCGGTACTGGTCTCAACGCGCATTAGTGGCATCTACTGCCGCTAATGGGTGGCACAAAGGGAACACATTTTTCCCCCAAAGAATTTCGAATTCTCAGGATGCCTTGCAGTGATTCCCAACCAACTTTGAAGCCATTCTTGTTACTTAGGCCAATTTGGACACAGCAAGGTCCCACATCACACCAACAACTTGCATTTATATAGTGCCTTTAACAGGATGATGGGCCTTCAATAACCAGAAAACTAGAAGTTATAGACTTAAACAAGTAGGCTTTTAATCACTAAGATCAGAGCTAACATCTCAACACGCCGACTGGTTCACAGGAATGAGTCATACAGATCCTGGGATCTTTATGTAAGAGAAGTCAGGGGCGGAGCCAAGACCTGGAACCTTCCAGGTTAGTCGGGAAAGAGGAAGTGAAACTATACACCGTGGGGGAGGGTAATATACATGAGTGCAAAACGAATACAGAATCAAGACAAACAGATTTCATTACGTTCACCCCTTCTATAGATTTAGTCCATCGGGGTGATGTTTCTTAAAAGTTGGTATAAGTGAGTCTGTCAGGAGGTTTTGCAGTTCTCGGGGATCGGCGCAAAGCCGGTTGGGGTGCCTCTAGGGGAGTGGATTCCGGTTCCTCCGCTGTCCGGGCCTCCGCAGTGTCTTCCAGGTTATCTGCAGTGTCCTCCAGGTTAAAGTTGGGTATTGATAGTGTAGGTCTTCATCGGGTAGTCTCCCATTGTTCTCTCCGCTCCCCGAGGGAGCGAGGTCTTTTATGGAAACAGTGTCCTCTCGCCCGTCAGAGTATTCGATTATAGGCGTACTGAGGGTTTGCATGGAGGAGCTGTACCTTTTCCACAAGGGGGTCCGTTTTATGGCCTCTCACATGCTTCCGCAATAGTACTGTCCCCAGAGATGTCAGCCACGCGGGTAGAGATATGCCCGAGGTGGATTTCCGGGGGAAAACAAACATCTTTTTGTGAGGGGTAGCGTTAGTGGCTGTACATAACAGAGACCTTATGGAGTGGAGCACGTCTGGGAGGACTTCCTGCCAGCGGGAGGTCGGAAGGCCTTTTGACTTTAAGGCTAACGTGACAGCCTTCCAAACAGTAGCATTCTCCCTTTCCACTTGCCCATTACCCCGGGGGTTGTAGCTAGTGGTTCTGCTTGTGGCTATCCCCTTCGAGAGCAAGAACTGGCGCAGCTCGTCACTCATGAATGACGTCCCCCTATCGCTGTGTATGTAGTTCGGCATGCCAAACATGCAGAATAGATTACAGAGACACTTGATGACCGTGGCACTGGTCATGTCTGGGCAGGGAATGGCGAAGGGGAAGCGGGAATATTCATCAATGATATTGAGGAAGTATATGTTACGGTCGGCAGAGGGAAGGGGTCCCTTGAAGTCCAGACTTAGGCGCTCGAATGGCCGTGTGGCTTTGATAAGGTGTGCACGGTCAGGCCTGTAGAAACGAGGCTTGCATTCCGCACAGATGCGGCAGGCTCTGGTCATTGTCCTGACCTCCTCGATGGAGTGGGGCAGATTGCGGGACTTTATAAAATGGTATAGTCGGGTGACCCCTGGGTGACAGAGGTCGTTGTGGAGACCCTGTAATTTGTCCGTATGAATGCTGGCACACATTCCCCGCGATAGGGCGTCTGGGGGTTCATTAAGGGCTCCCGGCCTGTACATAATATCATAGTCGAACGTGGCTAGTTCGATCCTCCACCTGAGTATTTTGTCATTCTTGATTTTCCCCCTTTGTTATTAAACATGAAAGCCACCAACCGCTGGTCGGTGAGCAGGGTGAAACGTTTGCCGGCTAGGTAGTGTCTCCAGTGCCGCACTGCCTCCACTATAGCCTGTGCCTCCTTCTCGACAGAAGAGTGCCTGATTTCAGGTCCCTGAAGGGTTCGGGAGAAGAAGGCCACAGGTCTCCCAGCCTGATTGAGGGTCGCAGCTAAGGCAAAGTCTGACGCATCGCTTTCGACTTGAAAGGGAATGCATTCGTCCACTGCACACACTGCAGCCCTTTCAATGTCCTGTTTAATACTGGTGAAAGCCTCCCGAGCTTCAGCTGATAGTGGGAAGGACGTCGATTTAATGAGGGGTCGGGCCTTATCAGAGTAATTGGGCGCCCATTGGGCATAATACGAAAAAAATCCCAGGCACCTTTTTAAAGCTTTGGGATTGTGTGGCAGGGGCAGTTCCTTTAGGGGGCGTAATCAGGGTCAGGGTCTGGTCCAATTACCCCATCTTCCACCACACAGCCGAGGATACAGAGACGGGTTGTGTTGAAGACACATTTGTCTTCGTTGTAGGTTAGATTCAGCTTTAGGGCAGTTTTTAAAAATCTCGCAAGATTTAGATCGTGGTCTTGCTGGTTGTGCCCGCAGATAGTGACATTGTCCAGATAGGGGTAGGTAGCTTGTAGTTTATTCTCGTCAACCATGCGGTCCATCTCGCGTTGGAAGACCGAGACCCCATTTGTTACCCCGAAGGGCACTCTGAGAAAATGGTAGAGGCGCCCGTTCGCCTCGAAGGCGGTGTATGGGTGGTCCTCCGTTCTAATGGGGAGCTGGTGATACACGGATTTGAGGTCGATAGTGGAGAAGACTTGGTATTGCGCAATCTGGTTGACCATTTCTGATATGCGGGGTAAAGGGTAGGCGTCCAGCTGGGTATAAATATTAACAGTCTGGCTGTAGTCAATTACCATCCGTTTCTTTTCGCTATTTTTAACTATGACTACTTGGGCACGCCACGGGCTGGTACTGCATTCAATAATGCCTTCCCGCAGGAGTCTGTCCACTTCCGCCTTGATAAAGTGTCTGTCTTCCAGACTGTACTGTCTACTTTTGGTCGCTATGGGCCTACAGTTCGGAGCGAGATTAGCGAATAAAGAGGGCGGGCTGATTTTTAAGGTTGATCGGCCACAGAGTGAGAGTGGTGGCTGGGACCCACCATATGCTAGCGTTACACTTTCGTGGTGGCACTGGAAGTCCAGGCCCAAGATTACATTAACAGAGTTCTGGCATCACGAGGAGTTTAAAATCCTTGTAGTCCGTGCCTTTTACAGTCAGTGTTACCACACAGTAGCCCAAAATGTCTGAAGTGTGGGGCTTAGCAGCCATAGCAATTCTGCTCCATGTAGGGGTTACCGTTAATGAGTGCCGCCGTACCAGGCTAGGGTGGATAAAACTCTCGGTACTCCCACAGTCAATTAAACATTTAGTTAAATTCCCGTTTACCTGTATGTCCATCATGGATTTTGTCAACGGGTGTGGCCTGGATTGATCCACAGTGATCGAAGCCACTGTTGGGCCCTGGGCGGCCGTTGAGTCGGGAAAAGATGGCGGATCCCAAGATGGCGGCCCGCACAGCACGCACGAGGCCGTGACGGAGTTGGAAATTGGATTCCCCCTGCAGACTTTGCTAAAATGCCGCTTTTTCTTACATTTGAAGCATGTAGCGTCCTTCGCTGGGCATCGTTGCCTGGGGTGCTTGGCCTGGCCGCAGAAGTAGCATTTCGGGCCTCGAGACATTGCCGCTGTAGTAGGACTCCTGGGTGAACTTCTGTGTGGGGACTCCGGCGGCGTAGAGCTGGTCTGAGACCTGGATGGGGAAGATGGCTGATTCCAAGATGGCGGCGCGCATGAGGCGGTGAGGGCCGCATGGCCGGAAGAATAAGAGTCAGAGTTTTTCTGGGCCACGTCCAGCGATCGCGCAGTGGCCACTGCCTTTTTTAAGTCTAGGACCTCCTTCTCCAGCAGTCTCTGCCGGATATAATTCGATTTGAGGCCCGTGATGAAGGAATCGCGGACCAATTCGTCAAGAGTATGCGTTGGCCGTCATGGCCTTGCAGTTACAGTCCCGGACCAGGTCCTTTAGGCCCTGTAAGAAATCGTCCATTGATTCCTCTGGTCGCTGCCTGCGTGTAGCCAGCAGATGTCTGGCGTACACTTCATTTACCGGCCTCTGGTATTGGGCCTTCAGGATAGTGATGGCCTCCGTGTAAGAGGTGGCGTCCTGGATGAACAAATAAATCCGATGACTTACGCGAGTAGGCAGTAGACTCAGTTTATTTACCTCGCTAGCGGATGAGGCCCCCGCGAAGAGTTCGAAGCATTTGAGCCAGTGTCCAAATTGATTTGATGCTTCAGCAGAATGTGGATCCAAGTCCAGACGCTCTGGTTTTAGGAGTCGATCCATCCTAGTATTTTTTAGTGATTAAAATTGATGTGCCTTCAATAACCACAAAACTAGAAGTTATAGACTTAAACAAGTTGGCTTTTAATCACTAAGATCAGAGCTAACATCTCAACACGCCGACTGGTTCACAGGAATGAGTCATACAGATCCTGGGATCTTTATGTAAGAGAAGTCGGGTGGAGCCAAGACCTGGAACCTCCCAGGTTAGTCGGGAAAGAGGAAGTGAAACTATACACCGTGGGGGAGGGTAATATACATGAGTGCAAAATGAATACAGAATCAAGACAAACAGATTTCATTACACAGGAGTGTTATCAAACAAAATTTGACACCGAGCCATGTAAGGTGATATTAGGGCAGATGACCAGAAGCTTCGACAAAGAGGTAGGTTTTAAGGCTCGGCTTAAAGGAGGAAAGAGAGGTAGAGAAGATTAGAGAGGGAATTCCAGAGCTTAGGGCCCAGGCAGCTGAAGGTACGGCTGCCAATGGTGGAGCAATTAAAATTGGGGATGCTCAAGATGCCAGAATTGGAATCACAGCAGTGAGATGAGCCACTTAATGTGTTCAGTAATGTTGATTGATGGAGTAAAGTTAGCCAAGGCACTGGGAGAGCTTCATGCTCTTACTCATAGTGTCATTGGACGTTTTGCTTCTCCTTGTGCTGGCAAAATAAAGCCTTGGTTTAACATCTTGTCTGCAAGAGAAATGTGCACCGCCGAATTCCTGCGTCAATTTGATTTTTTTTTCTCGCCACATTCTGCGTTGTATCAATGTGAGACTTCATTATGTAAACCCCATGGTTGGAATTTTCTGGGGTCCGTGCAGGCGCGACTGAAGGCAGGTCGGGTGAGAAATTTGAAAAAAGTCAGAGCGGGGTCGGGAATCTGCCATCGTCCTGCCGGTGCGGCAGCTGCCCAACCGGCAGAGGCAGGTGATCTAATTCAAATCATTATAAGCTTGTTGTCAGACACTTAAGAGCCTTTTCCCCCCTACACTACAAATTTCCGTGCATGGTCATGGCATTCACGCATCTCGAGAACCATGTCTCTCAACCTGAGGCGGGAGTTGAGTGACCATTGCTCCAGCTGATTACTTGACAACATCAAATGTACTATAAAAGCTCTGACCTCACAGCCGATCACTTTCCTCAGGCAGAAGCTGTTGCTGACTACATTGCCAGCACAGATTTAACTTTCTGCAGGCTGCAAGTGTTTCAAGCAAAGTCTCCATCCAGTGTCACCTCATTGGAAGGGCCCCTCCCACTATTGACAGAATGCTTCTATCAGTTCTACTTGACCTGCCATCTATTCCATCAGCATGGGTGCCGTTTATACGGTCTCACCTTGGTCCTCGGAATCGGGCCACGATGAATCCCAACACCAGAAGCACCAACAACTCCACCACCAACCTTCTCCACAACCACCTGATGCTGCACAGGACAGAGGGCATCGGCAGCTGAGCACATTGCTGCCCAGGAGGCCAGGGATGGCCTCGTCATGTCCAGATTTACTTAACTTTACGTTGTACACCCATATGGCTGCCACATACTGCGACAGGTTAGCACCATCCCACACCAACACCATAAAGCATCCCTACAATGACCAGGCCATTTTTTTCACACTGACCACCATTGCTGGAGGTTCCGTTATGTTTCACCATTCACTGCAACTCACTAAGCCACTGCCAAAGGTGCACACAAATGTGTCCAAGATGGCAAAGTGGTGAAAATAAAGATTTTTATGGTTGCCAATACATTAACGGAATCTTGCCATTAACATTTGCTAAAACACCCAAGTGGCAACCCTTGTGAGTCTACTTGTGTGTCATCTTTCTCTCCTGCGTGCTTCTACGAGGTGCTACCCCTGTGGCTTCAGCAGGTCTAGAGGCAGCCTGCTCACTTCCCTGCTGAGACACTATTGGCGGATGTCCACTGGGTTTTGGAGCCTCTGATGGCCCCGCCAAAGTCTGCTCCTCCTGCGACTGTGCAGGGGCAGACTCAACCATCGCGATCCGAGGAGCCATCTGGGGCTCTGACTGGGGCGGGGGCAATGGGGGAGAAGTGTAAGCACTTTGAGAAGAGCCCCCACTTCCATGTCACCTCTCGCCATCATCCCTCTCATGGGCCACCCGCAATTCCCTGTTAGCAAGGAGCTGGAGAGCACCTTGCTGCACATCAGTGGGGTCATGAAGACCAAAGTCTACACTGACATCCCTCCTAGCGAGGAGGTCTATGAGCCTCTACCATCTATTCTCCATAGCTAGCCATCTATTCTCCATAGACACCATGTGCTTCTGTGACTGGCGCATTAACTGCTCTATACAGGTGGCCATCCTATCCATGGAAGAGCCTACAGTCGCCATCGCCTGCGACATGATGCTCATGTTGGAGATGGACTCCTCCATTCTCTGAACATTTGCAGACATCGCGCTCGCAAAACCTGTCCGAGCCTCCTGCACTTCTTGCTTCCCCTCCAGGATCGTCCTCTTTCTCGATGGCTGCCGAGGCTGACCATCTGCATGCAGCTGAGCAGAGCTGGGAGCGTCCTGCGCCCTCTGGCGAGGAGTCTCCACTGCTGTCCCTGTCTCCACCATCTCCTCTTGCTCACTTGTAACGGACCCAGTGGCAACACTGCTCTTATCTCGTGTTGGACCCACTGAGGTGTGCGTCTCTGCGCTGGTGCTGGGTGCGCTTATGACTGGTGATGCTGCGCCCTCGGAGGCTGGAGGCTCCTCTGAGGGGTCGTCTTGCTTTTCCTCCTGGACAGTGAGGTGGCGATGGACCAGTGGGAGTATAAAGAGATGAGTTAGACGCGCAGGGCAGGCTTAATAGGGCCCATTATCGGAAAGTCGTTTTCTGCAGCAGGATGGAAGCACCAATGGGGTCGCGACCTGCCCAGATACAGTAAATTCCGGCCCATATCTCTAACTTCCTCCATCTCTCAGATCTCAGTGCTTCTCCAATTCAGGCCTCTAGTGCATCCCCGATTTCCTTCTCTCCACCATTGGTGGCCGTGCCTTCAACTGCCCTAAGCACTGGAGTTCCCTCCCTAAACCTCTCCGCCTCTCTACCTCCCGCTCCTTCCTTATAACCTACCTCTTTGACCAAGCTTTTGGTCACCTGTCCTAATATCTCCTTTATGTTCAATGTCAAATTTTGTTTTGATAATGCTCCTGTGAAGCGCCTTGGGACGTTTTACTACGTTAAAGGCGCTATATAAATACAAGTTGTTTCCGCTTCACTGCTCTCATCAGTTGGAACCACCTGTGAGGGACCCTGATCTCAATTTCAGGATGAGGGTACTTCATCCAGTCTTCCTTCTAAGGAGACAACATTGCCTGGTCATAGAAGGGAAATTGTGGTTAGAAGCTGATGGTGAAAGTACTGTTTTCACCCCAGTGTGAACGGCAGCAGATTGAGCTGCGTTTGTACATGTGTGCACCAAGTCTAGTCCTAGCCCGACAGGAATGGAGAATTCTGCTTATTGGCCACTAGGCAGGGATTGACAGCTCCACAGTTGTATCTGAATCCTTGTCCATGCTATGACATTGATCAATACCTTAACTTGTGTAGGTTCTTCAATGTCATCTTATTTATAGTGAAAGCATCCAAACCTGTAACCTAACCCGGCCCTTGGGAAACTGACGAGATTGTGTGCAATGCTGGTTTTGCACCCTGCTTGAATTTACTCTCAAGTTGAAGTCAACGGAGAGTAATATTGGGCGGGGTGTACAACCAGTGTTGCACCCGATCCCGTGGGATTCCCGCCTGGCAAATTAGGTTAAACCTCCCCACCCGCCCCCCCCCCCCCCATATGGTTCAATGTGCAAGTTTAAGTCCGCTCATTTCTTGCCATAAATTGATAACATGCTATACTATTTAAGTCCCATTTAGGAAAACGAAAATGCACAGTTCCAAAAATAATCATATCAAAGGGGGAGATGTTTCACAATTTCGATTGTCTGAGGTACAGCAGATGTTTCCTGTCATTTAAAATATCACTTTCTGGCACTGAGCTCCGACTCCAAATGCTACGGAAGCAAAAATAAAGTAACCACAGATGCTGGCAATCGCAAACAGAAAATGCAGAAATGCTTCATCGGGTTGTGCCTGAAACAAACAGTAACTTGTTATTCTCTCCACTGCAACAACAATTACAAAGTGTTTACAGCACAGAAACAGGCCATTCGGCCCAACTGGTCCATGCTGGTGTTTATGCTCCACACCAGCCTCCTCCCACCTCTCTCTTTCTTTATTTAACCCCATCAACATATCCTTCCACTCCTTTCTCCCTCCTGTATTTATCTAGCTTCCCCTTCTATGCAGCTATACAATTCGCCTCAACCGCTCCCTGTGGTAGTGAGTTCCACATTCTCACAATTCAATTCAATTCAATTCAAATCGCTTTATTGGCATGATAAGGTACATCTTATGTTGCCAAAGCATCGAAAAACATTTATGGTTGAACACATAAACGCAGATCTATTCATACAGTGTATAAACAGATATATCCCTGAGTGTATATAAATATACATTCGTATAATTTGTATATACTCTTTTCTTAGGTTTACTGGTTGTCCCTCTGTTTATGGCAAGCTGTAACATAGTGTGCCGCTAAGGTTACACAGTTTCTCTGTTCCCCTAGTAGGTATGGGAGTTTTTGGTCGTCATTCAAATTTCTGAATTCAGGCTCTGGGTAAAGAAGTTGTTCCTGAATTCCTTATTGGATTTATTAGTGATTATCTTATATTTATGGACCTTGTTCTGGTCTCGCCCATAAGTGGAAACAGCTTCTCTATGTCTACCCTATCAAACCCTTTCATAATCTTGAAGACCTCTATCGGGTCACCTCGCAGCCTTCTCTTTTCTAGAGGAAAGAGCCCCAGCCTGTTCAATCTTTCCTGATGGGTATAACCTCTCAGTTCTGGTATCATTCTAGTCAAAAAAAATTGCACCTTCTCCAGTGCCTCTATGCGCCCTTTATATAATATGGAGAGCAGAACTCCACACAGTACTCCTGTGGTCTAACCAGGGTTATGTACAAATTTTTCACACATTTACTCACCTATAAACTTACATTTTTGTAGCGCCTTTGAAGTAATAAAACGTCCCAAGGCACTTCACATGAGCGTTATCAAACAAAATTTGACACCGAGCCACATAACGAGTTATTTGGACAGGTGACCAAAAGCTTGGTCAAAGAGATAGGATTTAAGGAGCATCTTAAAGGAGGAGAGAGAGGTAGAGAAGTAGAGGTGTTTAGGGAGGGAATTCCAGAGCTTGGGGACTAGCCAGCTGAAGGCATGGCCGCCAATGGTCATCTGTTCTAATATCTCCTTATGTGGCTCGGTGTCAAATTGTGTCTGATAATCGCTCCTGTGCAGCGCCTTGGGATTACATTAAAGACACTGTATAAAATCAAGTTAATTCAAAAATTGAATGCCTGTATGGCCAGAGTTTACTGGGGTGAGAGGAATCTGAGACAAAATGCCTTTTTTGTTTTAAACAAAAATATATAAAATGAATCTGTTTTCAGGCCAAAAATAGAGAAGTCATGATGTACTGGTTACAGCAGTTGCAGCAGAAACGCTGGGAACATGGCGATGAGCAGAATCACCTCCTTATAGACGGCCTCACCATCTCCACACAGCACTCTGAGTCACCACCAGCGTTCAAGTTAGAAGGTATGTCCAGCGGTATCGCACTGGAATGTTCCAAAGCTTAACGTGAAAACTTCTTTTAAATCCATGTCAGAACTGTGTTTAAAGCGAGTCTCCCGATAGATCAAATAATGGCCCGTGTAAGGAGCACTGTGGATTGTCCAGGCTTTTTGCTATTAGTAGTCTTGGTTGGTTAGTTCGTTAGTTTCCATAAGCAGATCGAGACTCCTGTGAACTGAAACTTGTCCTTTTCTGCATGCTGTGAATGGATAGTGCTTCTAGGATTAACAATTACCCTTTAAGTCACAGTATAGCGCAGCAAAAAGAATGTAGGGTACCTAACAAACCTTGCTATCTGCGCTCAAAGGCAGTAAAATGTCACATGGGTAGTTTGTCTAAATGTAACAGTTTAAGAAGAAAGTAACCTCCAATTCCATAGCACCTTTCATGTCTTCAGGGCGTCCCAAAATTAAAAAGAAAGACTGACTTGCACTTACATAGCACCTTTCATGACCTCCAGATATCCCAAACTGCTTTACAGCATTTTGTGAATTGTAGTCATTGACCACTACGTTTCCTATTTTATAACAATTTGCACATCGCAAATTCCCCCACACAGTAATGTGATAATGACCAGCGAATTTGTTTTTAGGTGTTGGTTGAGGGGTAAATATTGGCCAGGACACTGGGGAGAACTCCCCCTGCTCGTCTTCAAAATAGTGCCATGGGATCTTTTACATCCACCTGAGAGGGCAGACAGAGCCTCGGTTTAACATCTTATCCGAAAGACGGCACTTCGGACAGTGCAGCACTCCCTCAGTACTGGCACTGGGAGTGTAAGCCTGGATTTTGAACTCAAGTTCTTGGAGTGGGACTTGAACCCAAAATCTACTGAATCAGAGGCGAGAGCGCTACCCACTGAATCATGGCTGACACAACTTACTTTACAGCCAATGAATTACTTCTGAAGTGTCATTGCAAGTTGCCAGCCAAATTGTGCACAGCAAGTTCCAACAAGTGTTTTGCTGGTGTTGGTTATGGGAAGAATGCAGGTAAGGTAACTCCCTTGCTCTTCGAACCATGCTCAATTATCTTTTATATCTATCTGAACAGGCAGACAGAGGGCCTCGGGCAGTCAACACTCCAAAGCGTCTGTCTGCATTATGTACTGAGTTTTTGAGGAGTGGAGCTTGAACCCACAACCGCCTGACTCGAGAGGTCAGAGTGCAACCACAGTCAAACTGACGTTTAATTACAAGCATGATAATCGCACAGAAGTAGAAAAACACATTAAGTTGCTGATGGCACAGTTACTTGGAAAATAATACATAGAAACATAGAAGATAGGAGCAGGATTGGCCATTCGGCCCCTCGAGCCTGCTCCGCCATTCAATGCGATCATGGCTGATCATCCAAATTCAGTACCCTGTTCCTGCTTTCTCCCCATATCCCTTGATCCCTTTAGCCTTAAGAAATATATCCAACTCCTCCTTGAATATATTTAATGAATTGGCCTCAACTACCTTCTGTGGTAGAGAATTCCACAGGTTCACCACTCTCTGGGTGAAGAAATTCCTCCTCATCTCAGTCCTAAATGGCTTACCCCTTATCCTTAGACTGTGACCCCTGGTTCTGGACTCCCCCGCCATCGGGAACAGCCTTCCTGCATCTAGTCCTGTTAGAATTTTATAAGTTTCAATGAGATCCCCTCTCATTCTTCTAAACTCTAGCGAATATAAGCCTAATCGACCCAATCTCTCTTCATACGTCATTCCTGCCATCCCAGGTATCAGTCTGGTGAATCTTTGCTGCACTCCCTTCATGGCAAGAAAATCCTTCCTCAGATAAGGTGACCAAAACTGCACCCAATACTCAAGGTGTGGTCTCACCAAGGCCCTGTACAACTGCAGCAAGACATCCTTGCTCCTGTACTCGAATCCTCTCGCTATGAAGGCCAGCATACCATTTGCCGCCTTAACCGCCTGCTGCACCTGCATGCTTACCTTCAGCGACTGGTGCACAAGGACACCCAGCTCTCGTTGCACTTCCCCTTTTCCCAATCTATTGCCGTTCAGATAATCTGCCTTCCTGTTTTTGCCACCAAAGTGGATAACCTCGCATTTATCCACATTGTACTGCATCTGCCCAATCGCCCAACCTGCCTAAATCGTACTGGTGTTTCTCTGCATCCTCCTCACAGCACAAATGCCCACCCAGCTTCGTCTGCAAACTTGGAGATATTACATCTAGTTCCCTCGTCTAGATCATTAATATATATTGTGAATAACTGGGGTCCTAGCACCGATCCCTGCGGTACCCCACTAGTCACTGCCTTCCACTCAGAAAAAGACCTGTTTATTCCAACTCTTTGCTTCCTGTCTGCCAACCAGTTTTCTATCCAAGTCAGTACCTTACCCCCAGTCCCATGTGCTTTAACTTTACACGCTAATCTCTTATGCGGGACCTTATCGAAAGCCTTCTGAAAGTCCAAATACATCACATCCACTGGTTCTCCCTTATCTATTCTACCAGTTACATCCTCAAAAAATTCCAGTAGATTAGTCAAGCATGATTTACCTTTTGTAAATCCATGTTGACTTTATCCAATCCTCTCACTGTTTTCCAAGTGCTCTGCTATTACATCTTTTATAATGGACTCTAGCATTTTCCCCACTACCGATGTCAAGCTTACCGGTCTGTAATTCCCCGTTTTCTCTCTACCACCTTTTTTAAATAGTGGGGTAACATTAGCTACCCTGCAATCCATGGGTACTGTTCGAGTCTGTAGAATTTTGAATTGGTCCGCAGCATCTAAAGAGCCGTTTTGTGTTGGCGTATGTCTTGCACAGTCTGATGATCTTCAAGGCTTTTTGAGAAAATAGTCTTTGGCAGACTCCACAAAGTAATGTTTGTATGAACGCGAGGTGATATTCCTACCCATGGCACACAGCTCAGCTGTCACGTTAGCCGAGGGTGGCCAACTCTGGTTGGATGTGTTCCTGGAGGTTTCATCACATGACCTCCCACCTCCAACCACCCTGTATAATCAAATAGCCTCTTTTTTCCCCATTTCCAATGTTTCTATAATTAATAAATGAAAATTTTGGAAAAAATGGAGAAAAAAACCTTTTTTTTAATGCCCCTGTGGTTTTTCTCCTGCAGCCGTGTCCTGGAGATTAATCTTCAATTCCTGGAGACTCCAGGGCAATCCTACTTTAGTCTCCATTGAAACTCAATAGAGTACAAGAGGAAACATTTATTTTCTTGTACAGTTATTTGGGGGTCTCCAGAATTAGAGATGCTATACAAAGGATTTGCATGCCATAGCGGTGAAGAATGTGACACACGAGGCTGAATTCTCCTCCTCGGGGCGGCAGGATGGGTCTTCCACCTGCCCCATTAACCCTGCCATGATCTCTTGGGGGCGGGGGGTGTCACTTGACATGCGGGGAGGGCATAGAGCAGGATGCCCATCACTGCGGAAGTGGACAATCATCGAAGGAAGTTAAAGGGGACGAAGAGCCGCTCACCCCCAAACAAAAGGTGAAGAGACCGAGGCCGACAAAACCTAATGCTGGGGGCCGAATTGGAGATTGCGGAGATCTTTACTCGTCCCTTTTCCTCCATTTACAGAATCCTGGGCCTTACTGACTGCCCTGGGCCTCTTTTCCTAAAGACAGCTATCTCCAGTATCTGATTTGAAGTTCCGTAAGAATAGGGCGTCCGCTTCCATTTTTAGTTTAGCTATCTCAAAAACATGAGATCACAAACATGTGATCACAAAGCAAAAAATATACAGGAGAGAAATTTTCTTTATTTGAAGTAGGATGAAAGTCTGCTTCTGTCACAAGATAATGCTGGAGTGAAGTGTGGTGCCAGGTAATTGTGGGATTCATGTATGAAAAGCTCCTGTTCCACTGCATGGTCCTGTTCTCCTTTGTAATCTTGAAGGAATAATCTCAAACCTTTACTCATTTGGCAATGCATATTTGCACTTCAAGGGAACAAAATGGAAATCCCAGCTGTCAGGAAAGGGTTAATGTGCTGTGGTTGCTTTACAATCATCTGTTTTGTTTTAATGGTAAGGCACAGAGAGTCATCCTGGAATGCTTCATTGAGGTGGTGAAAACTTGTGAATGCTCAAGAAGAGACAACACTTCTGAAAGAAAGACTTGCCTTTATATAGTGCCTTTACAATCAATGAAGTACTTTTTTTGAATTGTAGTCACTGTTGTAATGTAGGAAACACGGCAGCCAATTTGCACACCGCAAGCGCCCACAAGCAGCAATGTGATAATGACTAGATAATCTGTTTGTGATGTTGATTGAGGGATAAGTATTGGCCAGGGCACATGGGGAGAACTCCGCTGCTCTTCTTCAAAATAGTGACTTTGAGGGATAAATCTGACCAGGACACCGGGGAGAACACCCCTGCTCTTCTTCGAAATAGTGCAATGGGATCACTTAGGCCCACCTGAGAGAGCAGATGGCGCCTCAGTTTGACGACTCTTCTGACAGTGCAGCACTCCCTCAGTACCACACTGGAGTACCGGCCTAGATTTTTGTGCTGAAGTCTCTGGAGTGGGACTTGAACCCACAACCTTCTGACTCCGAGACAAGAGTGATGCCTACTGAGCTGAGCCACAGTGACCCTGCTCTCGTTTGGAATTGTGTTTGGGAACAACTAGCTTGCTTTAACATCTCAATGAGGTTAGGTGACGATGAAATTCACAGTATAAAACTTGCCAATATCGTAGTTCCACTCCGGAAGGGATAATGAGTCAGAATACTGAGAGTCATACTTTGATGCTGACTGACTCCATCTGTGATTTGATGTGGCTTTCTTTGGCAGAAGCCAACATAATGTAATTTTGTCAATCGAGATAAACCTTTACCTTCAGTTTTCCATCAGATCTGCAACTCCAATAATTGCAATGAGATACTTGCAACAGTTACTCAAAAAACTTGAGACATTCCTAATTAGCCATTCCTAATTAGCCATTACATTAGATAGTAAAATAGAATTTGCATTTATATAGCGTCCTCAGAATGTCCCAAAGTTTGTCACAGCTAATGAAGTACTTCTGTGAAATGTAATCACTGTTGTAATGTTGAGAAATGCAGCAGCCAAATTACACACAGCAAGGTCCCACAAACAGCAATGAGATCATCTGTCTTTTGATATTGCTTGAGGGATAAATATTGAGCATGGGACACCCAGCCACATCAGAGCAGAGATTAACCGCAATGGCAAAACTCCAACCTGAGATTCACTGTGAAGGAATAGGATTACATCATCAACTGTAATTATGAATAATTAGTCAACAAGCCCTTTAATTCTTAGTACTGGATAGACATTTAGATTGTACAAAAAGTTTTTGAGGGATATGATATTCCAGTGTTTTTTGATGGATTTACGCGTGAGTTGTGTTTTCAGTCCTAGCCGTGCAGAGAATTAGTTTTGGAACTGGTAAATGTTTCTACTTCATAAGTTGAAGGGTGTTGGTGCTAGAGAATGGGACATCGTTCCACTTTTTGCATGGTGGCATTGAGCACTCCTAATTTAGGTAATAATCCTCAGTGATCTCTGCACACCTCCAATTCTGGCCATTTGCACATCTGCGATTTCCATTGCTCCACAATTGGCGGCCCTGCCTTCAGCTGCCTGGGCCCTAAGCTCTGGAATTCACTCCCTAAACCTCTCCACCTCTCTCTCCTCCTTTAAGACACTCCTTAAAACCTAGCTCTTTGACCAAGCTTTTGGTCACCTGTCCTAATATCTCCTTATGTGGCTCAGTGTCAAATTATGAAGCACATTGGGACGTTTTATTAGGTTAAAGTCGCTATATAAATGCAAGTTGTTGTTCGGAGATGTGGAGAGCAGATGTGGAATGGGGAAAACAGTGGATGTGAAGAAGGATCGGATACAGTGGCGCCTGGATGGAGTGAACAAGGAGTCTGAATAGAGCAGATATGATTAGGTGATGGAGATTGTGACTGGCAGAAGGATTCAGACCCACCAGTGAATTGCCTGATTCTGGACTGGTGTACATTATCCCCAAGACCACCTCAGAGTCAGAAATCAGTGAGTTTGTAGTGACAATGGTTTGGATTTTTATCAAACAAAATATTAGGACAGGTGACCAAAAGCTTGGTCAAAGAGGTAGGTTTTAAGGAGCGTCTCAAAGGAGGAGAGAGAGGTAGATAGGCGGAGAGGTTTCGGGAGGGAATTCCAGAGCTTGGGGCCCAGGTGGCTGAAGGCACGGCTGCCAATGGTGGAGTGATGAAAATCGGGGCTGTGCAAGAGACCAGAATTGGAGAACAACAGTTTGTGAAACTGCTTGCGTATTGTGTGTGACAGTGAACATCGCGGTCATTGTGCAGAAAATCACCGTGCAGCTGAACGAGATTTGTGATGGTCGGCTTCACTGTCTTTGGTTGTTGTAACAAATTTAGCATTTTGTCCACGGTTGTTTTTTCTTTTCATGAGGGTTAAATGAGATTTTCTTTGAAGTATGCAGTTTGTGGGTGGGACCCAAAGATTTCATTTAGCCCAGGGAGATCACAAAACCATCTGTGTGAAAACACCATTCTTGATGCTATATAGGCCATTTGCTACTTTTACCTGTCTGCCTTGTGTTGTGTATATTGACCATTTAGTTAACAAAGTTGATAATTGACATCACTGTCAACCAATGAGTTGCCCTCTGTCAGCCAATGAGCTGGAGGCGAGGTGAAACTTACGGCAGGACTCACAGCAAGCAAAGTCTATTTACTTAACAAATAGTCTGTTTAAACAGCGCACTATACCAAACAGTCTCGAGAGTCTATTTACTTAGCAAACAGAGTCTCTATGAAACTACAGCAAAATCTCCTGATAATAGCAGGATTATTTCTCCTGCAAAACACAGTGGGTGGAGGATAGTTACATAATACAAATCATGTGCATAAAATCAATTCCAGTCACTTATAGCAGTGCGGGCTCCAGACGTGATTAACGGGGGAATTACTCAATCATCTCCATTCTGGCTGGGACTGGGGTGTCACTATATGCAGCCTTTGGTTAAAAAGAGTTTACAGTCCATTGACAAATGGATTTGAGTCTGACTTTGCAAGGAGCAGTCTCTGGAATTGCAAACTGTTTGGGTCTATAAGTATTAATTTCCTGTTTTGTTTTTGGTCAAGCTTCGAAGGGTTTTGGAAATATATATCTCTTTGGCTTCAACTCAACAGTCCTTCAGAAGCCATCAGAGAGCGAGACATAGGCAGGAGACGCCATAGAGTATTAGCAGATAGCTCTTGTGTACAGTTACGCCCTGGAGATATAATTGTTTTGTTCTTTCCTATCCAAGACGGAATAGTTAAGTCTGTAATTATTGTTTACCCTTGCTACTGTTTACTGATTTACATTTACATGCTTTTATAAAAAGAAAAAGCATACGGTATCCTGGGCTTTATAAATAGAGGCATTGAGTACAAAAGCAAGGAAGTTATGCTAAACTTTTATAAAAGACTGGTTACGCCTCAATAGAAGGATTCTGTTTAATTCCGGGCACCACACTTTAAGAAGGATGTCAAGGCCTTGGAGGGGATTCAGAGGAGATTTACCTGAATTATTTCTAATAGAGGTCTTTAAAATTATGAAAGGTTTTGATAGAGTGTTTCCACTTGTGGGGAAGAGCAAAACTAGCAACCATCAATATAAGATAGTCACCAAGAAATCAAATAGAGAATTCAGAAGGAACTTCTTTATCCAGAGAGTGGTGAGAATGTGGAACCTGCTACCACAGTAAGTGGTTGAAGCACATAATATAGATGCATTTAAGGGGAAGCTAGATAAGCACATGAGGGAGAAAGGAATAGAGGGTTATGCTGATGTAGTTAGATGAGGAAAGACTGGAGGAGGCTTGAGTGGAGCATAAACACCGGCATGGACTAGTTGGGCTGAATGGCCTGTTTCTGTGCTGTATATCCTATGTAATACCAGGGATGAGGGACTTCAGTTATGTGGAGAGAAGTTGGGATTGTTGCCCTTAGAGCAGAGAAGGCTAAGGGGAGATTTAATAGAGGTGTTGAAAATTATGAGGGGTTCTGATAGAAAATGTAGGGAGCAACTTTTGCACTGGCAGGAGGATCAATAACCAGAGGACAAAGATTTAAGCTTATTGACGAATGAGCTAGAGGGGAGATGCAGTAGGTTGTTCTGATTTGAAATGCACTGTCCGAAAGGCTGGTGGAAGCAGATTCAATCGTCATTTTCAAAAGGAGGATTGGATAAATACTTGAAAAGAAAACAATTGCAGGGCTATGGGGGAAAAGAGCAGGGGAGTGGGACTAATTGGATAGCATTTTCAAAGAGGCACGATGGGCTGAATGACCTCCTTCTGTGCTGTATCATTCTAATGAATCTATTTTATAGTTTGTAACCTAAGCCAGTTTGATGGTATTTATTTTACCATGTTCCAACGTCAAGGGGCATGTGATGTATCTAGCAAGTTGAAATAAGAATATATAAGAACACAAGAAATAGCAGCAGGAGTAGGCCATTCGGCCCTGCTCTGCCATTTAATAAGATCATGGCTGATCTTCTACTTCAACTCCTTCTTCACAATATCCCTGGATTCCCAAAAATCTATTGATCTCTGTCTTGAATATACTCAACGACAGCCCTCTGGGGTAGAGAATTCCAAAGATTCACAACGCTCCTGAGTGGAAAAAATTTCTTCTCATCTCAGTCCTAAATGGTCGACCTCTTATCCTGCGGCTATGCCCCCTAGTTCTAGACTCTCTAACCAGGGGAAAGAGCCTCTCAGCATCTTATACAGGGAGAGACTGTATGCACTCCATGTATTTTGTGATGTTGATTGAGGGATAAATATTGGCCAGGAGACAACTCCCCTGCTCTTCTTCAAAATAGTGCCATGGAATCTTTTACATGCACTTGAGAGTGCAGATGGGCCTTGGTTTAACATCTCATCTGAAAGACAGCACCTCCGACAGTGCTGGCACTGGGAATGTTGGCCTAGATTTTTGTGCTCAAGACTCTGGAGTGGGACTTGAACCCACAACCTTCTGACTCAGAGGTGAGAGCGCTACCCACTGAGCCACAGCAGACACCACCTTCTGCAGCTTGTCCTTTGTGTGCTGAGAATGTTCGCATCAGATGTTTGGACAACATCTTGTCCACCACCAAGAGCTTGCAATCAAATGGAATGCAAACCAGCAGGCACAACAACCCTGATAGAAGTGGACACCTCATGGACATCCACAAGTTGATCCATGAGGTGCTTAAGATGATCAAAGGAGTTGATGGGGTAGATAGAGAGAAACTATTTCCTCTGCTGTGGGAGTCCAGAACAAGGGGGCAGAACCTTAAAATCAGAGCTGGGCCATTCAGGGGTGATGTTGGGAAGCCCTTCTGCACACAAAGTGTAGTTGAAATCTGGAACTCTTTCCCCACCCCCCAAAATAGCTGTTGAAGCTGGGGGTCAGTTGTAAAATTAAAAACTGAGATTGATGGATATCTGTTCGGTAAGGGTATTAAGGGTTATGGAACCAAGGCAAGTAGATTCAGTTAAGATACAGATCAACCATGATCTAATTGAATGGCGGAACAGGCTAGAGGGGATGAATGGCCTCCTCCTCTTCCTATGATTTGAGTTGTATTCCCTTGCAGACATGTCTTTCGGCTATTACAGGCTTAAGTTTAACTTTTTTTTAAATTCATTCACGGGATGTGGGCGTCGCTGGTAAGGCCAGCATTTATTTCCCATCCCTAATTGCCCTTGAGAAGGTGGTAGAGGTTGCGGGTTTGGGAGGTGCTGTCGAAGAAGCCTTGGCGAGTTGCTGCAGTGCATCTTTTAGATGGTGCACACTGCAAACTTGTTTGTAGGTTGACGGAAATATTGATTTTTTTTTAATCTGCATTGCATCCTGGAATACAGGTGGATTTTTTTTAATAAAGGAGGATGTATGATTTTTTTAAACGCTCCTAAATTATGCAATTAACTTTTTTTTAAAAAGTGGAACAGTAACCGTCTTAAAAACAAATCCAGCACTGTTGATCATCAGCAGAAAAGGGAGAAGCAGAACTGAGGTGTTGAATTAAAATAAGTTGTTCCAGTTTAGACACGTGCTAAATCTATCACTATGTATGGAATCTGTCCAATACTATTACTGGCGCAGTCGGCATTCTCTTGTTACATGCATAGCCTTTGAATATATCAGCTGTGGCTCAGTGGGTAGCACTCTAGCCTCTGAGTCAGAAGCTCGTGGGTTCGAGTCCCACTCCAGAGACTTGAGCACAAAAATCTAGGCTAATGCACTTAGTGCCAGTGCTGAGGGAGTGCGATACTGTCTTTTGGATGAGATGTTAAACCGAGGCCTCGTCTGTACTCTCTGGTAGATGTAAAAGGATCCCCCGCCACTATTTGGAAGAAGAGCAGGGGAGTTCACCCTGGTCCCTCAACCAACATCACTAAAAAAAACAGATTGTCTGGTCATTATCACATTGCTGTTCATGGGATCTTGCTGTGTTCAATTTGGTAGCCACATTTCCTACATTATAACGGTGACTACACTTCAAAATTAGGCTTGTGTGGCAAATGGACCTTTTGGGCCGAATGGCCTGTTTGTGTGCTGTGAATACTTAATTGGCTGTAAAGCAATTTGGGGCATACAGGTGTCACGAAAGGCGCTATCTAAAGGCAAGTCTTTTTTTACAGTGGGGATCAACCTACCCACAGGAATGACTCCTGCATATGGGTGTTCACAAATGGTGTCCTCAGTGACTCTAGTGTCCACGTCGGCGCAAACTACAACGTTGTTCCTCATGAGTGTAGATTAGAAAACGCTGATGGGCCACGACCTTTACACTCACTTTGAGGAAATTCTACAGTCATTGTCTTGGAAAACCGGCTGCAGAAAGTGGAGGCTCAGTGAGCACCAGTTGAGAATTGTCAGCGCTAGTACCAAGCCGGTCACTCTCACGCAATTTCTAATGAGGTATAACAATATTGGCTCCCGATAAAGCAACGCCTCGATTTAAAAAAAATTCTCCTCCTCGTTTTCAAATCCCTCCGTGGCCTCCCCCCTCCCTATCTCTGTAACCTCCTCCCAGCCCTACAACCCCCCTCCTCCCCCCGAGATCTCTGCGCTCCTCTAATTCTGGCCTCTTGAGCATCCCCGATTTTAATCACAACACCATTGGTGGCCGTGCCTTCAGCTGCCTCGGCTCTAAGCTCTGGAATTCCCTCCCTAAACCTCTCCGGCTCTCTACCACTTTTTCCTCCTTTAAGACACGCCTTAAAACCTACCTCTTTTATCACCTTTAAAGTGGCTCGGTGTCAAATTTTGTTTGATAAGAGTCCTGTGAAGCGTCTTGTGACATTTTACTACGTTAAAGGTGCTATATACATGCAAGTTGTTGCAATTGAAAGAAACATTCTCCTATTCCTCAGAGGAAACGAGCGAATTCTTGGATCCCGTGAAGACGCCGACAGGCCTTGTCGGAGAGGAAGCAGCTTCTCTGCCAGCTCCACTGCAACCAACCACCCTCCACAACATCTCCCTTAAGCACCTGGGAACAGAAATCCAGTAAGTATTTGATGTCGTAATAATACTTATGGATAGAGGAGAAATGTGTTTTTTTTACACAGCGAGTTATGATGATCTGGAATGCACTGCCTGAAAAGGTGGTGGAAGCAGATTGAATAATAACTTTCAAAAGGGAATTGGATAAATACTTGAAGGGGAAAATTTTGCAAGGCTATGGGGAAAGAGCAGTGGAGTGGGACTAATTGGAGAGCTCTTTCAAAGAGCCGGCACAGGCACGATGGGCTAAATGGCCTCCTTCTGTGCTGTGTGATTCTAATGAATCTATTTGATAGTTCGTAGCCTAAGCCTGTTTGATGGTGTTTATTCTACCATGTTCCAACATCAAGGGGCATGTGATGTATCCAGCAATGGCCTCCTTCTGTGCTGTATGATTCTATGTCATTCGGTGTTTGTTTATTTGATTGCCACTGGAGATGACAACAATAACTTGTATTTATATAGCGCCTTTAACATCCCAAGGCATTTCGCAGGAGCAATTATCAAACAAGATTTGACGCCAAGCCACGTAAGGAGATATTAGGACAGGCCACCAAAAGCTTGGTCAAAGAAGTAGGTTTTAAGGAGCATCTTAATGAAGGAAAGAGGGATAGAAAGGTTTAGGGAGGAAATTCCTGAGCTTAGGGCCTAGGCAGCTGAAGGCACGGCTGCCAATGCTACAGTGATTAAAATCTGTGATGCTCAAGAAGCCAGAATTGGAGGAGCGCAGTGATCCCGGAAGGTTGTAGGGCTGGAGGAGATTATAGAGATAGGGAGCCTTATTGTTCAAAGGTGCACTGCCCCCCTGAAAAATGTATTTGGAGGGAGAAAACAATAAAAGGCTGAACATGTTTTTTAAACGCCCCTCCCCCCCCTTTGTAAGCACTGACCTATGGTTCCAATGTTTGCAGTAGCTCTCCACTACCTTCGGCATCAGCGAGTACTGGCAGCCTATTAAACTGTGTGAGGTAGAGTGGGGGTGGAGGTGTATCACAGTTGAGCTGATTCCCGTTCCCTCCCTGCATCTTATATGTGCACACATGCATGTTCCAGAAGCTGGCGCTGGACTAGCGATCTGGAGCGGAAAATTTGACGCTTTATTTTACTCTCCCGCCACCCCCCTCCCTGACCCAAGGGCATTGCGGGTCCATTACAGTCACTAATAAAGCCAGTAGGGAATTCGGGAGAAACTTCTGTACCCAGAGAGTGGTTAGAATGTGGATTGTGATACCACACAAAGTGGTTGAAGCAAATAGCATAAATGCATTTAAGCACATGAGGGAGAAAGGAATAGAAGGATATGTTGATGGGGTGATATGAAGAGGGGTGGGAGGAGGTTCATGTGGAGCATAAACACCAGCGGCATGAACCAGCTGAGCTGAATGGCCTATTAATACTATGATTTTGGTTAAGTTCCTTGATACCACTCTAAAGTAAAAAGTCCTTAAGTAATTTTAGTACCAATAGAATACAATGCAGTGAACTCAAACTTGGAAATGGTTTAAAGCATTTTTAACTTGTGCAGAATTGTCGCAAAGGCAACTTGTAACATGCCTGCAGATCACATACGGCCTTCTGACTTTACCTGCATTTTGTTTTAACAAAGTGCATCTTTGATAGATCGTAGTCAGATTCAGTTTAAGCTGTATTTTTATTTCTTTGTGTCTGTTAGATAATAGATATGCTGCACTGCCCTTCACTCGCTGAAGGTTTGTTTACACTAATCACTACTCACTTGTGGCTTCATCTTTTTTGTTGTTTGTTCCACACCCTCCCCCGAACAGGAATTTTGGCTCTAAAACCGTGTTTCAGTTCTACGGAAACAAGCCACTAAGGGAAAATAGGACAAGTTTTGAGGACATCAGCCAGGGAGCTAATGAAGCTGGTGAAAATCTATCCCTGGCCAAAGAAGCGGATGTATCAGGTAGGGCCATGCACACTGGGGGAACGACAACACTTCCAGACAAAAATCAAAATCAAGCCCGTTTATATTTCCAAAAGTGGTTGTGCTGGAACATGTCCCAGGCTAGTGTTCTTTCAGTCATTTGTGACTCTGATTTATTCACTCTTTTAACTGGTTCACTGTGGGCTGCAACAGATTGGATGCAACACTCCTTTTGGAAAGAATTTACCTGGAAAGTTCCAGCGTGTGAGCAGCGTATCACTGCGTTTGTGTTTTTTTTAAATTTATTGCCAAAAACCACTTCACCTGGAAGCAATTCTGCATGGTGTTAAGGCAACGGGTATTCACTTAAAGTTGGGCCAAAAATAATCATTTCGAGCAGCGATTTGCTCACGGTTCACTGTCGCAAGCCTGCCCTAAGGTGCTGAGGACAAGTTTGGCACTTGAGGCGTGATCGGGCTTGCGGCAGAAACCCTGGACTCTGTGGGTCAAAGGTGTCCTTAGTCTTCTGAGGGACCTCCCACAGGCCCTTCTCTTACACAACCTGCGACTACCGGCAGTTGGAACATTTAATTGCTTGACTTTATTCTGTAGGCTAAGACATTTCTTTTGTTAGTTTATCAAACGCTGTAAAGTCACCATTGGATTTTTGTAGAAAGTTCCTTTTACAACTTTTTTCCCTATAAAATCATGAAGCACAGAGGGAGGCCATTTGGCCCATTGTGCCTATGCTGGCTATTTGAAAGAGCTATCCAATTAATCCCACTTCCGCCCCTGCTCTTTCCCCATATCCCTGCAAATTTTTCCTTTTCAACTATTTATCCAATTCTCTTTTGAAAGTTACTATTGAATCTGCTTCACCACCCTTGCAGGCAGTGCATTTCAGATCACCATAACTCGCTACACTGAGGGAGTGCTGCACTGTTGGAGGTGTTGTCTTCTGGATGAGATGTTAAACCGAGGCCCCGTCTGCTCCCTCAGAATTTTGTATGTTTCAATGAGATCACACCTCATTCTAACTCTAGAGAATATAGGCCTAGTCTACTCAATCTGTCCTCATCAAACAATCCCCCCCCCATCCCAGGAATCAGTCTGGCGAACCTTTGTTGTACTCCCTCTATGGCAAGTATATCCTTCCTTGGGTAAGGAAACCAAAACTGTACACAATACTCCAGGTGTGATCTCACCAGGTCCCTTTATAATTGCAGTAAGACGTCTTTACTCGTACTCAAATCCTTTTGTAATGCTGTGCTATGAATGAATGGCGGCTAGCAGTTGTGCAAGACCAGCTTAATGATTTGCCCTTCGAAGCGGGGAAACCACTTGTTCAAACCCACATTCTACCATGCTGTAATGCAAGTCACTGCATGGACCAGCAAAGTAACTGGGCTGACTTCAACTGTATTGTTTTCATCCCATCTGGAAGCTAAACTGACCTTCAAAATCATTGTTTTTAAAAAGAAACTGGTGAATTGGACCGAGAAATTAGGTTTGAATCTAATCCAAACTTCAGGAGAGACTTGCGATTCTAAGACTAAAAATAATGCACAGTATTGAGTTCAGCTTCTTCTTAAACCTATAAACACAAAAAGGAGCATTTCATTTTAGCTGAAGTAATCTAGATCTCACCTCATTCTTATCTTCTCTCCTGAAGGTTCTATACACCCAAGTTGCTCACAAAGACCAGAAGCTTGGACATTCCTGGGTTAGATTATTCTAATATTAGTAAAAGGCGATTGCCACAGTGGATTTGAGGGGAACAGGGTGTGTACAAGAATATCATCTCAGGATGCCATGCTCCCCTGAAAACAGTATTCCCCCCTTGGGGAAATAGATCACTGGCCCTTCATCACTTGGTTTAACGTCTCATCTGAAAAATTGAACCTCCGACAGTGCAACACTCCCTCAGCACTGCATAAGAACATAAGAAATAGGAGCAGGAACAGGCCATTTGAGCCTGCTCCACCATTCAATGAGATCATGGCTGATCTTCTGCCTCAACTCCATTCACCGGCCCTATTGCCATATCCCTTGATGCCCTTACTAGTCAGAAATCTATCGACTTCTGTTTTGAATATACCCAATGACTGAGCCTCCACAGCCCTCTGGAGTAGAGAATTCCAAAGATTCACCACCCTCTGTGTGAAGAAATTTCTTCTCATCTCAGTCCTGAATGGCCTACCCTTTATCTTGAGGCTGTGGCCCCTGGTTCTAGACTCCCCAGCCAAGGGAAACATTCCCCCAGCATCCATCCTATCAAGCCCTGTAATAATTTTGTATGTTTCAACGAGATCCCCCCTCATTCTTCTGAATTTGAGAGAATACAGGCCTAGCTTACTCAATCTCTTCTCATATGACAGTATTGAAGTGTCAGCCTGGATTTTTGTGCTCAAGTCTCTGGAGTGGGATTTGAACCCGCAACCTTCTGACTGTGAGGCAAGAGTGCCACCCACTGAGCCACAGCTGACCCCACTACCACTAGGAGTCCACCAAAGGTAATTAATTGAACTATCCCTGGAAAATTCAGAGGGGTCAGCAGCGAGTGAATTGGGCAGAAATCGCACTCTGCCATACTTTTGTTGGGCAATGACATCAGCAACGGAATTCTGCCCAGTGAGCTGAAATTGTGCTGTGTGATATGGTTAACAAACCCGTTTATTAATTTGTATAAAGCTCCTTTTGTCCAATATTTTAACTTAAGGGGTGAATCTGTTTTCTTTAAACGGGTTAAATATCTTCATTAAAATTGAATTCTTCTGTCTCCGTTCAGCACTGTTAGCGTGCAGTGTGACAGCAATACACAAGTTTCTCTAGTCTTTCCTCGTGATTAATTTCTCTAATACCAGCTCATTAAGTATCTGGGTTAAATTAAATCAAAGAGTTCTGCTCTTTGACTGGAAAGTGAAGCAGAAGATTACCTCTGAGCAAATAAGAGATCAAGCTTTGATGTGAAAGATTAGTTTGCCACATCAGACAGCTTTTAGGAGCTTTCCAAAATATTTGGGAAAACCTTCCAGCAAAATATTTCAGCACTCTCTAAGTAACTCGCATTTAATAACTGATCTTTGGACTCCACCCCCTCAAGTTATTAAGTGGTTGTTTTTTTTTATGTTTCGAGTGGAACTCCAGAAAAAACATGCCTATTATCAAAGATTACCCGCAATCCTCTTTGTCATCCTGAGTGTAAACTAAAACCCCCAACAGTGTTGGTATTCAATGTTGATCTTTTCTTTAGCTCCTCCTTGTTCCATGTTGGAAATGGCCATTTTGTGAGTAATTAGTATGGTGATTTTATGTCGCAGTAACACTTGAGCAAGGTTAAGCAGGAGTTTATTCTTCTCCATGCAAGCATTGCCAGTGTATTTTAGACTGGTAGGAAAGAAAAGAAGGACTTGCATTTCTATAGCGCCTTTCACAATCTCAGGACGTCCGAAAACGTTTCACAACCAATGAAGTGCTTCTGAAGTGTAGTCACTGTTGTAATGTAGGAAACGTGGCATCCAATTTGCGCACAGCAAGCTCCCCCAAACAGCAATGACATAAATGACCAGATAATCTGTTTTAGGTGTTGGTTGAGTGATAAATATTGGCCACTACACCGGGGATAACTCCCCTGCTCTTTTTCGAAATAGTGCCGCGGGATCTTTTCCGTCCAGCTGTGAGGGCAGACGGGTCCTCGGTTTAACGTCTCATCTGAAATACGGCACCTCCGACAGTGCAGCACTCCCTCAGCACTGCACTGGGAGTGTCGGCCTGGATTTTTTGTGCTCAAGTCTCTGGAGTTTGACTTGACCCCACAACCTTCTGACTCAGAGGCCAGAGTATTTGCTCCTTCAGCCTTGGGAGGCTGATCTAAAAGACTAAGATGCTTTGATTGGCACTGCCATGGCCAGAGCCTAGCCAGAGGCGACATGAGGAAAATAAATTTTCTGCAGTGAGTTGTTACGATCGGGCATGCACTGCCTGAGGGCGGTGGAAGTACATTCAATAATTTTCAACGGGGGAATTGGATGAATACTTGAAGTGGAAAAAATTGCAGGGCTATGGGGAAAGAGCAGGGGAGTGGAACAAATGGGATTGCTCTTTCAAAGATGGGCCGAATGGCCTCCTGTGCTGTATCATCCTGTGATTCTGTGAATACAGTGGCACCTGCTACAAAAAGATGGGGAAAATACCCAATGTTTCTCTGAAATGGAGTTCAACCCAGTGATAGCGGTTTTAACTTTAGTTGCCATTCTAGGCTAAGGCTTAGGATCCTCTAATTGTGACTGCATCAAACAAACATGGGAACTTTGATCTTACTGAGTTGCCCGTCACACGTGGGTCTAAATGATTTTGATAAAAAGGATATTGCAGCGGGATGGCAGTGTGTAATGGGCCAGTACTTGCCTTTTTTTTAGTTAAGGAATCACATCAGGAAGAGCAGAAGATTCCATGGCGAAAGTGTTCAGGAAGCAGTTTGAGAACCCTGACCAATCTGCTCAACAGCAGTCCACTCTCTCTGGAGAAGTATGCAGCGAAGGACGGGATCTCCCCAGACAGGGTCACCAAGTTACACAACGACATCTTGGGACTCACCAATGAGCTCAATGCACAAAGGGTAAGGCAAACTACTTGTGTTAACTCTGTAAAGGGAGCGTTTTTACAAGATCTGACTTGCATATCTAAAGGGTTGTAGAATCAGAAAATAGCACCTCACAAAAGGAGGCCATTCAGCCCATCGAGTCTGCGCTGGCTCTTTCGAAGAGCAATCCAGTTAGTCCCACTCCCCGCTCTTTCCCTATATCCCTGCAGTTTTTTCTCCAAGTATTATTATCCAATTCCCTTTGGATGGCTTGCCAGGTCTCTTCAGAGGCTGTTGAAAGAAAGAAACTGAGAAAGAAGCTAACTAACTAACATTTCTGAAGTGCCCCAGGATGTCCCAGTGCTTTACAGCCATTTTGTGGAGTGCAGTCACTGTTGTAATGTAGGAAACGCGGCAGCTAATTTGAGCACAGTAAGCTCTCACAAACAGCAATGTGCTACTGACCAGATAATCTGTTTTAGTGATGTTGGTTGATGGATAAATATTGGTCCCAGGACACCGGGGATAACTCACCTGCTGTTCTTCGAAATAGTGGCCACTTTTACGTCCACCTACGAGTGCAGACGGGGCCTCGGTTTAACATCTCATCTGAAAGACGGCAACTCTGACAGTGCAGCACTCCCTCAGTATTGCACTGGGAGTGCCGGTCTAGATTTTGTGCTCAAGTCTCTGGAGTGGGGGCTTGAACCCACAACCTTCTGACTCGGGCGAGAGTGCGACCAACTGAGCCACGGCTGACTTCAACCAAATAGTGCAGAATTGGGATCACTCATGGGCCAGACGGGCTAGGTGTAGCAGGTTCTCTTCACTGAACCAGTTGGGTTCTTGCAACTACCTGGAACTTCCCATGGTTATCTTTCTGGTGTTAACCAACCAATTGCTGGGTTTATTCGATTCAGTTTCACAATTTGTCATGGCGGCATTTGAGGTCGTGAAAGGCACTGTATAAATGAAAGATCTTTCTTCTGTCATTTTAGCCATAAGTTCCTGTTGGAATTTTTTTGTGCTTAAGTTAGATGTTTTTACAAACTCAGCCCAAATTGCACAACATCATCAGCCTCTATAATGAATTACATTTTTAAAACTAAAATGCACCAGATGGAAGTAGTGACCGTATTGAAACCACTTTTTTTGTTTCCTGCAGCATTGTATCACAATCCCCAATCAGCATGAAAAGGAACAGTGTGTTTTCTGTCATATTGCCTGCTTAAGAGGGCTGTTAACCCTCGAGTGTATTGAGGATGCTCAACCGTTGAGTATATTCAAGACAGCGATCGATAGATCTTTGGACACCATGGGAATCAAGGGACATGGGGATAATGGAATAAAAGTGGAGTTGAGGTAGAAGATCAGCCATGATCTTATTGAATGGCGGAGCAGGCTCGAGGGATCGAATGGCCGACTCCTGCTCCTATTTCTTATGTTCTTGTGTTTAATTCTGGATAAGGGAATGAGCCAAAACAGATAAATGTCCTTAGTAGGAATTGCTGCAAGTACTTTAGATTCTCATAACTAGGGGAGATTTGGAGAAGAAGCCTTTTTAGTTTTTTGTTTTGATTTCACCCAGTTGCAGATAGATGATGGTTAGTGCACTGCATGAGGAGCTGCTCTATGCCAATCATGTTCATAAAACACTGTACTACTGAAGTAGGGGTATAAATTTCCACTGTTGTTCAGTGTATTATGATACAAAGTCAGAAGTCTTCAGAATGAGTTCCTCATGTGATAAAGAGATGCACCTGTTTTTTGAACAAGCATGATTTTTGACAGTAACTTTTTTTTAATGAATACAAGACAAAACTGAGGAAAACAGCCACAGGGTTTGTACAGATGGATTTGTTGCTTAATAAGTTGTCATTATGCAACCATGGATGGATTGTGAACTATACTGAGTGATCAACAGACAGCTGGAAAGTCCCATGTAAGGCAGCAACATTTCTGCTGCATATCCTGTTCAGTGTTTTTCCTGTTAATACGAACAATGATGGACAGGTAAAGACCCTCTGGTCCATCCAGCCTGTCCCAAGCAATTGTGATACTCCACTTCAACGAGAAACCATGCGACCTCCTGGGAGAGGCGAAAAACCAGATTTAAAAATCCCAGGTCAATTTGGGAAATTGCTCTCCGACCCATCTAGGTGATTGAAACTAATCCAGGAGATCACACTGGCCCTGAATTCCCTGCAGTACCTACCTTGGTGATCTCCGCCCCAACCAGAAACAGGTCCAGCTCTCGCTTGAGGGAATTCAGTGAATCGGCTTCCACCGCACGAGATGGCAGCCTGTTCCAGAGGGCCACTATTCTCTGGGAAAAGAACCACCTCCTGACAGCCAATCTAGATCTGGCCTTGTACAACTTCAAATTGTGACCCCCCTGGTCCTTAATAATCTATTTAATTGGAACAAACTGTCAACTGGAATACAATCTATTCCCTTCATTTTCTAAACCTCAATCAAATCACCCCTAAGTCTACGCTTCTCTAAAGTCCCAGCTCTTTTAGCCCATCTTGATAACCAAGATGCTTTATACTGGGATTTAGACTATTCTGCACCCTTTCCAAAGCCTCAATATCACCCACCATGTGTAGAGCCCAAAACTGGACACAGTATTCCAAGTGAGGCCTGACCAAGGTCTTGTACAAGGACCCAGCAGTACAACATCCTATTAAGCATGCTCCAGGTTTCTCATTTCCTTGATCTCTTTTCCCTTTCTCCCCACCAAAACTATCTCGGATTTGAAAATAATTTCTAATTGATTTTATAATTTTTTTACTTGAAAATTGAAGGTTACGTACATAAAATTACATAGAATTTTACAGCAAAAAAAACAGGTCATTTGGCCCAATTGGTCTGTGCTGGTGTTTATGCTCATGAGCCTCCTCCCACCCCTCTTCATCTCACCCCATCAACATATACTTCTATTAGCTCTACCAAAGAGCCAGCACAGGCATGATGGCCCAAATGGCCTCCTTCTGTGCTGTCTCATTCTATGATTCTATTCCTTTCTCCCTCACGTGCTTCTCGAGCTTCCTCTAAAATGCATCTCAGCTATTCGTCTCAACCACTCCCTGTGGTAGCGAGTTCCACATTCTCACCACTCGCTGGGTAAAGAAGTTTCTCCTGAATTCCCTATTGGATTTATTAGCGACTATCTGATAGTTGATGATTTTGGATGGTTTCTTGTAATTCCATGACTTTTTGACATTTGCCTTTGATCGATGTGCACAGAGAAAACATTTGTTGTGGTGTGTCCTCTCCTCAGTGCACGATCAAAAATAAATACACAAAACTCAACCGTTTTATAATGGTTTTAAATAAAATTAGAAGAGTATGGTGGTTGGCTTAACTTTTATAAAAATATTTTAATTTAATTGCCGGGACCTCAAGTGACAACTCGCGCCCCACCGCTCTGTCGCATCCATCTCGAGATAATGTTATAGCGTCGCCAACACAGGAGTGATTGTAGGGACCTAAAGTGCCTCATGATTTGTTCCTTGAGTCTTGCGATCCACCCATGTTGGCTGAGGAAAAAAACTGTGGCGATTTCTTTTGTTGTTTTGAGTCTGACCGTGCCTTGTGAGTGTTGAGAGAGATTAACGTGCGTGCGAATCCACATTGCCTGGAGCAGTCTGAGCAGGGTGATTGAGTTGTCAATTTGGGAGAATTTTAATTCAGCTTCAAAATAACAAAATCTAGAAATATAAAGCTGGGATCAGTAAAACATGACCAATGAAGCTGTTGGATTGTCACGAAAAGTAAAAGAAAGACCCTCATTTATATAGCGCCTTTCACGACCTCAGGACATCCCAAAGTGCTTTACAGCCAACGATGTATCTTTTGAAGTGTAGTCACTGTTGTAATGTAGGAAACGCTGCAGCCAATTTGCGCACAGCAAGCTCCCATAAACAGCAATGAGATAATGACCAGATAATCTGTTTTAGTGATGTTGATTGAGGGATAAATGTTGGCTATGACACTGGGGATAACTCCCTTGCTCTTATATAGAAATAAAATCATAGAATCATAGAAATTTAGGGCACAGAAGCAGGCCATTCGGCCCATCGTGTCTGTGCCAGCCAAAAAAGAGCTATCCAGCCTAATCCCACTTCCCAGCTCTTGGTCCATAGCCTTGCAGCACTTCAAGAGCATATCCAAGTACTTTTTAAATATGATGAGGGTTTCTGCCTCTACCACCCTTTCAGGCAGTGAGTTCCAGACCCCCACCACCCTCTGGGTGAAAAAAGTTCTCCTCAACTCCCCTCTAATCCTTCTACCAATTACTTTAAATCTATGCCCCCTGGTTATTGACCTCTCTGCTGAGGGAAATAGATCCTTCCTATCCACTCTTTCTAGGCCCCTCATAATTTTATACACCTCAATTAAATCTCCCCTCAGCCTTCTCTGTTCCAAAGAAAACAACCCCAGCCTTTCCAAACATTCCTCATAGCTAAAATTCTCCAGTCCTAGCAACATCCTTGTAAATCTCCTCTGTACCCTCTCTAGTGCAATCACATCCTTCCTGCAATGTGACCAGAACTGTACACAGCTGTGGCCTAACTAGTGTTTTATACAGTTCAAGCATAGCTTCCCTGCTCTTATATTCTATGCCTCCGCTAATAAAGGAAAGCACCCCATATGCCTTCTTAACCTGTCCTGCTACCTTCAGGGATCTGTGGACCTGCACACCAAGGTCCCTTTGTTCCTCTACCCTTCTCAGTATCCTACCATTTATTGTGTATTTCCTTGCCCTGTTAGCCCTCCCCAAATGCATTACCTCACTTCTCCGGATTGAATTCCACTTGCCACTTTTCTGCCCACCTGACCAGTCCATTGATATCTTCCTGCAGTCTATAGCTTTCTTCCTCACTATCAACCCCGCAACCAATTTTTGTATCATCTGCAAACTTCTTAATCATGCTCCCTACATTGAAGTCTCAATGATTGATATATACCACAAAAAGCAAGGGTCCTAGTACTGAGCCCTACGGAACCCCACTGGAAACAGCCTTCCCATCGACCATTACCCTTTGCTTCCTGGCACTGAGCCAATTTTCGATCCAACTTGCCATTTTCCCTTGGATCACATGGGCTTTTACTTTTCTGACCAATCTGCCATGTAGGACCTGGTCAAAAGCCTTGCTAAAATCCATGTAGACTACATCAAACGCACTACCCTCATCAACCCTCCTTGTTAGCGCCTCAAAAAATTCAATCAAATTAGTTAGACATGACAAATCTATGCTGACTGTTATTGATTAATCCGTGCCTTTCTAAATGACGATTAATACTGTTCCTCAAATTTTTTTCAAATAATTTGCCCACCACTGAGGTTAGGCTGATTGGCCTGTAATTACTCGGTCTATCCCTTTCTCCCATTTTTAAACAACGGTACCGCATTAACAGTCCTCCGGCACCACACCTGTAGCCAGAGAGGATTGGAAAATGATGGTCAGAGCCTCTGCTATTTCCTCCCTTGCTTCTCAACAGCCTAGGATACATTTCACCCAGGCCTGGCAATTTATCTACTTTCAAAGACACTGATCCCCTTAATATATCTTCTCTCACTATGTTTATCTCCTCTAATATTTCACACTCCTCCTCCTTAACTACAATGTCTGCATCGTCCCTCTCTGTTGTGAAGACAGATGCAAAGTATTTATTAAGAACCATTCCCATGTCTTCCACCTCCACACAGGTTATCTTTTTGGTCTCCAATAGGCCCTTCAAAACAGTGCCGTGGGATCTTTTACATCCACCTGAGAGAGCAGACAGGACCTCGGTTTAATGTCTCATCAAAAAAAGACATCCAGTTCACTAATGTCTGTTTTAGGGAAGGAAATCTGCCGTCCTTACCCGTTCTGGGCCTATATGTGACTCCAGTCCCGCACCAACATGGTTGACACTTAACTGCCCTCGGAAGTTGCCTAGCAAGCCCCTCGGTTGTGGCAAACCGCTCAATCACCACCACCTTAGGTCAACTAGGGACAGGCAAAGGCCCGCTAATGAATATTAAAAAACATATTTTAAAATGTCCTGATTTATGGTTCCCCTTGTAATATATGTTTGCCATTTTATATGAGGAAACCGCTTTTTGGATGTAATTTGTGACTGGGTTAAAGTTAGAATCATAAAATCTTACAGCACAACAGGAGGTCATTCGGCCCGTCGTGCCAGTGCTGGCTGTTTGAAAGAGCTGTCCAATTTAGTCCCAGACCCTGGCCTTCTCCCCATAACCCTGCAAATTAGTCCTCTTCAGGTACATGTCCAATTCCCTTTTGAAAGATCCTATGGATTTTGATTCCACCACCCTTTCAGGTAGTGCGTTCCAGATCACAACAACTCTCTGTGTGAAACAGTTTCTCCTCATTTCCCCTCTAGTGCTTTTGCCAATTATTTTAAATCTATGACCTGGTTACCGACCCACTTACCAGAGGAACCAGTTTCTCCCTACTTGTTCTATTGAAACCCCATATAATTTTGAATACCTCTATTAGGCCTCCCTTTAACCTTCTCTGCTCTAAGGAGAACAATCCCAGCTTCTCTAGTCTCCATAACTGAAGTCCCTCATCCCCGGTATCCTCCTGGTAAACCTTCTCTGCACCCTTTCCAGGGTCTGTTTCATTTGGGGGGTTTTGTTTGAGGTGGGATTGCTTAACGCCTTTTAAAAAAAACAATTGACAATGGAGTTTTGCCGATAATTTGACAGGAACTGGTCAAGCTCTTGCACAGGGCTCTGGAAGCCGCACAGCAGGAGAAGAGGGCTTGCAACTCCTACCTCGCGGCTGATGAGTCCACCCGCCTGGAGCTGGTGCGGCACAAGGTGCGGCAGATCAGGGACCGGGACAACCGGGTCTGCCTGCTGGAGAAGGAAAAGCAAGAGTTGGAGCATAACCTGAGGCTGCAGAGAGGCCACGTCGAGGAGCTGAAGCAACACGCCCAGTTGCTGATGGAGAAAAACCATGCCAAACAAGAAGTCATCCTGAAACTCTCTGAGCAGATGGCCAGCGAAAGCATCTCCCTACCAGAAGCTTGCGATAAAGTCACCGCCGAGACGCTGAGCAAACTGAAGGAGAAGATTGCACATTTGAAGGTAATTGGTTCTTGTACTATATGTGGGTAGATCAAATGAAGGACAGAGACAGGATGAGCTGCTAGTCCATGTGCTTGCTTTATTAGACCAGAGCAAACTGAGCATGCTCATACTAAACCATGTGACAAACCATGTGATGATACATTACACTGCTTTCCCCTTAAAAAAAAATGTATGTATTCCCCTCTCAAATACAACAAAACTATGCCCCCACTTTCCCAGCATCACACATACCACATAACAAAATCTCCTGGCTTTTTTTTCTTTTAAATTAACTACAAATCCAGTTTAATAACAGGCTTGCGGAGCCTTCCTGATCTCCTTTATAGAAGGTTTTGGTGTTGAACCAATTTTTGGGCTGCTTTGTCTTGACTCCGAACTCATAGATGATCCTGTTTCTATCTCAGATTTGTTTGAACCTGGTACTTCAGTTACTGAAATCTGAATCGAGTCAAACTCATGTATGAGTTCATGATCAAATGGTCCAAGATCATGTCTTGGTTCATCTCTAGCAGAGATAATTTGATCTACATGAACACTTCGGATGTTGTCACCAATTTCAACCAAGTATCTCTTGGTTCCACCAACCTCTACTATGGTTTCATCCCACTTGTGTGAACTTGACTTTCCAGGGGGACTGAGAACATGAACACACTCCTTTTGTTTGAAACTGTGTTCTTTCTGATTGCTGTCATAATAACGTTTCTGATGTTTAGTGTGCAGAGTAGTTCTATACTTCAGCAAGAAATTTGCCAAACATTGCTTCATGCTGAATCCTGAACAACCCTGCAACGCTTGCTTTTTGAGAGCTTCTTTCACTATTCTGACTGACCTCTCAGCTGCTCCGTTTGAAGCTGGATGATATGGTGGAATGAGAGTGCGTTTGATACCGTTCCGTTTCATGAATTCTTGGAATAGAACAGAACAGAACTGAGGGCCATTATCAGAATCAAACTCTTCAGGTAAACCAATGACATGTAAAGATAGACTCAACTCATCTATGGTACCGTCAGTTGTAGTATTTGAACCCATGTGTTTCACTTCAATCCACTTTGAGTGACTATCTACAAGTACCAGGAAATAATCATTTACTTTCTCACAGAAGTCTACATGTACTCTCTGAAAAGGTCCACTTGGGTTGTAGTGGAGTTTTGGGTGGTTTGTTTCTGCAATTTTGGCAAACTCTGCATTTGTGGACAGTAAACAAAGCTTCTTGCAATTGATTTCATACTGATGATCCCTGGATGTTCAGTATGAAGTTCGGCCAGAATTCTATCTCTCAAAGAATTAGGTCCCACCACTCTGTTTCCCCACTTGATACAACCTTGCTCACAAGACAATTCAGTATTATGGTTATGGAATGGTTTCAATTCTGTGTCCAGACACTGATCAGTCCATCCATCTGGTGTTTTCATACACTCTTTTCAGTACTGAGTTCTTTTGAGTCTCATCTGCAATCTCAGTTGCATTCACAGGAAAGTCTTTGTCAACTGTGCCTAATGTGAAAATCTCACCTTCACTCCCAACATGAGTCCTCATGTGGCAACCTGAACAAGGCATCTGCGATTATGGTTTGCTTTGAAGTGCGATATTCAATCGTGTAGTCATATTGTGACAACAACACTGCCCAGCATTGCAGTCTTGATGCGGCCAGTGCAGGGATGGCAGATTTGGGCCCCAATATTGCTAGGAGTAGTTTATGATTGGTTATCAGGGTAAACTTTCTGCTGATCAGGAACTGTTGGAATTTCATGATTCCAAAAGCTATGGCGAGTGCTTCTTTACAATTTGCGCGTAGTTTCTTTTGCTCTTTGTGAGGGTTCGCGATGTGAATGCGATTGGTTTCTCTTGGCCGTCATCCTTTACATGGCTTATGATGGCTCCCACACCGTAACTGGAAGCATCACATGCTAACTTAAACTCACGGTCTGTGTCATAGTGCACAAGTAGAGCATCGCTAGAGAGACTTCTCTTACAAGCATCGTGAGCGTCCTGTTGCGCTTTCGTCCACTTCCACTGGACATCCTTCTTGAGGAGCTAATGCAATGGAGCTAACATGGCTGCTAACTAAGGTAAGAAACATGCGTAGTACTGGACCATTCCAAGGAAAGATCTTAACTCGGACACGTTCTGTGGCTTGGAGCATTGATGACAGCATCAACCTTTTCCTTAACTGGTTGCAAGCCATTTCCATCAACTTTCAGACCAAGGTGCACAACCTCAGGCTGCACAAAAGCACATTTGCTCCTTTTCAATTTTACATTGTGTGAATTCAACATTTGAAGCACTAAATCTAATACTTCTAGATTTTCTTCCTCGCTGCTTGTTGCGATCAGCACATTGTCTTGATTGTATAAGCAATTTGGAACTCCTTGCAAAATCTTATCCATTGTAGACTGGAAGATTTTGGGGAGGACTTTACACCATACTGCAACTTGGTGTATGAATGAGTACAGTCCCTTGTGTGTGTTGATGGTGAGGTACTATTGACTCTCTTTGTCAACATTCCGCTCTAGGATTTCTCCAACGTAGGTTTTTAACTCTGACACTCTTTGTAAGTGGTATTTGATTAAACTTACTCTCATATGTGTCCCTACTCATGATAGAGCAATCTGCTGTCATCTTGATACACATATCAATAGCTGTATATTGCTCGTTGATCAAAAGTTTTGTACGGAAGTCTTTCTCATGGTTGCCCCTAGTGGCATAGTCTTCAACATCAGGTGTGTTCACTTCAATATTGTGAATTCCTCCCTTTTGTTGTCGCTGCTTTGCATTGCCACTAGAACACATTTCTGTATTGGCAGGACTGTGGTGAGTGATTTCCATTGCAGCGATAACAATTCACTGAACTGCTCTCACCGACATGCTTTTGACTCGGTCTCACAGCTTTAGGTTCGGCGGTTACTTTGTGACTGTGGACCTCAGCTGCACTAGTCACTTGAGTTGGACGGAGCTCCCTAGCATTCTTAGACGCCATCTCCATAGATAGGGCAGCCCTATGTCAAATGTTAGGTTCGGAGTGTTCAGTAACTTGGACTGTGTGTGCTCATCCACCAGCCCACGCACAAACTTATCTCGCAACGCACGATCCAACAACGTGCCGAAGTTACAATGCAAAGACAGGTTCTTAAGAGTTACAATGTACTCACTGATGGTTTCACTTTGTTTTTGGTTTCTGGTACCAAACTTAGCTCTCTGCTATTTCTAACGGCTTTGGGTCGGAATGATCCTTGAGTTTCTCGACAGTGTCTTCAAACGACGCATCCTTCGCTTTGCCTGGTGCAAGTAGATTTGTCAATGTTCCGTAGACATCTGACTCGATCACCGTTACAAAAAATGCTTTCTTCCATTCACGAATTACTTTATTTTGAGCTTGAACATTCTCATCTGCGTCTTCGGTCTCAATAATGTTATTGGCCTTAAAAAAAATAAAAAAAAATTTAAAAAAAAATTAAAAAAATTAAAAAAAAATTTAAAAAAATCTTCATTCGCTCAATGCAAGAACTGTGGTTCGCAAGCTCGGTCATACATGCCGAGGCTTTCGATGAATCCCGTAGGCATGGCCATGATTGTCCCGATCCTGTCGAACAGTGACCCAGCATACTACCTGTGTAAATCAATGCCGCTGTTGCTGTGTATACATACACGTGAAGGTGAAGCATAGATGATTCTGCATCAGCATTAACGGTAAAACATCGCAAAAATTCAGTTTAGGTGGCACAAAATCACCTTAAACTTGTCAACTCGAAGGTTGAACACCGTGTCCTTCCATGATCCCTAAAACTGGTTTTGGGATCCCATCCTCATTGCCAAAATGTAATATATGTGGGTAGAACAAACGCAATGAGTTGCTCGTCCATATGCTTACTCTATTAGGCCAGAGTGAACTGAGCATGCTCATACTAAACCATGTGACAAACCATGTGATAATACATTACAGTCATAGCCAACAAATGATGACAACAACAACTTGCATTTATATAGGAATATTTAGCCCCGCAAGGCTATTCCGCCATTCAATCAGGTCATAGCTGATATGTGACCTAACTCCATGTATCTGCCTTTGTCCCATATCTCCCTTAATACCTTTGGTTAACAGAAATCTATCAATCTCAAGTTTAAAATTAACAATTGACCTAGCATCAACTGCCGTTAGCGGAAGAAAGTTCCAAACGTCTACCACCTTTTGCATGTAGAAGTGTTTCCTAATTTCACTCCTGAAAGGCCTGGCTCTAATTTTTAGGCTATATAACGTAATAAAATGTCCCAAGGCGTTTTAGAGGAGTGTTGGCCAACAAAACTTGACACCGAGCCACATAAAGAAAATATTAGGACAGGTGACCAAAAACTTGGTCAACGAGGTGGGTTTTAAGGAGCGTCTTAAAGAAGGAGAGGTTTGGATAGGAAATTCCAAAGCTTAGGGCCCAGGCAGCTGAAGGCACAGCCACCAATGGTGGAGCGATGGAAATCGGGGATGCGCAAGAGGCCAGAATTGGAGGAGCGCAGAGATCTCGGAGGGTTGTAGGAGGTGACGGAGATAGGAAGGGACGAGGCCATGGAATCTACTGATTTAACCTGATGCATCGAATAATCAGAGTAACGTTTTGTCTGTGAATGCACCAAAGGTGAAAGCACACATTCATTTAAAGCCCTCTATACAAAAGAAATAACTATTCCAACTAAATAGGTTAGGGAGGACCAGGGGGTCACCATTTGAAGTTGTACAAGGCCAGATCTAGGTTAGATATCAGGAGGTGGTTCTTTTCCCAGAGAATAGTGGACCTCTGGATGAGGCTGCTGGCTTGTGCGGTGGACGCTGATTCGCTGAATTCCTTCAAGCGAGAGATGGACCTGTTTCTGGCTGGGGCGGAGACCGCCTCTTACAAAAGGTAGGTGCCGGATGGAACTATCAGGGCCAGTGAAATCTGCTGGATCAGTTTCGATTGCCCGAGGCGGGGCGGGGCGGGGGGCGCGGGGGACAGAGAGGAATTTCCCAGAATTTCTTCCCCCCACCCCCCCCCCCCCACAAATTGGCCTGGGAGTTTTAATCTTTTTTTGTGTGGGGTGGGGTGGGATAGGGAGTGTATATATTGTGATACACAAGACACCAGAGGGTCTTTTCCTCTCCGTCATTGTTCGTGTGCTTGCCTGATGAGAGCAAATGTGGACCACTCTATCACATGTCCCATCTGACTGGATTTATTGAGAGCAGATTTAGTTTGCTTTGAAGGTTACTGTGGATTTGAGGAGGAACGTGCAAGAGCAAGTTCAAAATGGGGCCAGGGTTGGAGTATCTGTATAGATACTTATTCTGATGGCTCGTTAAACCATCAGACAGGAAATAGCTATGGGACGTTTTGGTGTTTTAAAAATAAACTGCAAACCACAGTTACTTTGAAGTCATCCGTTCAAATACTTTGTTTTCTTTCAACAGGATGATCAAGAAGCCTACAAAACGCAAAACAAGTTCTTAAACTCGGAGATCTTCCAGATCACCAAGCTTTGGCAGAGCAGCAGCGATCGTGAGAAGACTCTGACCATGAAGGTACGGGGCGGCCGAGCTCGTCATGGGTGGGATGTGTGGTGGCGGTCACGGGACACATTGTATCAGGTCATGAGAGGGTCACCTGCGAAACCAGCGATAGGTTTTCATATTAATAAATGCATGTTTCCAGTCGACTGGAGATGCTTTTCTTTCTGTTAAACGTCCCTTCTAACACGGAATCTCAATCATAGAATCATACAGCACAGAAGGAGGCCATTCGTCCCATCGTGCCTGTGCTGGCTCTTTGAAAGAGCTATCCAATTAGTCCCAATCCCCTGCTCTTTCCCCATAGCCCTGCAAATTTTTTCCTTTTCAAATATTTATCCAATTCCCTTTTGAAAGTTGCTATTGAATCTGCTTCCACCGCCCTTTTATACAGCGCATTCTAGATCATAACTTGCTGCCTAGAAAAAATTGCTCATCTCATCCCTGGTTCTCCTTGCCAATTACCTTAAATCTGTGCCCTCTGGTTACCGACCCTCCTGCCACTGGAAACTCTTTCTCCATTTTTACTCTATTGAAACCTCATATCATTTTGAACACCTCTCTAATTTCCATCTCCCTTCCCCTTGATTTGATGCTGAACTGTCGATCGCTGTTTGAGATTGATTAGCGACCCCGCAGTAAATGTTATTAAAGCTGGTTAATGCTGCTCATTATCTCAAGGAGTTAACTTAATTCTTCAGTGCCTTGGACCGGAAGGAAGCTTTATGGAGCATTTCTTGCAACATAACAAATTACGTTTGCCCTCGCATGTTTAACAGAGACATGAGTCAGCAACTCTACGAATATCTAACAGAATGGATGCGAGTTGGTTAAAGACTTTGGTGTTTGGCAGTGTCGGGTTCAGTGGTATCGTGCTGTTTGAGGTGCATGGGATTGCGCTCCTTAGAGCAGAGAAGGTTAAGGGGAGATTTAATAAAGGTGTTCAAAATGATGTTTGAGTTCTGATAGAGTAAATAAGGAGAAACTGTTTCCACTGGCAGGAGGGTCAGTAACCAGAAGACACAGATTTAAGGTAATTGGCAAAAGAACCAGAGGGGAGATGAGGAGAATTTTTTTTTACGCGAGTTGTTATGATCTGGAACACACTGCCTGAAAGGGCGGTGGAAGCAAATTCAATAATAACTTTCAAAAGGGAATTGGACAAATACTTGAACGGGATACATTTGCAGGGCTGTGGGGAAAGAGCAGGGGCAGTGGGACTAATTGGTAAATAATGAGTGTCGGCACAGGCACGATGGGCCGAATGGCCTCCTTCTGTACTGTATGATTCAATGATTAGGTTTCAGGTTGATTGAATACTGTATCTGCATGGGGTTACAAGATAATTAACCCCCTCCCCACTGCATTCATGTATTTCGCTCCAAGCTGAATCCTGCACACTCCCGTGCTGCTTTTAGTTTAAAGCACCTTTGTGGTTTGAAACTTGGTCATGTTACTGCACTAGCCATCCATAGGCCTGGAGTAATAATCCAGAGAACCATGAGTTCCAATCCCACCATGGCAGTTTTGAAAATTTGAATTCAGTTTTTAAAATGTGGAAACAAACAGCTGGTATCAGTAACCCTCCTGTGACCGAGACTGTAGGTCCCGCATCAGTCACCTGCAAACTCATTTTTAATGTGGAAGCAAGTCATCCTCGATTCCGAGGGACTGCCTAAGAAGAAGGATCAGTAAAAGTGACCATGAAGCTGCCTTTTTTAAACTTCGTTTATGGGATGTGGGTGTCGCTGGCAAGGCCAGCATTTATTACCCATCCCTAATTGCCCTTGAGAAGGTGGTGGTGAGCCGCCGCCTTGAACCGCTGCAGTCCGTGTGTACCCACAGTGCTGTTAGGTAGAGAGTTCCAGGATTTTGACCCAGAGATGATGAAGGATCGGCAATATATTTCTAAGTCAGGATGGTGTGTGACTTGGAGGGGAACTTGGAGGTGGTGGTGTTCCCATGCGCCTGCTGCCCTTGTCCTTCTAGGTGGAAGAGGTCGCGGGTTTGGGAGGTGCTGGCGAAGAAGCCTTGGCGAGTTGCTGCAGTGCATCTTGTAGATGGTACACACTGCAGCCACGGTACGCCGGTGGTGGAGGGAGTGAATGTTTAAGGTGGTGGATGGGGTGCCAATCAAGCAGGCTACTTTGTCTTAGATGGTGTTGAGCTTCTTGAATGTCGTTGGAGCTGCAATCATCCAGGCAAGTGCCTGATTGTCGTAAAAACTGAACTGGTGCACTAATATCCTTTTTAGGGAAGGAAATCTGCCGTCCTTAAATGGTCTGGGCCTATATGTGATTCCAGACCCACACCAATTTGGTTGATTCTTAACTGCCCTCTGAAATGGCCTCTAAAACCACTTTGTTGTATCGAACTGGAACTCCCTACCTAACAGCACTGTGGGAGTACCTTCACCACAAGCGCTTGAAGAAGGCGGCTCACCACCACCTTCATAAGGGCAACTAGGGGATGGGCAGTAATTGCCGGCTTTGCCTGCGACACCCACATCCCGAGGATGAATAAAGCATGTGAGCTGGGATATATTTGTTAGCAGAAGCATCTGAGAAAATTCCCAGCCTACGTGTAAGGCTGCTACACAAGGTCACGGTTTCCTGGATGAAACCAGGGAGGTAGATGAGGAAATAGCAACAGAAAATGCTGGAAAAACTCAGCAGGCCAGGCAACATCCGTGGAGAGAAATTAGAGTCGACGTTTCGGGTGAACCCTTATTTCAAAACTGGAAAGGAAATGAAATAGTTCGAAGGCAGGGCTGCGATAGAACAAAAGAAGTGAAGAGACATTAAGAGGTATTCAAAACCAGACGAGATGGTAATAGGACAAGTGGAGACTAAAGACGGCTCAGATTAGGTGTGAAGTGTGCTGGCAGAAAGAGAGACAGCTGCCATGTGGGAGAGAGAAAAAAAAGGGAAGGGGGGGGAGGGAAAACCCAAAACAAAGGGGTGGAAAAAAAATATAAGTAAAAATGTAATAGGGGCCAAGAATTCCCGTTCTACCTGGACCCCTCCCCCTGGCCTCTTATCCTCTCTAGATCTTTTCATCGCTAACTGCCGCCGTGACATCGGCCGTCTCCATTTCTCTGCTCCCCTCACTCACTCCAACCTACTTCCCTCTGAACTTGCAGCACTCCATTCTCTTAGATCCAACCCTGACATTGTCATTTAAACCTGCTGACAAGGGTGGTGCTGTTGTTGTTTGGTGAACTGACCTCTACCTAGCAGAAGCTGAACGCCAACTCTCCGACACCACCTCCTACCTCCACCTGGACCATGACCCCATTACCGAACATCAAACTACCGTTTCCAAGACTGTCACTGACCTCATCTCCTCTGGAGATCTTCCCGCCCCCCCCCCCCCCCCGCGGCCACCAACCTCATAGTTCCCCAACCCCGCACAGCCCGCTTCTACCTCCTTCCCAAGATCCACAAACAGGACTGCCCTGGTAGACCCATCGTTTCAGCCTGTTCTTGCCCCACGGAACTTATCTCTTCCTATCTTGACTCTATTTTTCCTCCCCTTGTCCAGTCTCTTCCCACCTACATCCGTGATTTTTCCGACGCCCTCCGCCACTTTAACAGTTTCCAGTTTCCTGGCCCCAACCGCTTCCTTTTCACCATGGACCTCCATCCCCCACCAGGATGGCCTGAGGGCGCTCCGCTTCTTCCTTGAACAGAGGCCCAACCAGTCCCCATCCACCACCACCCTCCTCCGCCTGGCTGAACTTGTTCTCACATTGAACAACTTCTCCTTTAACTCCACTCATTTCCTCCAAATCAAAGGTGTTGCTATGGGTACCCGCATGGGTCCTAGCTATGCCTGCCTTTTCGTGGGATATGTGGAACACTCTTTGTTCCAGTCCTACTCGGGTCCCATCCCTCACCTCCTCTTTTTCCGGTACATCGATGACTGTATTGGTGCCGTTTCCTGCTCTCGCCCTGAACTAGACAAATTCATTCACTTTGCCTCCAATTTCCACCCTTCCCTCCCCTTCACATGGTCCATCTCTGACTCTTCCCTTCCCTTCCTCGACTTCTCCGTCTCCATCTCTGGGGATAGGTTATCGACCAATATTCACTACAAGCCCACTGACTCCCACAGCTACCTGGACTACACTTCCTCCCGCCCCGCCTCCTGTAAGGACTCTATTCCATTCTCCCAGTTTCTCCGTCTCCGCCGTATCTGCTCTGACGATGCCACCTTCCACACCAGTGCTTCCGACATGTCTTCCTTTTTCCTCAACCGAGGATTCCCCTCTACTGTGGTTGACACGGCCCTTGACCGTGTCCGTTCTATCTCCCGCACTTCTGCCCTGACCCCTGCCCCTCCCTCCCGGAACCACGATAGGGTTCCCCTTGTCTTCACCTTTCACCCCACCAGCCTCCACATTCAACGGATCATCCTCTGCCATTTCCGCTACCTCCAAAGTGATCCCACCACCAAAGGCATCTTCCCCTCCCCTTTCAGCATTCCGTAGGGACCGCGTCCTCAGACACCCTAGTCCACTCCTCTATCACCCCCAACAGCCCTTCCCCTTCGCCTGGCACCTTCCCGTGCAAGCGCAGGAGATGTAACACCTGCCTCTATACCTCCCCCCTTCCCACTGTCCAGGGCCCCAAACACCCCTTCCAGGTGAAACAACGATTTACTTGTACTTCTTACAATCTAGTATACTGTATTCGCTGCTCACGATGCGGTCTCCTCTACATTGGGGAGACCAAACGCAGATTGGGTGACCGCTTTGCGGAACACCTCCGTTCAGTCCGTAAGGGTGACCCCGAGCTTCCGGTCGCCTGTCATTTTAATTCACCGCTCCATTCCCACTCGGACCTCACCGTCCTTGGCCTCTTGCATTGTTCCACGGAAGCTCAACGTAAACTCGAGGAACAGCACCTCATCTTCCGATTAGGCACTTTGCAGCCTTCCGGACTCAATATCGAGTTCAACAATTTCAGATCATAACCTCGGCCCCTATTACATTTTTACTTCTATTTTTTTTCCACCCCTTTGTTTTGGGTTCCCCCCACCCCTTTTTTTTCTCTCTCCCACATGGCAGCTGTCTCTCTTTCTGCCAGTACACTTCACACCTAATCTGAGCCGTCTTTAGTCTCCACTTGTCCTATTACCATCTCGTCTGGTTTTGAATACCTCTTAATGTCTCTTCACTACTTTTGTTCTATCGCAGCCCTGCCTTTGATCTATTTCATTTCCTTTCCAGTTTTGATAAAGGGTTCACCCGAAACGTCGACTCTAATTTCCCTCCACGGATGTTGCCTGGCCTGCTGAGTTTTTCCAGCATTTTCTGTTGTTATTTAGGTGGATGAGGAATTGGCCGGAAGAGAGGAAACCGAGGGTGCGAGTTAGAGAAAGCGATGTTACACAGAATTACATAGAATGTACAACTTGTATTTATATAGCGCCTTTAACATAGTAAAATGTCCCCAAGATGCTTCACAGGAGCATTAAAAGATAAAAAATTTGACACCGAGCCACATAAGGAGACATTAGGTAGGTTTTAAGAAGCGTCTTAAAGGAGGAGAGAGAGACGGAGAGGTTTAGGGAGGGAATTCCAGAGCTTAGGGCCCAGGCAGCTGAAAGCACGGCAGCCAATGGTGGGGCGATTATAGTCAGGGATGCTCGCGGGCAGAATTGGAGGAGCGCAGATATCTCGGTGGGGGTTGTGGGACTGGAGGAGATTACAGAGATAGGGAGGGGTGAGGTCATGGAGGGATTTGAAAACAAGGATAAGAATTTTGAAATCGAGGTGTTGCTTAACCAGGAGCCTGTGTAGGTCAGCGAGCAAAGGGGTGATGGGTGAACAGCACTTGGTGTGAGTTAGGACACGGGCAGCAGAGTTTTTGTTGAGCTCAAGTTTACGTAGGGTGTAATGTTGGAGGCCGGCCAGGAGTGCGTTGGCATAGTCAAGTCTAGAGGTAACAAAGGCATGGATGAGGGTTTCAGCAGCGGATGAGCTGAGGCAGGGGCAGAGACGGGCAATGTTACGGAGGTGGAAATAGGTGGTCTTAGTTATGCCGCGGATATGTGGTCGGAAGCTCATTTCAGGGTCAAATATGACACCAAGGTTGCGAACAGTGTGGTTCAGCCTCAGACAAATGTTAGCGAAAGGGATGGAGTCAGTGGCGAGGGAACGGAGTTTGTGGCGGGGACCAAAAACGATGGCTTCGGTCTTCCCAATATTTAATTGGAGAAAATTTTTGCTCGATGTCTGACAATTTAGAGACCATGGAGGGGTCGAGAGAAGTGGTAGTGAGGTAGAGCTGGGTGTTGTCAGCGTACATGTGGAAACTGACACTGTGCTTTTGGATGATGTCGCCAAGGGGCAGCATGTAGATGAGAAATAGAGGGGGCCAAGGATAGATCCTTGGGGGACACCAGAGGTAACGATGCAGGAGTGGGAAGAGAAGCTGTTGCAGGTGATTCTCTGGCTACGATTAGATAGATAAGAATGGAACCAGGCAAGTGCAGTCCCACCCAGCTGGACTACAGTGGAGAGGCGTTGGAGGAGGATGGAGTGGTCAGATGTAATAGCAGAGCACTTGGAAAACAGTGACCGGATCTGACAAAGTCAACATGGATTTACAAAGGTAAATCGTGCTTGACTAATCTACTGGAATTTTTTGAGGATGTAACTGGTAGAATAGATAAGGGAGAACCAGTGGATGTGGTGTATTTGGACTTTCAGAAGGCTTTCGATAAGGTCCCGCATAAGAGATTAGCGTGTAAAATTAAAGCACATGGGATTGGGGGTAAGGTACTGACTTGGATAGAGAACTGGTTGGCAGAAAGGAAGCCAAGAGTTGGAATAAACGGGTCTTTTTCCGAGTGGCAGGCAGTGACAAGTGGGGTACCGCAGGGATTGGTGCTAGGACCCCAGCTATTCACAATGGCCCAAAAATTCGGGTCCCCATGGGTGAGTACACACTGGGTACTCACGCGTAGGCCCAACGAAAGTGCCGGTTTCGTGCATGCACTGCGCATGTGTGGGAAACCGGCACTTCCGTTCCCCTGAAAGAAGGGGTTGACTGGTGGAACGCGTGCGCCAGAGAGACAGCGCATGCGCATCGAACTTAAGTATTTTTTGCAGGTTTCTCCAGGAGGGTAAGTCTCCAGCAGTTACACTTTTAAAAAGCAGGCATTTATCCACATTATACTGCATCTGCCAAATCACCCAACCTGTCCAAATCATACTGGAGTTTCTCGGCATCCTCCTCACAGCACACTCCATGAACCGCAGATTCTAAACACAGGCTCCGAGATGGAACTATATTAAATGGATGGAGCATGTGCGATGTCTCCACCTAGTGGGCAGGTTGGACATTGCAGAAGTTCCGCCTGTCGCAGCGAATAAGTCAAAAAATCACGCGGATCCCACAAACAACAGAGTTGCTTCTGAAGCAGGTTCTTCAGAATATCCAGGAGCCTTCTATTTTATTTTTAAAATCTCATCTCTTTTCCTCCCCACCCCCATTGTTTTGCTTTTGAAATTATTCAAAGGAATTTCTGATGCAGTCACTTGCCTGTGCCGGCTCTTTGAAAGACTCTATCCAATTAGTCCCAGTCCCCTGCTCTTTCCCTATAGTCGTGCAAATTTTTCCTTTTCAAGTATTTATCCAATTCCCCTTTTGAAAGTTACTATTGAATCTGCTCCCACCGCCCTTTCAGGCAGTGCATTCCAGATCACAACTCGCTGCGTAAAAAAAAATTCTCCTCATCGCCCACTTGATTCTTTTGCCATTTACCTTAAATCTGCATCCTCTGGTTACTGACCCTCCTGCCAGTGGAAAATGTTTCTCCCTATCTACTCGTATCAATACCCCTCATCTCTAGGATTTTTTAAAATTCCGGGACTAAATCTAGTGTGAAGTTAAATGTGCGAACTATTTTGAATCTCTGTCGATAGTTAGAAACCTTTTCTCCTCTTGCTGCAGTGTGCTTATTTGGAAGCCAGGTACTGCCAGATCGAGAGCAAGTATCTGGTGATGCTCCACAAGCTTCAAGACAACAACAGCGATGAGACTTCCCGGGAAATGGTGAAACAGCTTGTTGACGACCAGTTGAGATGGGAGATTAAAGATGAATCTGGTCTTGCAGTTGGCAGCATTTACAGGTGAGTAGAACAAGATGGTGCATTTAAATTTGGGAAAATCTCTCGTGCTTTGCTTTGAAGCTTTGAGGAAGATCCACGTATCTCCGCTCCTGTGGTGGCCTTGTAGGTGAAGGCACCGCCTGGTGTAGCCAGCCCCAGTCCAAAGGTGGTATATGTTCATTCTGCTTGCCTTAGCTCCCTTGAAACGCTTGCAGTCAGAATTTCCAAAGGGCTCTTCTCAATGTCCTGCCATAACTTGAGTTGCCCCACCAACAAAGCAAAAGTAAGGAGTGTGATGGAATACTCTCCACGTGCCTGGATGAGTGCAGCTCCAACAACACTCAAGAAGCTCAACACCGACCAGGACAAAGCAGCCCGCTTGGATTGGCACCCCATCCACCACCTTAAACAGTCACACTCTCCACCACCGGCACACCGTGTCTGCAGTGTGCACCATCTACAAGATGCACTGCAGCAACTCGCCGAGGCTTCTTCGACAGCATCTCCTGTGACCTCTACCACCAGCAGGTGCATGGGAGCACCACCACCTCCAAGTTCCCTTCTCCATGTCACACACCATCCTTACTTGGACATACATCGCTGTTCCTTTATCGTCGCTGGGTCAAAATCCTGGAACTCCCTCCCTAACAGCACTGTGGGAGTACCTTCTCCACACGGACTGCAGCGGTTTAAGTAGGCGGCTCACCACCACCTTCTCGAGGGCAATTAGAGATGGGTGAAAAATGCTGGCCTTGCCAGCGACGCCACATCCCATGAATGAATAAAAGAAAGGTAATTGGAAACCCGGGTAAACGACCGCTTACAGCCAATGGGGCCTGAATTTGCAAATAAATCTGCAAACCTACCCGATGGTCCTGGATCCACGGAGACTCGCGTTCCTTGGCCTGTGGGCGTACGCCTGTGTAAAGGCCCACGTATCCCAAGGGAGCATGTGGTTCACAAGCACCCCTGGGATCACGTGGGCCGCCCAACCAATGAAAGAAATGGGATTCCCATTATACTTATGGGGGTTCCATTTATGTACGGAATCACCATAAATGGAACTTAATAGGAATCACCCAAAAAACACATGTACACAACACTGAAATAAAAAAAATCATTACGTGTTTAAAATTAATTAAAATGCAATTCCGTTAAACATTTAAAACAAAAATGTAATTCCTTGAAAAATAAATTTAAACATTTTTTAAGGGGCCAAAAATAACAAACTTATTTTACAGGTTTTTGAATGTTAAAATGATGTAAAAAATGTATTTTAATATTTATTTTCACCCACTGGTTTAAAAAAAAAAGCCTTATGCCTGCTTTTACAAGGCGTAATAATTTCATGGGCAAATAGCCCAACTCTCCGCCAGCGGATGTCCATTTTCCAGGGATGTGGAGGATCTGACAAGATTCTTGACAGATCACAAGTTCCGGGTTTTCGCGCATGCGCAGCCCTTGCATAAACCTGGCACTTGCGGCCGTAGGCCACAGAAAATCCGGGCCATTGAAAAAAACTGTGAAGCGCTTTGGGACGTCCTGAGGTCGTGAATGGCGCTATGGGTAGGCAAATCCTTTTTTTCTTTCTTTAATTATTTTCCCCAAATTTTCTGTGGTGAAATTTTTTTTCCCCACTGGCAATTTTAATCTTTTACGTCCACCTGAGAGGGCAAACGGGGCCTCGGTTTAGCGTCTTATCCGAAAGACGGCACCTCTGACAGTGCAGCACTCCCTCAGCACTGCACTGGGAGTGTCGGCCTGGATTTTTGTGCTCAAGTCTCTGGAGTGGGACTTGAACCCACAACCTTCTGACTCCGAGGTGAGAGTGCTCCCCACTGAGCCACGGCTGACACTTTCGATAGTACGCTGCCTTTCCACTTCTGTCCTGAGAAAGTGTTTTGTTTTAATCTTCTCTTAATTTGGCCATTTGCAGCTATGTTCACTAATGAGCTCTGTTTCTTTCTCTCCACCCCAGTGAATATGACGAATATGGCTTCAAGACAGTATCTTCCCCGGTGCAGGATGAAAAACTCTTGGCCAGAATCCACGCACTTGAACACAAAGCTAACAACCCGACGGTCAGCCAGGAAGGTCAGGAGAAAGCCATCCAGATGAAATGGGCAAACTATCTATCTGGCAGGACCTGTGGAGAGCTTGTGCCGTCTCCAGAGTTGAAGAACCTGATCCGCAATGGCATTCCCAAGGAACATCGGAGGCAGGTTTGGAAGTGGTGCACCGATCGGCGAGTTCAGCATATAAGGGAGCGATACAGCAGCAACCGTTACCAGGAGCTGCTGAAGCTGTGCGAGAACAAACAGCAAGCGGCGTCCAAGCAGATCGAACTGGACCTCCTCCGGACACTGACCAACAACAGGCTCTTCACCTCTCTGACTTCCAAGGTGGTTCAGAGGCTACGCCGGGTGTTGCTGGCATACTCGTGGCAAAACCCCGCTATTGGGTACTGCCAAGGACTCAACAGGTATCGTTTCTTCTCATTTACACGTGCACCACCCACACCACACAGCAGCACCACACCACCACCACGCACACCCCTAAACCACTTCCTCCGTCTACAGCTTTGCGCATTAATAACTAACAACACATGCATAAAATTCCAACTTTCATACTCCACACTCCCCCCTGTCCTCCCACAATCGACACACATTTTTAAAACCCACCTAGACGGTCTTGATTTAGGAACAGGAGGAGGCCATTCAGCCCCTCGAGCCTGTTCCACCATTGAATTAGATCATGACTGATCTCTATCTTAATTCCATCTGCCGGCCTTGGTTCTGTAACCCTGAATACCCCTTGCCTAACAAAAATCTATCAATCTCAGTTTTGAAATTTTCAGTTGACCCCTAGCCTCAAGAGCTTTTTGGGGGGAGAGAGTTCCAGATTTCCTTTACCCTTTGTGTGAAGAAGTGCTTCCTGGCCCAGCTCTAATTTTAAGGTTCTGCCCCCTTGTTCTGGACTCCCCTCACCAGAGGAAATAATTTCTCTCTCTCTACCCTATCAAATCCTTTAATCAGCTTAAACACCTCAATTAGATCGCCCTTTAATCTTCTATACTCAAGGGAATAGAAGCCTAGTCTATGCAACCTGTGCTTGTAACTTAACCCTTTTAGCCCCGATATTGTCCTGGTGAATCTGCACTGCACCCACTTCCTGAGAGGCCTTGCCCAGAACTGAATGTAGTCCACTTTGTCTTTTCTACTCTTGTCAACCTTAGTTCCTTTGGCACCAGATACGGGCAGGTGCTCTAAAACAGTCGGATAATCAACCCTACTGAAATATGGAAATTCTCAGGTCCATTAGTGCATTGGCTTTTGCCTTTACCCAATCGGTCTGTACGTATCTTGCGGGGAGATGGAGCTAAGATGCAGATCAGTCATGATTTCATAGAATGGCAGAACAGGCTCAAGGGGATGAATGGCCTCCTCCTGTTCCTGTGTTTCTTGTGAATGTAAGTCCTTACAGTGAACATGCAGCTTGCTTTGTTTAAACTGATACCCCATCTAAAATGCCTTGGACAACTGTACTGAGTTTAAGGGATTAACAACACTCTAGCAACCGCTAATTGTTAATGGCCTGTCAGTGATGGAATGTCCTCTGAAATCTGCTTCCCTGCAGTTTATGGGGCTAAAATAACTTACAGGGAGCAGGATCCCATTACTAACTTCACTAAAAGCTTCAGTGCTCTGATACCAGGACTCTGCCTGGAACAACTTGCTAACATTTTATTTTTTTTAAAGATCAACCTTCCTGAACTGCTGTCTCCCTAATGTAATACCTACAGTTTTGGAATGGGGCTGTAAGCAGCTCTGCTATTCCAGCATGTCGTTGATGTAGCGCAGACATTGCGCGTGTATTTTTTAAAAAGTAAGCAATTGAGAAAGTAGCTGGTCAGTCGATTGTGCTGCTGGAAAATGCTGAGGGTATTTATTGGCACAGCAGCCCCCACCACTTAAAACATCCAGGTTTAAAACAGGCAGGCGCTTACATCTACCAAGATGCATGTAAGATGATGTATCTATTTTAATATATTACCAGTGGGATCTGCCTTGATGCCACTCACGGTAATTTAGATGACCTCCTTGTCTGATGAGAACAGGAATGGTATACTTTGTAAGGCATGCTGGATTATCTTGCTACAGTGGAACTGTCCCTTGTAAGGCCACACTGTTTAATTACAGCCCCCACCTCTTTAAAAACACCCACGTTTAAAACAGGCAATCGTGTATGTCGGCCAAAAAGCAAAAAACATGAACTATTTGCATTAACACCGATCCTTTGAAGTTCCACAGAAATCACACAGAAACCTCACAGTGCAGATAGAGGCCATTTCGGCCCATCGAGCCTGCACCGACACATATCCCACCCTATCCCCGTAACCCCACGTATTTAATCCCCCTAACACTAAGGGTCAATTTTATCATAGCCAATCAACCTAACCCGCACATCTTTGGACTGTGGGAGGAAACCGGAGCACCCGGAGGAAACCCACGCAAACACGGGGAGAATGTGCAAACTCCACACAGACAGTCACCCGAGGCCGGATTCGAACCCGGGTCCCTGGCGCTGTGAGGCAACAGTGCTAACCACTATGCCACCGTGCTGCCCAAAGTTGTTGGTGATCGTGTCTTAAGCGCTCCGTCTATTTCGAGCAGAAACAGCTGTGTTTACTCACTAGTGCGCACCTCATCTAGGTGCACTGAAGCAAGAACAATCATAAGTAAATAACTTAAATAAAGCATGCAATCTTGTTTGGTTTCTTCAATAGTGATCTACAAATATATATATATGTATGATATAGAGTGTGATCTCTATCTCTATATATAGTGTGTGCGCATATGTCTAGCTCTGTGTGTGTGTATGTGTATATATATATATATAGATAGAGCTAGACATTTGTGTGCATGCACACACTATATATAGAGATAGAGATCATGCTCTATATCAATCTATATATATATTTTTTTTCTCTGTCCCTCTGTCCTTCACGCTCTCTCAAAAGTCGTGGGTTTCAAGGGAGTCCTTAAAAGGATGAGAGCGAGGTAGAGAGCAAGATGGGCTTCGGGGGAGAGTTCCACAGCGTAGAGCCTAGACAGCTGAAACACGGCCACCAGCGGTGGGCCGAAGGGCATGGCGGTGCATAAGGAACCAGAATTGGAGGAAATGGAGAGTTCTGTGGGGGTCAGGGGAGATTTGTAGGGCTGGAGAAGGCTACTGAGATAGGGTGGGGGGCTGTGAAAGGATAATCGGAGGACTGCAGCCAATGTAGTTTATCAAGGACAGGAGTGATGGGTGAGCAGGACTTGATGTGGCACAGTATTTGGGCAGTGTAAATGTAGAACCTGACACAAATGCAGTGCTTCCCTGTCTGGCATATTATTCCAAACATTTATCACTCTGGATGCTGAAGTCCATTCTAACTTTTTTTTTAACTATATATTTTTCACCAATCCCCATTTTTGTCCTCTGCTCCTACTTTCTTGAGGCTTGCTTTGAAGTAATAATCTTCAAATATTGTGTGCAAGCAATAAAAAATCAACCCTTTTTAATAATCGCAAGAGCTTTCGGCAAACGAACCCCTCCTGCCCCCTTGTGGTTGCATTGAGCTGTTGCCTGTCTGTCAGTGCAGAATAAACAAATGTTTCCAGGAGTTCAAACCGGTTTAACATGCAATATTGGCCATTTTTTCTGTTGGCACATTTTACTTCTGTCTTAAATTATTTTTTCTGTATATTCATACTGATGCTCCGTCTGTCTGTCAATAGAGGGGTTGGTCCAAAACACAAACATCTCCACGACTAACCAGCTAAATAATGTGTTCAAAGAGTAAATGAAAGATTTCACTCCCGGATAGTTTTTGACAAACAAACCCCTTTTCTACCAGTGTTTCTACATCACTTACTAATATACAGCAAATACTCAAAAGAGGCTTTATATATAAGGATGTCAAGGCACAACCGTGACTCCACTTCAAAAGTACTTCATTGGCTGAGACGTCCGGTGGTCGTGAAAGGCGCTATAGAAATGCAAGTCATCGTCGTCTTCTTCCTTAGTGAGGAGATTTACGACAATGGTACCAGGGATGAGGGACTTCAGTTACGTGGAGAGACTGGAGACGCTGGGATTGTTCTCCTTAGAGCAGAGAAGGTTAAGGGGAGATTTAATAGAGGTGCTCAAAATTATGAGGGGTTTTGTTAGAGTAAATAAGGAGAAACTGTTTCCAGTGGCAGAAGAGCCGCTAACCAGAGGACACGGATTTAATGTAATTGGCAAAAGAACCAGAGGCGGCGTGAGATTTTATTTTTTATGCGGTGAGTTGTTGTGATCTGGAATGCGCTGCCTGATAGGGCGGTGAAAACAGATCCAATAATAACTTTCAAAAGGGAATTGGATAAATACTTGAAGGGGAAAATTTTTCAGGGCTATGGGGAAAGAGCGGGGGAGTGGGACTAATTGGAGAGCTCTTTCAAAGAGCCGGCATAGGCCGTGCTGTGATTATATAGGGGCCTGCAAGTCAACACTAGCCACTTAGGCAAGATACTGGAGGATGGGTCATGTCTGTGGGACCCTACCCTAGTATGACAGGGTTAAGATTGCCCACTCGGGTGGGCAATGTGTCGGTGCAGGCTCGATGGGCCGAAATGGCCTCTATCTGCACTGTGGGGCTTCTGTGATAGAGAAAAGAGCCCAGCCTGTTCAGTCTTTCCTCATAGTTCTAACCTCTCAATTCTGGTATCATCCTTATAAATCTCTTTTGAACCTTCTCCAGTGCCTCTATATTCTTTTTGTAATATGGTAAGGGAGCATAGACTTGAGATTATCACGAAGAATGATGGGGGAAGTCAGAACATGGAATGCTTCACCTCTATTGGCTCTTGAGGCAGACCATAACATCATTCAAAAAGGGAATTGGACAAAGAAAGAATATGAAAGGATGCCGGGGGAAAAAACAGGGAAATGGGATTGAGGGACAGTGCTGATCAGAAAGGTGGCACAGACACAATAGAAACATGGGAACAGGAGGAGGACATTCAACCCCTACAGCCTGTTCTGTCATTTAATTAGATAATGGCTGATCTGTATCTTAACTCCATCTACCTGCCTTGGTTCCGTAACCCTTTTAATACCGCTGCCTAACAAAAATCTATCAATCTTAGTTCTGAAATTTTCAATTGACCCCCAGCCTCAACAGGTTTTTTGGGGAGAGTGTTCCAGATTTCCACTACCCTTTGTGTGAAGAAGTGCTTCCTGACATCACCCCTGAACGGCCTAGCTCTAATTTTAAGGTTTTGCCCCCTTGTTCTGGACTCCCCTGCCAGAGGAAATAGTTTTTCTCTATCTACCCTCTCAAATCCTTTAATCATCTCAAACACCTCAATTAGGTCATTTCTTAATCTTCTTCTAGACTCAGGGGAATACAAGCCTAGTCTATGCAGCCTGTCGTCATAATGTAACCCTTTTGGCCCCGGTATCATTCTGTTAAATCAACTTTTTTTGGTGGCGGGGTGGGGGTTGGCGGGGAAGAAAGAGCACCAGATTTCCACTACCCTTTGTGTGAAGATGTGCTTCCTGACATCTCTTCTGTAGTTGTTTGGATTCCAAACTCGTGCAGCACTGTACTGATTGTGTGGGGAGTATCGTGCTACACTTCTGAATTAGAATCTAATGTCTGCCGATCGGATCACTCAGGACACCACGTGCGGGGGGGGGGGGGCGGGGGAAATCAACTGTGATGTGGCAAATGTCCTAGAACTGAGAGTTCAAATGAAACTCGCAAACACAGAAGGCAATCCTTGTACGTGCGCAAAACACAATGGCCCAAATCTTGCTGGAGTGGGGCATCTCGCGGCGTGCCCTATTAGATTTCTTCCCACAACCTTTCATCTCAAAAAAAGCTTTTGTGCCGTACCTTGCTGGAAGTGTGAGCTGATAATGGCACAGCGAGGGCATCGGGAACTTTAGTGAACGACGGGACCAACAGTCTATCTCCTTAACCAATGAAATTTAAGGAATGAGAATGAAACATAGGTCAGCGGAGAAGGAGGGTACATTAGAGTCAAATCGGGTACATAAAGAGAGGGAAAGAAAGATTCTGGCCTCTTGAGCATCCCTGATTTTAATTGCTCCACCATTGGTGGCCGTGCCTTCAGCTCCCCAGGACCTAAGCTCTCGAATTCCCTCCCTAAACCTCTCTGCCTCTACCTCTCTACCCTCCTTTAAAATGTTCCTTAAAACTGACCTCTTTGGCTAAGCTTTTGGTCATCTGCCCTAATTTCTCCTTATGTGGCTCTGTGTCAAATTTTGTTTTGTAACACTCCTGTGAAGCACCTTGAGATGTTTTACTACATTAAAGGCGCTATATAAATGTAAATTGCTGTTGTTGAGAGGACAAAGGAAAAGTAAGAAAAAATTTGAAATAAAAAATGACATTTTAAAAATCTCTAACAACAATTTACTACATGCAGGAATGAAACTCCACTGTTTAAATTGTTCCCTTTCAGGGCCAGAGAGGTTGATTGGCATTGTATTAACAATTATCACACTGTTAAGTTCCAGCTCTAACTTTCTGCGGTGAGTTTAATGGGCAATTAATGTGCAAATCCAGCAAGTTCTGAAAAATAATGGGGAGGTTCAGGGCGAGATGCCATTTGTGCGAAACAGTCAGCGGAGCGGCGTAAATCAACCAGTAAATTCTGGAGATTTGCAACTCGCGGCGTATCTCTTAATCCTCTGAACTTGCTGGCCGATTTGCACATTAATAATGGCGTGCGTCGTTAACGCACTGTTATTTATCCAGCAAGGTCTGGCCCTTTTTTTCCCCCCCAACTACCTTTCCCTGCTTTAGCAAATCAGACTTTTAGGGCAGGATTTTCATTGGGCCGTGGAGGCGGGATTGGAGGTGTGCGGGTGGCTAAAATTGCAAAATCTGGCGGGCGGGCCCGACCCCGCCTCCATCCCACCTCCACGCAATTTTCAAAAATTGGTGTCGGATGGTCCCGTCTCCGTCCCGCCTCCAAGAGGTGGGATAGGCCGTTATGGCCCTTAACAAGCACTAAATTGCCCCTATAATGCCATTTTGAATGGCCATTGTGATTTTAACCCTTTTCCCATGTGAAACGCGCCTGTTCTGAAACACGACAGTGAAACCTGGCGGGAGCACAATTGGATTGCTGACTATCAGCTGCAGGTCAACCATTAAAGAGGAGATTTGATCAGCCATCATTTGCAGATGGCAGGACTTTATAGTCTCAGGTCTGGGGGAGCTTTTAGAAGGCATAACCACAGCTGTGGAAGTTCGGAGCCTAACAACCATCTCCAGTGTGACCTCCTGGGAAACCCCCTCTCGCCACCTTCACTGAGCGCTTCCTCAACTGAGGCATCTACCAGAAGCATGGGAGCCATTTATTTCCTTCCCTTCTGGATATTAGATGAGGCCGAACAACAGCAGCAGCAGCAACCACAGGCGCGCCAAGCTGCTGCTCACCCACCTGAAGATGCACAGGCCAGAAGGGGCCAGCGCATGGAAGCCCGTCGGCGCAGGAGATACCCCCCAAACAGGGTCTACAGACACAGGGTCAGCTATCTCAACATGTCTGAGCAGCAGTGGCAAAGGTGACTCCGACTTTCACGAGGTAGTGGGTGACATCTGTGCAATGTTGCAACAAGACCTGGAGCCCAGAGGACCAGGTGGACAACCCTTACCAGTGGCCGTCAAAGTCACCACCGCACTCAACTTTTTTGCCTCAGGCTCATTCCAGGGATCAGCAGCAGACATCAGCGGCATCTCCCAGGCGGCCGCACACACTTGCATCATGCAGGTAACCGATGCCCTCTTTGCCCTCGCGCACAATCACATCCATTTCACCAAGGATCGAGCAAGTGTCACGGCGGGTGCGGTTGAATTAGCTCATCTGGCAGGCTTTCCAAGGGTGCAGGGCGTCGTTGACTGCACATGTGGCCCTTCAGGCACCCCATCGCAATCCAGGTATTTTTGTCGACCGCAAGGGCTTCCACTCCCTTAACGTTCAGCTGGTGTGTGACCACAAGAAGGAAATTTTGCATGTTTGTGCCAAGTACCCTGGCAGCTGCCATGACTCCTTCATATTGCGCCAGTCTAGTGTGCCTCCGCTATTCAGTCCGCCAGACCAACTTAACGGATGGCTACTTGGAGACGAGGGCTATCCCCTGAGGACGTGGCTCATGACACTGTTGAGACCATCCAATGAAGCTGAGGAGAGCTACATGTCCACCAGAGCCTTAATTGAGCAAACCATTGGTTTGCTGAAGATGCGCTTCAGATGCCTGGATAGATCAGGTGGAGCCCTGCAGTACTCAGCAGCCAGGGTCTCCAGAATCGTCGTGGTTTGCTGTGCACTTCACAACTTGGCACAGCATTGTGGCTTGCAGTTTCCTGAGGACCAAGTGGCTCCTCAGATGAGGAGGAGGAGGAGAGCGAAAACGAACCTCCTGCAGAGGTCCATCAGCCAACAGCAGCAGTACGCGAGAACATAGCTGCCCGGGATGCAAGGAACGCACTCATCTTGGCCAGATTTGCTTAGCCTAGCCACTCGAGCACTTTTGCCTCGCATCTTCTTACCTGAGCATCGACAGTGGCCGCGAACCAGCTGATTCCTAGCAATTTGACCGCCATACTGACAATTGCATGTAATCCTAAGCCCTCAATGTGGAAGTCCCATTCGCGAAATGACACACGCCACAACTACAGCAGTAGCCATCAGATTTTTTATGTACAGGAAACTCTTTGGTATCCGGCACTGATGGGACCAGGATGGTGCCGGTTGATTAAAAATTCTGGATGATGGAGAGGGTTATCTACCAAGGCTATTTTTAACAAACTAAAATAAAAAAATCAAGAAATGTGCAGTATACAGTAAGTGGGTACTCACCTGCAGAATGTTGTGTTAAATGGATGGTGGAAGATGCTTGATTAAGTACAGTACTGCCAGTTGAGGGTAATCCATAGCTCTTTAATTACTTAACAGTAAAACAAAACTTATATAGTAAACAGAAAAAAGGCGGATCAGAAGAGACTACCGGCAGCGCGGGAGAGTCAGATTCCTGTTATTGAGGTGTTCAGACTTCCGACAGCACCAAGAAGCCGAGTAGTGGCAGTTTGGAGAACTACCCCCACTGACTAACTCGGCTATAGCGGGAGACTCGGATTTGGACTCGGCAACATTTCCGGTTATTGAGTTGTTTTCGGAGTATGAATTTTGCCAGTTAATAGAGAATTCTGGATATTTAGGTGCCGTTTAAACAAGAGTTTCCTGTACATGATTCATATGATGGCTTTTACACACAAAACATCAAATTTCACCCAAGTGACTACCCTTGTGACTATTTGTGCAGTATCTTTCTATCTTTCTCTTACGCGTGCTCCTACGTGGTGCTTCCCCTGTGGCTTCAGCAGATGTGGAGGCCCCTTGCTCAGTTTCTTGCTGCTCCTGTCTCGACACCTTTGGCGGGCGTCCTCTGGGGTGGTGAACCTGTGAGGGCTCGTCAACAGTCTGCTGCTCCTGCGGCTGTGCAGGGGTTGAGACGCCGATCTCAGTTGGGTGTGGACTCTGGTGGGGCTCTGACCGAGGGCTCTGCAGTGGCATGGAAGTGTGAGCGCTTGGAGAGGAGCCCCCACTTGATGTCTGCCACCAACTTCCCTCTCATGGGTCAGGTCCCCCTCAGCGCTTGCAAGTGGCTTGAGAGCACCTTGCTGCACATCAGGGGGGGCCATGGGGACCCGTATCTGCACCAGCAGTCCTACTCAGAGGGACTGCCATGAAGGTCTGGTTTCTCTGTTCAATAGCTGACCATCGCTCCTCTAGAGATGTGTCTATTCTGAACACTCACCATGTTTTCAACACTCTGGTGACTTAGCACCACCATGGAGGTTGCCATCCTTTCCAAGGTGATGCGTTCATGCGCCAATGACTCCACAAAGGCTCTGCTCATGTTAGCGAGGGACTCCTCCATTCGCTCCACACTCGCAGCGACCCTGGAGACAAAACCTGCCAGAGACTCCTGCATCTTTTCCTGGAGTGCCATCACCGCTGATACTGTGGATGGACCCAGAGGCAGAGGGTCGACATGCAGCTGAGCTGAGCTGGCAGAGTCCTGCGCCCTCCGACTAGGACTCTCCACTGCTGTTCCTGTCTCCACAATCTGCTGATGCTCACTTGTGAGCTGTGATACACCAGGTGACAACACTACTCTATGTCCCGAAGGTCCCACTGAGGTGTGAGTGTCTGCGCTGGTGCTGGGTGCACTGAATTCTGCTGACACTGCACCCTCAGAGGTTGCAGCTTCCTCTGAGGAGTCTGGATGCTCAGGCTCTTCCTCCTGGCTAGTGGGGACGGGTGCTTGCGATGGTCCTGTGGGGGAGTAAAGGAAAGCGTCAGAGATGTGATGCCAAGGTTACATGCACATTGCATATTGCAGATGATCATTAGTCCATCTGTTAGAGCGTCCGAAACATTATCAGCGACTCATGCAATGTCAATGAGAGTGATGGAAAACTATTCTGTCACCAGCTTGGTGTGATGCACCCATCTGTCCGTCCCCCACATGCGTGTCGTCCTCCACTCCTGCGATCTCCAGGACCGCTTCCTCCCAGGGGGTGAGGTGGGCTACTGATGGTGGCCCTCCTGTCCTCGCTCATTCTCTTTTATTGTGAGCTCTCTTTTCCTGCAATGAGGGAGACAAGTGGAGGTTGAGTGAGAATGAAGGAGTGAGTGTACAGAATCCATAGCATAGATGCTTAGAAGGAGACAAAGATGGAGTGAGGTGGCAAGACCAAGGGCCCTCCCTGCGTGTTGTTAGTTGTTTTCATAGCATCACAGTGATAGGGAGTGTGAGGGCTGCATAGTCGAATAGTTAGGTGAATGTGACCATAGAGAGAGGGGGAATGGGTAAGGGTGCATGGATGTCAGTGTCAAGTGGGATGTGGAGGAAGAGATTGCTAAAGCTGAGTGCTGGTGAGGAGAGGCAATGGGGATCAGATTGAGAGTGATGGGAAATTCATACTCACTTTTCCAGTACGCTGAAGATCATGAAATCTCTTCCTGCACTGTATCCAGGGTCTGCGGGTAGCCGATAATGAGTTGACCTCCTCTGTCACTTGCAGCCATGCAGCCTTTGTCTGCTGAGGAGGCTTCTTCCTCCCTGATGAAGGGAAGAGCACCTCCTTGTGAGCTCTTGCTCCCTCCACTAAAGCCTGCAGGGCAACGTCGTCGAACCGGGGTGCAGACCTCGGTCTTACACTGAGCAGGAAGCAGAATGGCCAGAGAATCAGCAAATGCCAAAAGGTTGGCAGTCTGCAGAAGAAGCAAGGCTTGTTGCAGACCTTAAATGCAGCAGCAATGGTGATGTCATCGGAGGCGACTTTTAGACTGGAGAAACTCATTTGCCGTGGGTTCCCACACGCTGGAACTCAATTGGGCAATTTAGTTAAAATAGCATCAATCTCCCACATCGAATTAGATTCGTGTGGACAACACGAAATGCGGATTACACAACACCAACCCGCACCTGAATGAAAATCCAGCCCTTATTGTCCAACTTTAAAATGGGGTGATCGCTGGGCAACCTGTCTTAAAACCCAGTGGGCAGTCAGGAGCAAATCAGAGCAGAAACATAGTATAAAAATAACAACAGAAAATGCTGGAAAAACTCAGCAAGTCAGGCAACATCCGTGGAGAGAAATTTGAGTTGACGTCAACTCAAATTTCTCTCCACGGATGTTGCCTGACTTGCTGAGTTTTTCCAGCATTTTCTGTTGTTATTTCGGATTTCCAACATCTGCAGTATTTTGCTATCAGAAACATAGTATACCTTTACACACTCCTAGCACCTAACTTTACATAAAAAATTACACTTTAAATATAATTGTCAGAAATATCTCTCCCTGCCATTGTCACAGCATTCCTTGTTATTTTCTACTGATTGGCTCTCAGTCAGTCCCTCATGGCTGGCTTGGAACTGTACATTCCGCAGACCAGTTTAGACGGCTCCTATCTATTATTCCAGCATAGAGTGTGTGTTTTACCAACACCCAACCATTCGTATAATTTCATCCCCTGTTTACAACGATCACTGCAATGCAGCAGTGATGAATGAGAGGAGGCTGGCAGGTTGATGGTTTTTTTCTGGGCTAGATGCCAGAGGGGCACCTCATGCTGTGAGCATCAGAAGGCTGTACTGACTGATCCGGACCAAACCACTAGTGTTTGGCTCCCGCCCCAGCCTGTTTGCATTGGTGCAGTTACTTGGGAGTGAAGCCAGTGAGTGGAATCAGTGTCCTCGCCTTCAGTGCAGTCTGGAGGGGAGAGATGAGGAGAAGATTGGGCAACGCAATTGGTTCGAGGAATCCTTCACACCATCAGACTGAGTTGGATTCAAATCCAGCCCCAAAGCAGGATCTATTTACCAACTGTGTTTATAAAAAAAAACGAACTCTCATTTATACAGTGTCTTTCACAATGTCCCAAAGTGCTTTACAGCCAATTAAGTACTTTTTTTGAAGTGTAGTCACTGTTGTAATTTAGGAAACACGGCAGCCAATTTGTGCACAGCAAGCTCCCACAAACAGCAGCATGATGATGACCAGAAAATCAGTTTTTTTAGTGATGTTGGTTGAGGGATAAATATTGGCCCAGGACACCGGGGAGAACTCTCCTACTCTCCTTTGGCATAGTGGTTGTGGGATCTTTTGTGTCCACCTGAGAGGAGGTGGACTGGGCCTCGGTTTAACGTCTTATCCGTAAGGTGGCTCATCTGACAGTGCGGCACTCCCTCTGTACTGATACTGGGAGTGTCAGCCTAGATTTTGTGCTCAAGTCTCTAGAGTGGGGCTTGAACCCACGACCTTCTGACTCCGAGGCGAGAGTGCTACCCACTGAGGCACAGCTGACACCTGATGCTACAATTGATGCAGCACCCCTGGGGTGGGGTGGGTGAGGGAGGGGGCGGTGGGAAAGCGTACCTAGCGTTCCTGTACCCAATTTATTATGAAGTGAGTGTGTGTGGACTTTGGCTGAGGACAGGATCAGGATTTGGTTGTGCTGGAATAGTCTTCCAGTGCTTGCTGTCCACACATTCCCATGAGGAAAAGGCTGCCTGAGCAGATGAGGGGATTACTCATCCATGCCTTTGTTACCTCCAGACTCGAATATTCCAATGCTCTCTTGGCCGGCCTCCCATCTTCCCCCACCCCCCGCCCCCGAGATAAACTTGAGCTCATACAAAACTCTGCTGCCCATGTCCTAACTCGCACCAAGTCCCGTTCACCCATCACCCCTGTGCTCGCTGACCTACATTGGCTCCCGGTCCGGCAGTGCCTCGATTTTAAAATTCTCATGCTTGTGTACAAAATCCCTCCATGGCCTCGCCCCCCTCCCTATCTCTGTGACCTCCTCCAGCCCTACAATCCTCCGAGATCTCTGCACTCCTCCAATTCTGGTATCTTGCACATCCCCGATTTGAATTGCTCCACCATTGGCAGCGTGCCTTCAGCTGCCTGGGCCCTAAGCTCTGGAATTCCCTCTCTAAACCTCCCTGCCTCTCTGTCCTCCTTTAAGACGCTCCTTATAACCTACCTCTAACCAAGCTTTTGGTCACCTGCCCTAATATCTCCTTATGTGGCTTGGTGTCAAATTTTGTTTGATAATCGCTCCAGTGGAACGTCTTGGGATGTTTTACTACATTACACGTGTTGTATATAAACACAAGTTGTTGTGGTACTGGTACCTCTGGGTCTGTATCTCAACTGAAGTTTTAAACTTCAGGAGAAAAGTAGGGGCACTGGGAGGAAGGAAACTGCTCATTCAGTAACTTAATATCAAAGTAACATTTTCCAGACTGGTAGCCATTGCGTTGTTGGTCCTGCGGGAAGAGGAGGATGCCTTCTGGTGTCTCGTGGCCATTATTGATTGCATTATGCCGGAGGATTACTACAGCAAGACCCTCGCTGGCTCTCAGGTGAGAAACTGTCTCTCGTTGATCAATTAAACCTATTCTTCACGAGTGTCAAAACATGTTGGGGTCGTTGGGGGAAGAGTTTCCAGGAGACACGTGTTGGGGACTGCGATAGAATTGTTTCATACATTGAGAAGAATGTATGAATGTGCTGGAGGATTTAAACCCCCTCTCAGCTACCTGCTGCTCACGATGTTTAGTGAACTTTTATGGAGCTAATCACAGTAGACCAATAGTTATCAAAGTTCAGCACCTTTTAAAACGCAGGTTTTTTTTGTGGTCATGTTGGTATCTGAAGTTCGTGGAAATGTGTCGCCATGTTTAAGAATCCGCACGGGTAGAATACCTGTTTACCTGATATGCGCACAGTCTCTTTGTAGGGATACAACGTACCTGTTGGCCCAATAGGGAGAGCGCACAGACTCTCCCTATATAAGATTCTGAGAGGGCTTGACGGGGTAGATGCCGAGAGGCTGTTTCCCCTGGCTGGAGAGTCTAGAACCAGGGGTCACAGTCTCAGAATAAAGGGTCGGCCATTTAGGACTGAGATGAGGAGAAATTTCTTCACTCAGAGGGTGCTGAATCTTTGGAATTCTCTACCCCAGAGGGTTGTGGAGGCTCAGTCGTCGAGTATACTCGAGACAGATTGATAGATTTTTAGGCACAAAGGGAATCGGGATATGGGGATCGGGTGGGAAAGTGTTGAGGTCGAAGATCAGCCGTGATCCTATTGAATGGTGGAGCAGGCTCGAGGGGCCATATGGCCTACTCCTGCTCCTGTGTTTTATGTTCTCATGACACAACCTACCTGTTGGCCCAATATGGAGTGTGCGCACTCTCCCTGTAAGGACACAACCTACCTTTTTGTTGGCCCGATGTGGAGAGCGCACACTCTCTCCCTCGAAGGGACACAATCCACATAGCTAAGTCCAGAGTCCACCAGAAGTTTTTATTTGGGGAATTTCCCGATGTGCTATCCTGATGATGAGGCTTCATGCTGTGAGCCAGCATTCATTTAAAAAACCCAACAAATTTGCATTCTGGTATCGACACCAAACATTCCCAGGTTGAGTGGATCTTGGGTTAAACCCAAAGTAAAGCTTGTTGTATTGTGCCTGAACCCCAGCCTCCGAAGGCAATGAGAGAGAAAGAAAGACCTACATTTATATAGCATTTCTCAAACACCTCAAAGCAGCCCACAGAGAATGAGCCAACAATCTCCTATAGCATTAAAGTAATATTTAACCAGCCAGTCTTGTTGTTTCTCTCCCAATTAGACAGTCAAAGATAGTGCCGAATTTTGTGTGCACTGACGAGGCTTGAGCTTTAACCAGACTCTTTACTCTCACCGCCTTCGAGACGTTTTTATACTGAGGGTATAACTCTCAGGAAAGACTGAACAGGCTTGGGGGTCTTTTCTCTAGAAAAGAGAACATAAGAACATAAGAAATAGGAGCAGGAGTAGGCCAATCGGCCCCTCGAGCCTGCTCCGCCATTCAATAAGATCATGGCTGATCTGATCCTAACCGCCAATCTACTAATCACAGAACCATCTCCTGAATCTAACAGAATTAGACACACGAAATAGGAGCAGGATCAGGCTACACGGCCCCTGGGCCCGCTCCGCTACCCACAGGGCCATGTCCGATCCGAACCTAGACTCATGTCCAAATTCCTGCCTGCTCCCCGTAACCCTTAATTCCCTTTACTTCTAGGAAACTGTCTATTTCTGTTTTAAATTTATGTAATGATGTAGCTTCTACAGCTTTTTGGGGCAGCATATTCCATGGACCTACCACCCTCTGAGTGAAGTAGTTCCTCCTCATCTCAGTTTTGAAAGAGCAGCCCCTTATTCTAAGACTATGCCCCCTAGTTCTAGTTTCACCCATCATCGGGAACATCCTCCCCGCATCCACCCGATCCAACCCCTTCACAATCTTATATGTTTCAATAAGATCGCCTCTCATTCTTCTGAACTCCAATGAGTAGAGTCCCAATCTACTCAACCTCTCCTCATATGTCCATCCCCTCATCCCCGGGATTAACCGAGTGAACCTTCTTTGTACTGACACGAGAGCAAGTATGTCCTTTCTTAAGTATGGACACCAAAACTGTATGCAGTATTCCAGGTGCGGTCTCACCAATACCTTGTACAACTGAAGCAATACCTCCCTATTTTTATATTCTATCCCCCTAGCAATGAAAGCCAACATCCCATTGGCCTTCTTAATCACTTGCTGCACCTGCATACTAACCTTTTGAGTTTCGTGCACCAGGACCCCCAGATCCCTTTGTACTTCAGTACTTTCCAGTTTCTTGCCATTAAGATAATAACTTGCTCTACGATTTTTCCTGCCAAAGTGCATAACCTCACACTTTCCAGTATTGTATTCCATCTGCCAAATCTCTGCCCACTTACTTAGCTTGTCTATGTCCCCTTGCAGGTTTTTTATGTCCTCCTCACTCACTACTTTCCCTCCCATCTTAGTATCATCTGCAAACTTTGATATGTTACACTCGGCCCCCTCCTCCAAATCGTTAATATAGATTGTAAAGAGTTGGGGACCCAGCACCGTCCCCTGCGGAACACCACTAGTTACTGATTGCCAGTCTGAGAATGAACCATTTATCCCAACTCTCTGCCTTCTGTTAGATAGCCAATCCTCTATCCATGCCAGAATATTACCCCCAATCCTGTGATTTTTTATCTTAAGCAATAATCTTTTGTGTGGCACCTTGTCAAATGCCTTTTGGAAGTCTAAATACACTACGTCCACTGGTTCCCCTTTATCCATCCTATATGTTACTTCCTCAAAGAACTCCAGCAAATTTGTCAAACATGACTTCCCCTTCATAAAACCATGCTGACTTTGTCCTATTAAATTATGATTATCCAAATGTCCTGTTACTGTCTCCTTAATGATGGACTCCAAAATTTTACCTACCACAGATGTTAGGCTAACCGGTCTATAGTTTCCAGCCTTCTGTCTACTGCCCTTTTTAAATAAGGGTGTTACATTAGCAGTTTTCCAGTCTGCCGGGACCTTTGCCGAGTCCAGGGAGTTTTGGAAAATTATTACCAATGCATCCACAATCCCTACCGCCACTTCCCTCAAGACCCTAGGATGTAAGCCATCGGGTCCAGGTGATTTATCCGCCTTGAGTCCCATTATTTTACCGAGTACCACTTCCTTAGTGATTTTGATCGTGTTTAGCTCCTCCCCCCCCCTTTAGCCAGTGTTGGGACATTCTTAGTGTCCTCTACTGTAAAGACTGATACAAAATATTCATTCAGTGTTTTTGCCATCTCCATATTTCCCGGTCCCATCCTCTAAGGGACCAACATTAACTTTAGCCACCCTTTTTCTTTTTATATAACTATAAAAATTCTTACTATCTGTTTTTATATTTTTTGCTAATTTACTTTCATAATCTATCTTCCCTTTCTTAATCAATCTTTTTGTTATTTTTTGCTGTCTTTTAAAGTTTTCCCAATCCTCTATCCTCCCACTAGATTTGGCTACCTTATATGCCCTTGTTTTTAGTCAAATACTATCCTTAATTTCTTTACTTAGCCACGGATGGCTGTCTTTTCTTTTACACCCTTTTCTTCTCAGTGGAATATATATTTTTTGGAAGTTGTAAAATAACTCCTTCAATGTACACCACTGATCATGTATCGTCTTGCCCTTTAATCTATTTTCCCAATCCACTCTACTCAATTCCGCTCTCATACCTTCATAGTCTCCTTTATTCAAGGCTGAGGAGAGACCTGATAGAGGTCTTTAAAGTTATGAAATGGTTCGATAGGGTAGACGTAGAGAAGGTGTTTCCACTTGTGGGGGAGACCAGAACTAGGGGTCATAAATATAAGATAGTCACTAATAAATCCAATAGGGAACTCAAGAGAAACTTCTTTACCCAGAGAGTAGTTAGAATGAAGAACTCGCTACCACATGGAGTGGTTGAGGCGAACAGCATAAATGCATTTAAAGGGAAGCTTGATAAAAACATGAGGGAGAAAGGAATAGAAGGATTATGTTGACAGGGTGAGCTGAAGAGGGGCGTAGAGCATAAACACCAGCATCGACCAGTTGAGCTGAATGGCCTGTTTCTACGCAATACATTCTGCGTAATTCTATGTTCTATTAGTCCAGGCTGGATTTGTCACTTGTTTGAGTGTTCTATCCCTCTGTTGCCGAGTTTCTGGTCCCAGTTCAACAGTAAATGAAAGGTAATAGAGTATTGGTGAATTGCAGCTGACTGCCTCTTCAGTTTGTCAAAGTTTGTAAATTGGAAAGTGTAGAATGGTGATTTGTGGCCACTTAATTCTTTGTTTATCTCATTACAGGTTGACCAGAGGGTGTTTAAGGATTTCTTGTCTGAGAAGCTGCCTAGGCTCCTGTCTCACTTGGATCAGTACAACGTGGACCTCTCTCACATCACGTTTAACTGGTTCCTGGTTGTCTTTGTTGATAGCCTTCCGAGTGACATCCTCCTCAGGGTCTGGGATGCGTTCCTGTATGAGGGAACAAAGGTACTGTTAAGGTCTTGACATTGTACTACTGTACTCTGTTCTTCTGCTCTTCCAAAGATCGACCCAATAGTTAAAACGTATGAATATTAAACAGGGTTTCAAAAAAGAAAAAATCCCAGCAAATTGGGGTTGGGAACAAGATCAAGTAAATCTAAAGGAAAATAATGAATAGGGAGATGGGTAAAGATGTGATTAAGATATGTACGAACGGCGAGAGAACGGATTACGAGATGAGCTTCTTGTCTGGAGATTGGCATTAGAGTTAGCTGATTTGAACCAGTCGGACTATTGCAATTGGCCCTAGCATTCATCAGCTATTGAGAGGGCGAGTCGGCCAGCATATCATAGAATGATACAGCACAGAAGGAGGCCATTTGGCCCATCGTGCTTGTACCGGCTGCTGATTTCTCTCCCAAGTGGTCTCTGTAGGTGTGGACAATTGACTGAGGGTGAGAGCAGCCTGGGCTGTGATACTGTGTGGTCAAACTGCCAGGAGGGTCGACAACCAGAGGGGACACAGATTTAAGATAATTGGCAAAAGAACCAGAGGCGAGATGAGAAGAATTGGTTTTACGTAGTGAGTTGTTGTGATCTGGAATGCACGTCTGAAAGGGCAGTGGAAGCAAATTCAATAGTAACTTACAAAAGGGAACTGGATAAATACTTGGAAAGGAAAAATTTGGGGAAAGAGTAGGGGGAGTGGGACTAATTGGTAGCTCATTCAAAGAGCCGGCACAGGCTCGATGAGCCGAACGGCCGCCTTCTGTTTTGTGGTTCTATGATAGCTGAAAGGCTCATAGAATTCTTGCAGGCCATCAGTGGATTCTTCAAAGAATTAGGAGGAATCCCATGGCGTTGCCCACAGCACAAGATTTAAAGTGGGCATCGAGTTGGGCTTGGCAGTTGATACCTCCGACCTTAGGTGGAGGTGATATGGGTAGAATGATTGAGACTACAGCAGGTCTTCTCTTGTGTTGCAGGTTATATTCCGTTATGCACTAGCAATTTTCAAATACAACGAGGAAGAAATTCTGAAGCTTCATGATAACCTGGCAATTTATGAGTACCTTAGATGCTTGACCAAAAACATTTCTGAGGGAAGGTAAGATCTTTCTTTGATCAGAATTTACCAAAGTAGTGGATAATTTAGAAAATAATTCTTAATAATAATGGCGTAAGTATTTATAACCTGATGTTTCTATCATTGATTAGAAAGCATTATTAATGGATACAAGCAGGTAGTTGGATTTATCAGGGAGAGCCAGGAAGTCTGCAGGTTAAAGGTCACTGTCTCCTGCCTCTGGCCCTATTTGTGATCATTTACCGAACAGACGAGGGTGGGTTTTCCTCACTGTCAGTTTGGTTGGTACCACTCTCGCCTCTCGGTTGTGGGTTTGAGTCCCACCCCAGGACTTGAGACGACAACCTAGGCCGACACTCCAGTATAACACTGCGAGCGTGCCATAATGGCACCGGTGCTGTCATTTGGATAAGTAATTAAAACTGACAACCCGTCCGCACCTTCAGGTGGATGTTAAATGTTGTAATGGGAAGGTTGATATTCTGGAAAGATGCGATTAAATGGGCTGGGGTGTCTTCATCTAAATCAATCTTGTGATTGACAGATCATTTTCCCAGTTTATCCCCCTCCTTTTTGAAGAGGAGGAGTCTTGCTTTTGGTCACCTGTCCTAATATCTCATGTGATCTCGGTGTCAAATTTTTATTTGATAACGCTCCTGTGAAGCGCCTTGGGATGTTTTACTGCGTTAAAGGCACTATATAAATGCAACTTGTTATTGCTCTTTGGCTAGTGGCATGGGCTCTCTTATATCCACGGGTTGTGGGTTCAGGCTCTACTCCAGGACTTGAGCACACGGTCAGCACTGAGGGAATATTACATTGTAAAGATAGGTTCTTTTTTTAGATGAGAAATTCACCCGAGGCCACCTGCCTCAATTTAATGTCTCATCCAAAGAAACAGCAGCTCTGACAATGTAGTGCTCCCTCAGTGCTAGATTATATGCTCAAGTCCTGGAGTAGGGCTTGAACCCACAACCTTCTGACTCCAATGCAAGAGTGATCGACAACATACACCATCCAATTGCTACAAAAGTTGACAGCAGGTCTCCATCCCTCCATTCAGGGGTTACTCTTCCTTCAATACCTGTTACTCCTTTTTATGTGTCAGCTGTGGCTCAGTGGGTAGCACTCTTGCCTCTTGAGTCAGAAGGTTGTGGGTTCACAGTCCCACTCCAGAGGCTTGTGCACAGAATCCAGGCTGACACTCCAGTGCCGTATTGAGGGAACGCTGCACTGATGTTAATCCAAGGCTCCGTCTGCCGCCTCCGGTGGACGTAAAAGATCCCAGGGCATTATTTCGAAGCAGAGCAGGGGAGTTCTCCCCGGTATCCTGGCCAACATTTATCCCTCAACCAACATCACTAAAACAGATGATCTGGTCATTATCACATTGCTGTTTGTGGGAGCTTGCTGTGCGCAAATTGGCTGCGGCGTTTCCTACATTACAACAGTGACTACACTTCAAAAAAGTACTTCATTGGCTGTAAAGTGGTTTGGGACGCTCGAAGTCGTGAAAGGCGCTATATAAATGCAAGTTCTTTTTTTCTTTCAATAATCTCAAATCGTCAGGAATTGTTTGGTATCTCACAGGAAGCTGATGAACATTGCATTTGTTGAAATGAACCCGTTCCCCCTGAGGCTGCTTCGAAACCGTCGTGCTACACACCTGGAGAAGCTTAACGCTGAGCTGAGCGAACTGGAGACAATACGTGAAGCATATGTGAAAGAAAGAGTGGAGCAAAAGGACACGATTGGTGGTGTTAGTGAGGATGAGGAGGAAACGTAAAGGAGTTGTCCTGCAACCCCATTCCCTCAATCTTCTGCAGGTGATGCCTGGAAGTCATGACTACGTTCTTCAAGGAAGGAGCTCCTACACTCAAGATGTCCAATGATGGAAATAACTTTCTGCAAGATGTGTTTCCTTCATTTGCAAGAGAACGCACATGAGTAAAGTTGTTTGATTTAAATATGTGTACCTCGTGTGTGCTTATCGTTGCCAATATCAAATATCCCTAGTCAGGTGTAGCAGAGTCCAAATGCAGAGTAAAGCTTTGATGTACTCTGCCCCAACAAAGGTGCCTTTACCGAAGCTCTTGCAACATTGTGAATTTTTTTACAGTTCTCACACATGACATCTTATGAACGAGACTGGCCATTCAGTCCTGAAGTATTCCAGGCACTTTTGTCCTTTTGGAGTCACATTTTCTGGGATCTGGAGTAAGTCTGCTCCGACTCATTTCCGATTAATGACTGGTAGGCAGGAGAGATTTTATCCCATCAATCTGAGCTGGGTTGAAGCCAGATCCTAGCGATGAGAGGATAGTGGGCTGCCCCACTTAGTTGTACAAGAAGATTATTTATAATTTTGGTGCCTGATGTTAGCCCAATTTGGAATTCAACAGATAAGTGTGTACACATAGAATATCTTGGTTAGGATAAGTGTTTGGTTGTATTAGTTGTACAAATCTATTTGTGAGTAGTCCCCACCTTTTGGTCGCCTATGGGAAAGAAATAGAATCTCAATGCTTTTGGGATTGATCGAATCCTCTTCCTTTGGAGAGAGCTGTGGTACCACTACATCTGGGAGAGATTATTTTATTTATGTCATTAAAAGTTTAACTGCTGATCTCATCTGTATTATTACCGGAATGTTTGTTGTGGAAGAAATGTATAACTTGTGTCAGAAGCTCATCACTGTTGTTGGGTATAGGGCGACTTGTCTGGAGTTGTCAAGATTCGGGCACAATCGATCCATCAACCTGGAACCATGGCCAGCAAACATGATTAGTTAAAACTTAAAATGTCTATTTTAAAAAACTACAACTTCTTCAGAAGCTTACTTACCTAATGATGGGGGGGGGGTGGTGGGGGGGGGGGGGATGTACAAAGTGTGAAATCTTGTAGCATTAAGACTGCCACTGAAAACTTGCAATGAGCTGTCAATCAAAGACACTCCAATCAGAACCTGTATCCATTGCCTCATTGGAATGTTGATTTATGTTCCTCAGGTGTCCAGAACCACAAGCCACCTGACACGCCCCTTTCAGTTGTCACTGGCAACAGTGTCCTTGATAACAATGTGAACGTCAGCTAAAATGTTTTGATAAGTGACTATTGGGAACACTGCTCCAAAGAAAGTCTGATATTCCTTTTAAGACGGGTTAGTTCTGAACTACCCAAGTATTTGGATGTAAAGAGACTGGTTTGAGACTTGTGTTCGTGCCTTCCAGGGCTAGTAGGATTTAGTTGCTGCTGATTGGCATTCACATTACTGGCACATCCACCATTCAGACATAAATCAGTTTATTTAGATTTTCAAAAACTTCCAACCACTCACCTACCCACACAAATCCTAACTCACAATACAACTACACCCCAAGTTAAGTGTCGGCTCTGTCACTGAGCAACCTTTTCCAAAGGTACACAGCCATTTCCAAAGTATCCCTAAAGTTACAACTCAGATGTAACTCACCTGTGCGATGTATTTTCTTTGTAAAGCTGGGAAGTGTTACTTTTAACCAGCCTGAGTTGGGGAAATTCACTTGCTACTTGTGGTGGGGGGAGGCAGTGTTCTGTTTATATAAAAAATAAGAGACCACCACCCCCCCCCACCCAAAAAAAAAAAAATCCTGAGATTGTGATTACCTGGAATGTGTTCTACAATATTCAAAGTGTTTCCACTTTTTTCTTGCAACCTGCAGAGTTTTTCCTGTTTATAAATGAAAGCCTTTTGCAACACTTGCTAAAACGCAGAATGTTGATTTAAATTGTTCACGTGCTAAGTTGTCACTGTTCATGTTTAAATGGCACACAGTAATGTTGCAAATGGCAAAAGGAAATTGTAGATGCTTCAAGGCTGAATTTCCCAGTCCGCCTGTTTTGCACGGTAAGAACCGTGGAATGTTTGAGTTACCATCCTGAAACCAGCACGCTATTTGGTGCATTATGCTTATAATATTAAACCACATTAGCAACCTTGAAATATGAGTCCATTAAAATGTACTAGTCTGTTTAACATTTATAATTTGCTGAATCTTTAATGGCATCCCATAGCAATCAGAGTAAATATTTTTAAATATCGAAGAGTTTTACCTTTTTTCTCTTTTTTTTAATGTGAACTACAAATGTGATCAAAACTCTGATAAGAGATCAGAGAGAATGGGCCAATACTTTCCTTCCCTTCCCTCCCTCCCTTGTATTCTTCCCCTCTGCCCCCGTTCCCCCCCCACCTCCCCACTGCTCCCCAAAAAGCTTATGGAACAAAGTCTGTCCCTCCCCAGAAATCAAGTGTAGTCTATAATGGACTGCTGTTCCCAGAACTTTATAGGAACTGATCCCAGCCGTGTCAACTAGTAGCTCTTTTGTATTGTCTTTTAATGACCATTTCAGTCTGGAGATTTAGGAAGCCCAATCATTGTATTTCGAACACCGGGTTCTGTCGTGGCTCAGATTTATTTTTGCACCTCTTCTCCAGCCCATGAGGTCATTCAAAATCCTCCCACATTTGAGAGCAGGTGAGCATATTAATCCAATCCACCCCTTTTGGCTTCCGTTCAGAGGGGTGTATGAGAGTGTGTGGCTCAGGAGCCTTGCACTTTTTTTCTTGTGGTCAAGTGTCTAGCTTCCGGTTTGCACCTCCCCTGACATCACATGCTGGCTGATATCAGACGCTCACTTAAATGGTTGTGCGGGTGGGGAGAGAGAGAGGGGAAAAAGGGTGGGAAAACTGCAGAGGTGATCTACAACCTACCACTTGGAGTAGTTTGACACTTGTAGTTACAGACACTTCTCAAATGTTCGAAAGCCAATTACAGATTCTTTGGCCGTTCTACTGCAAATGATCATGTTGGATTTCCTGGAGCAGATTTATTCATATTTGTGTCTATCAATCTATTTAACAGTCAGATGACAGCTTTCAATGGGAACAGAACTAAAATAGGCTTTTTGGTACTTGGAGGCTACTTGTGACAAGGTTATTAGGCAAACTTGTTTCTAAAAAGTTATACAACCTACCTGTAACTGTCATCATTAAGGGGGTGCGGTCTGTAATGAGAGATGCTACCGCCACCTTCTCTCGTAACTTGCTCCACACGCAAGTGAGCCCGGTAAGAAAAATCCAGGGAAATAAACTTTAAAATATGCTATATATGTGCTTAATTATATGCTGGGTTTGTTATGGATATGTTGCACTAACCTTAATTAGTGTAAAATGTTCTGCGGAATCTGAACTGTGCGGTCCCCTCACTTTCACCATTGTTTTAAGGCTGTCGAATTTAATTTAGCTGAACAGATATTTGTGAGAACCTTAATTTCATTTTCATCCACAAACTAATTCCCACGGAAATTAAATCCTATTTCTCGGCATAAAAAAGTCCACATGCACCAGCTGAGGTGACATTGATGCGGCGCCATGTGTGTGCTTAAAAGCACCATTAATTATAAGCAGGCACATTATTGGGTGCTGTCTGTCACTTGAGTACTGGAGGTGTATGTCTTTCACTTCTCCCTCGCCAGCCCATGAGATCACAAGATGTGCATTGGTACCCTGTGCACGTGGCACGTACGAGTCTTAGACGGGGAGTCTTGGCAGACTGCTCGACCTTGGGGAGTTTCGCAGCCATGCCTGATCCTGCCCTTGACCGATATCCACACAATTTCCAGCAAGAACCATTAACTGGGCCTATATTCCCTAGCGTTTAGAAGAATGAGAGGTGATTGCATCGAAACATATAAAATTCTTACAAGGCTTGACAGGGTAGATGCAGGAGTCTAGGACCGGGGGTCACAGTCTCAGAATAAGGGGTCGGCCATTTAGGACTGAGATGAGGCGAAATTTCTTCACTCAGAGGGTGGTGACTCTTCGGAATTCTCTACCCCAGAGGGCTGTGGAGGCTCAATCGTTGAGTATATTCAAGACGGGGATCAATAGATTTTTGGATATTAAGGGAATCAAGGGATATGGGGATAGGGCGGGAAAGTGGAGTTGAGGTAGAAGATCAGCCATGATCTTATTGAATAGCGGAGCAGGCTCGAGGGGCCAAATGGCCAACTCCTGCTCCTATTTCTTATGTTCGTGTACTCGATCAGAATTGGGGAAGCTCTGCCTGATACTTTTTCATTGCCCTGCCCCTCCCAGGCCAAGTTGTGGAGGTCAATTATAGCACTAAAGGATAAAATCTGGGATCTCCCTGAGCCACATGGTTCATTCCGTTATCCACTGAACCACATTTGAGGGAATTTTCAGATTACAAATCCAAATTACGGCCATTAAATATTCACTTTACCCCAACTGGTAAATGATTCCTTATGTCACTTTTTTTAGTTTTTTTTTAAACGCTGATGTATTTTGAGTACAAGGTAAAATCACAATTGTTCAAAGCACACAGGCTTATCAAAAAGCTCCTTTGGACTCCTTCAGAGTGCGGCATCTTTTGATATAACGTGTTTTACGTATTACTTGAGAGAGCACTTGCTGTGTACACGCCAACCTAAAGAGGTAGAAATCAGTAAAATGGTTGTGCCTTATTATTCCAAAATGTTTTGTGTCGATTTATACACATGTATATTTTTGATAAAGGACAAATAAACGTAATAAAACTGTTCCTTTATGCTGTGCTGGTGAATGTTGGAGAATATTGTCAAACTTCTACTAAAATTAATTGTCATGAGTTTGTTAGCAAAAATACAAATTTACTGAAAATAATATACATTACAGGAAAGATGTGATTCCACGAGAGAGGGTGCAGAGGAGATCTATGAGGATGTTGCCAGGATTGGAGAATTTTAGCTATGGAATAGAGTAGACTGAGGGGAGACTTGATTGAGGTGTATAAAGTTATGAGGGTTCTAGATAGAGTCGATATGAAGGACCTATTTCCCTTAGCAGAGGGGTCAATAACCAGGGGGTGTGGATTTAAAGTAATTGCTAGAAGGTGGTGGGAGTCTGGAACTCACTGCCTGAAAGGGTGGTAGAGGCAGAAACCCTCATCACATTTAAAAAGTACTTGGATATGTACTTGACGTGCCGTAACCTATAAGGCTACGGACCAAGAGCTGGAAAGTGGGATTAGGCTGGATAGCTCTTTTTTGGACGGCACAGACACGATGGGCCAAATGGCCTCTTTCTGTGATGTAAATTTCTATGGTTCTATACCACAAAAAGCAGATTATTTGCGGAATTTGTCTCCATTCTAAAAAAAAATGACATAGCTATAAAGACATGAATCTGCCCTTTTGGGGAATGTACTGCTCATTTAAATTTCTCATCATAAAAAGGTTCGAAGCTACATACTTAAATGTAACCTAATTTGAAAGAGATGTTCAATTTTAATCAATGCCTGGTTATTATAATAACTCATTTTCGCATCCGTTAAATTATGTGACTACTTTAACTCGCATTAATTTGTACAAAGCATGTAAATTGAAATATTTAATCTTAAGTCTTTTTTGGATGGTGACTGTTACAATCTTTGGGCCCGTGCTACATATTCTCTAGGTTTTAGAATCACTGAACTCTCGCCGTAATAGGATCCCATGTCCCTTATTATCAGGAGTTTACTTTCATTGCCCTAAATCTAGTTATACAATAGTGTTAACCTGGGGTTATAACAATGCAACCTTGTGTTCGTTGAACTGATTATCATAATCTCGGATGTGTCTCCTATCATTCGGAAGATGCACAGATGAACACTTTGGTGAGATGAGGCCAAACTGTAAACCAGCAGGTTGACTTGTTGTGAATGAACAGAAAATTGGGCTGGAATTTGCTGCACGCTTGCGCTATAGCAATGGCGTAGCTATGACATACGTCATTATCATAGTGCAGAAATTCCAGGAAATTCTGGTGAGAGTGACTTATCCCATTACGTGTGCTGTGTCAAAATTTCCTGGCACTTTGGCGCTTCTCTACAGAGACCCTGGCCAGAGAAGTTGAATGGCTAATTAGAAAGAAAAACTTGCATTAATATAGCGACCTTCACAACCTCAAGATGCTCCCAAAGGGCTTTACAACTAATTAAGTACTTTGGAAGTGTAGCAACTGTTGTAATGTATGAAATACAGAAGCCAATTTGCACACAGCAAGGTCCCACAAACAGCAATGAGATACTAACCAGATAATCTGCTTTTAGTGATGCTGGTTGAGGGATAAATATTGGCCAGGACACCAAGGAGAGCTCCCCTGCTCTTCTTCGAAATAGTGTCATGGGATCTTTTACATCCACCTGAGATGGCAGACGAGGCTTTGGTTTAACATCTCATCCAAAAGACAGCACTGCCAACAGTGCAGCACTCCCTCAATATCTCACTGGGAGTGTCAGCCTAGATTTTTGTGCTCAAACCTCTGAATTGGCACCTCCAACAATGTTCCCTGTAAGTTGTGCGGCCACGCAGCGCTCCAGGGAGCCCGCGCAGCCGGCTTGCCGGCTTTTCAGTACACAAACCGCACGCATGTGCGGTATTTTGAATGGCCCACGCAATCCCTTTGAAGGGGCCTCACTGGGCCAAACAAAATTAGAGGGCACATTGGACTTGAACCCACGACCTTCTGATTCTGAAGTGAGAGGGCTACCCACGGAGCCACAGCTGACATCATAGCTCCGCCCCCCCTTTAAAATCAATGGTGAGATGGAGTTTGCGGAGTTAATGCCATTGTGATCGCCACACACACTTACACAATTGTAGAACAGCCCTGGCGGACTTGATGGTTACTCCATTGACGGGAATCGTAGTTTACTGTTTAAATTCACAAATAATGATGTTGCTCACAAGGTTTTTTTTTATTATTCAGTGTTGCAGTTCTGATAATGTCTAGGGTCACTGGTACAAAGTGCCAAGAATAGTATCATAGAATCTTACAGCACTAGAAGGAGGCCATTCGGCCCATCCTGCCTGTGCTGGCTCTTTGAAAGAGCTATCCAATTAGTCCCCACTCCCCTGCTCTTGCCCCATAGCCCTGATTTTTTTCCTTTTCAAGTATTTAACCAATTCCCTCTTGAAAGTTACTATTGAATGTGCTTCCACCGTCCTTTCAGGCAGGGCATTCCAAATCATAACAACTCGCTGTGTTTTTTAAAAAAAAAAAAAAAAAAAAAAATTCTCCTCATCTCCCCTCTGGTTCTTTTGCCAATTATCTTAAATCTGTGTCCTCTGGTTACCGACCCCCTTGCCACTAGAAACAGTTTCTCCTTATTTACTCTATCAAAACCCCTCATAATTTTGAACACTTCTATTAAATCTCCTCTTAACCTTCTCTGCTTCAAGCAGAACAACCCCAGCTTCTCTGGTCTTTCCACATAACTGAAGTCCCTCATCCCTGGTACCATCCTAGTAAATCTCCACTGCAGCCTCTCCAAGGCCCTGACGTCCTTCCTAAAGTGTGGTGCCTAGAATTGCCTGCCAATGTTAACAACGTGAATTGATCCAAAATCCCTCTTAGGTCAAAAAAAATCCCAATAGATTGATTTTTTTTTCCATTCCCAGGATGACATACTGGTGGACAGGGACAGATAAGGGAGAACCAGTGGATGTGGTGTATTTGGGCTTTCAGAAGGCTTTCGATAAAGTCCCACATAAGAGATTAGTGTGCAAAATTAAGGCACATGGGATTGGGGGCAAGGTATTGACTTGGATAGAGAACTGGTTGGTGGACAGAAAGCAAAGAGTTGGAATAAACGGGTCGTTTTCCGAGTGGCAGGCAGTGACTAGTGGGGTACCGCAAGGATCGGTCCTAGGACCCCAGCTGTTCACAATATATATTAATGATCTGGACGAGGGAATTGATGTAATATCTCCAAATTTGCAGACGACACAAAGCTGGGTAGGAGGGTAAGCTGTGAGGAGGATGTTGTGAAACTCCAGTACGATTTGGACAGGTTGGGTGATTGGGCAGAAACATGGCAAATGCACTATAATGTGGATAAATGTGAGGTTATCCACTTCGGTGGCAAAAACAGGAAGGCAGATTATTATTTGAATGGCAATAGATTGGGAGAAGGGGAAGTGCAAAGAGACCTGGGTGTTATTGTGTACCAGTTGCTGAAGGTAAGCATGCAGGTGCAGCAGGCGATTAAGGCGGCAAATGGTATGTTGGCCTTCGTAGCAAGAGGGTTCGAGGACAGGAACAAGGATGTCTTGCTGCAGTTGTACAGGGCCTTGGTGAGACTGCACCTTGAGTATTGTGTGCAGTTTTGGTCACCTTACCTGAGGAAGGACGTTCTTGCCATGGAGGGAATGCAGCGAAGATTCACCAGGCTGATACCTGGGATGGCAGGAATGACGTACGAGGAGAGATTGTGTCGATTGGGCTTATACTCACTGGAGTTTAGAGGATTGAGAGGGGATCATCGAAACCTATAAAATTCTGTCAGGTCTGGACAGATTAGATGCAGGAAGGATGTTTCTGATGGCCGGGGAGTCCAGAACCAGGGGCCATAGTCTAAGGATAAGGGGTAAGCCATTTAGGACTGAAATGAGGAGGAATTTCTTCAGCCAGAGAATAGTGAACCTGTGGAATTCTCTGCCACAGAGGGCAGTGGAGGCCAATTCATTAAATATATTCAAGAAAGAGTTGGATATATTTCTTAAGGCTAAAGGGATCAAGGGATATGGGGAGAAGGCAGGGACAGGGTACTGAATTTGGATGATCAGCCATGATCTCATTGCATGGCGGAGCAGGCTCGAAGGGCTGAATGGCCTACTCCTGCTCCTATCTTCTATGTTTTCTATGTTTCCATTAACAAGTAACCTGTTCCGAGTCTTCTGCAGATACTAGTCTAAAACCTGCTAATAAGAGGCATAAGACAGCAGCTCAAGAATGAGCCTCCCTCAACCACCAGCGCTACCATCACCCTGGTCTTAAAGGCCTTTGCCTTTGACATATTTCTACAGTAACACAGCTGAGCGTGTCAACTCTGAGCATAGGATTACAAACGGGAACCAGATATCACCCCTACGAGGCGCTGTTTGCTGACATTCCAATGCCACATTGCCAGTTTTTCAAACTAATTCAGATTAAATTTAAATTCAAATTCAAATGAATTCAAATTCAAACTAAAAGACGTCACTGTTTACATGTTAATATTCAGTCCTTTTTACTTTCACTAATGAAACCAGTTCTTTAAAAAAAAAGCCACAAAGCTTGATCGCACTACTTAAAAGAGCCCCAGTCTTTTGTGTTTCTTCCCCACACCCTTTAAAATCCTGCTTTATCTAATCACATTATTCGGTCCTAAATTTAACACTTGCTCCATAACTGACACACACGATGGTGGCCGTGGTTGAACAATCACCACAGCCCCAGGGCGACAGGGAAGGTGTTCATTCTCTGCCTAATTATTTTCAGCTGCTTCAACAATAACCTTTCCTCCAACAGAAGGGGCTGTTTGCTGATGATTCTGCAGTGTTCAGCTCCATTCACGACCTCCCTGATAATGAAGCAGCCATGTTGACCTACAACACAGCTTTCTGACAATCTGGCTCGGTGGGTAGCACACTCGGTTCTGAGCCAGAAGGTTGTGGGTTCAAGTCCCACTCCAGAGACTTGAGCCTAAAAATTAGGCTGATACTCCAATACAGTGCGGAGGGAGTGCTGCACTGCAGGAGGTGCCCTCTTTCAGATGAGATGTTAAACCGAGGCCCCATCTACCCTCTCCGGTGGCGAACTCTCCTGGTATTCTTCGAAATAGTGCCATGGGATCTTTTACGTCCACCTGCAAGGACAATATCGTTCAACCAACATAACTAAAAAAACACATAATCTGGTCATTATCTCATTGCTGATTGTGGGATCTCACTGTGCGCAAATTGGCTGTCGTGTTTCCTACATTACAACAGTGACTACACTTCAAAAGTACTTCATTGGCTGTAAAGCGCTTTGGGACGTCCTGGGGTCATGAAAGGTGCTGTATAAACACAGGTTTTCTCTCTCTCTTTCTCTCGTTCTTGCTCTTCTACACTCCTCATTGATCCAGGGTTGGTCCCCTGGCTTGATGGTAATGGTAGAGTGAGGGATATGCTGGGCCATGAGGTTACAGATTGTGGTGGAATACAATTCTGCTGCTGCTGCTGATGACCCACAGCGCCTCATGGATGCCCAGTTTTGAGCTGCTAGATCTGTTCTGAATCTATCCCATTTAGCACGGTGGTAGTGCTACACAACACGATGGAGGGTGTCCTCAGTGCGAAGATGGGACTTCGCCTCCACAAGGACTGTGCCGTGGTCACTGCTACAAATACTGTCATGGACAGATGCATCTGATGACAAGTAGATTGGTGAGGACGAGGTTAAATAGGTTTTTCCCTCTTGTTGGTTCTCTCACCACCTGCCGCAGTCCTAGTCTGGCAGCTATGCTCTTCAGGACTCGGCCAGCTCCGTCAGTAGTGGTGCTACCGAGCCACTCTGTTCAACATGGAGCAGTACTGTTTCATCAGTTGAGGGAGGGCGGTAGATGGTAATCGGCAGGAGTTTTCCTTGCCTGTGTTTGACCTGAAGCCATGAGACTTCATGGGGTCCGAAGTCAATGTTGAGGACTCCCAGGAACAATCCCTCCCGACTGTATACCACTGTGCCGCCACCTCTGGTGAGTCTGTCTTGCCGGTGGGACAGGACATACCCAGGGATGGTGATGGAAGAATCTGGGACATTGGCTGAAAGGTATGGTAGGACAGCTCTCCCAATTTTGGAACAAGTCCCCCAGATGTTGGTGAGGAGGACATTGCAGGGTCGACTGGGCTGGGTGTGCCGTTGTCATGTCTAAAGCCAATGTCTATGCGGGGTGGTCCGTCCAGTTTTATTCTTGCTATTGCTTTTCGTAGCGGTTGTGTACAACTTAGTGGCTTGTTAGGCTATTTCCGAGGGCAGTTAAGAGTCAACCACAACAGTCTGGAGTCACATATAGGCCAGACCAGGTAAGGATAGCCGATTTCCTTCCCTAAAGGAATTTAGTGAACGAGATGGTTCTTTTACTGTTCTTTGACCATTACTGATATTTGTTTTTTATTCCAGATTTATTTAATTAAGTGAAATTAAGTTCCCCAGCTGCCATGGTGGGATTTGAAATCACTTCTCTGGATCATTAATCCAGGCCTCTGGATTTCTAGTCCAGTAACAAAACCACTATGCTACCATTTCCTAATGACTATCTCCAATAAGAGAGAGTCTAACCACTGCCCCTTGTCATTCAACGGCATTATCATTTTCAAATCCCCCACCATCAACATCCTGGGGGTCACCATTGACCAGAAACTTAACTGGATCAGCCACATAAATACTGTGGCTACAAGAGCAGGTCAGAGGCTGGGTATTCTGTGGTGAGTGACTCACCACCTGACACCCCAAAGCCCTTCCACCATCCACAAGGCACAAGTCAGGAGTGTGGTGGAATACTCTCCATTTGCCTGGATGAGTGCAGCTCCAACAACAGTTAAGAAGCACTACACAATCCAGGACAAAGTATCCCACTTGATTGGCACCCCATCCACCACCTTAAACATTCACTCCCTCCAACACCGGCACACCATTGCTGCAGCGTGTACCATCTACAAGATGCCAACTTGCCAAGGCTTCTTCGGCAGCACCTCCCAAACCCGTGACCTCTACCATCTAGAAGAACTAGGGCAGCAGGCGCATGGGAACACCACCACCTCCAAGTTCTCCTCCAAGTCACACACCATCCTGACTTGGAAATATATCGCCGTTCCTTAATCGTCGCTGGGTCAAAATCCTGGAACTCCCTCCCTAACAGCACTGTGGGAGTATCTTCACCACACGGACTGCAGCGGTTCAAGAAGGCGGATCACCACCACATTCTCAAGGGTAATTAGGGATGGGCAATAAATGCTGGACTTCCAGCGAGGTTCCCATTTTCAATGAACAGTAATAAAAAAAATAACATTTATGTTTCTAAATTTCCTATGTTTGATTTTAATGGTTTAGTTCTTTATTAGTTGTGCCCCCGTAAAAATGGGAGGCATGTTTTCTTTGATGACACGAGGGCGAACCCAGTGTGTCCTTATTGGTTTGTTTTAGAGACGGAATACGCCCCAGCGAGCGAGCGGTTCTCTCCCTTGATACTCTCTCTCTCGGACTCTTGCACCAATTCGCCACTCAGTGCTCAGGAAGATGCTTCTCAGTTGAAACCATGGCCACCAAAGCTCCTTGTTCGCAAGGCGGCCGTCTCCAGGTTTTCAGAGGGACTTTTATTCACTCCACTGACACGTCCCCATTGGAGACTCTGGATCCTTGTGTGCTGGGAGTGAACGAGATGGGAAAGGTCAGGACTTTGTTTCAAATTTCTATTGAAGTTTTTTTTTGTAAAAAAGGTGGGGACAATCGGTTGTTGAGTGGAATTTTTAGGGGGTTGTCGAATGGTGCTACAATTAAATATTTATTAATACAAACTCTGCGGGATATTTGTACGAGTAGGAAATTTCCTGTCACAGGTCCAAATGTCAACGCCAGCTGATCAGGTAAGCGTCCTGTCATTTGTAAGGGTTGAACACCACCTTTGTCAAGTGTTGTTGTATGTAGATCTATATTATATATCAATGATCAAAACCATGCAGGACCGATTTTTAACTTAGTTACAGAAGCTAGGCTTCAACCTGTGTACAAATTGTAGTTAGCGAAAAATAATAAGTACATGTTCCGTGAGGCAATTTCCAGTTATAATGAGACCCAATCTAGGTATAGATTTACAGGGAGTGGTCATATGCTCCAGTTATTTTTTTAATTGCGAATCCAAGGTCCATTGTTTAGGACATAAACAACTTGCTATCCCAGGTGGATTGTGGAAATCTTACCAAATGTTGGTCTGTGTTAAAGGCACCATATAAATGCAAGTTGTTGTTATATTTTGGTCTTGTACTTCCAAAGGCATTTTAACAGTGTTTCACAGAGTGGCTATTAGTTAAACTCTGAAGATGTTAAAAGTCATGGTCATCTGGGATAGGGATAGGAGGGGAGAAGAGAAAGAAGGACATGAGAAGAGGAGAAGAAGACAGGAGAGGAGAGGGGCATAGTCTCAGGATAAGGGATCAGCCATTTAGGATTGAGCTGAGGAGAAATATCTTCACTCAGAGGGAGGTGAATCTTTGGAATTCTCTATCTCAGAGGGCTGTGGATGCTCAGTCGATGAGTATATTCAAGGCAGAGATCGATAGATTTTTGGATTCTAAGGGAGTCAAGGGAAATGGGGATTGTAGTGTATGTAACTGTTCTACCTTTAAGAGAACTATTGTATGTAACCGTCCACCTTTAAGAGAACTATTTTAGGTGTGGCACTACTTTATCCTGGCTGCTGTATACTGTAATACCGACAGTGACCACACCGGTATATAAGTGCTGTGGCAGAATTTATTGGGCAGATTCGCCCTGACCTTCGAATAGTAAAGTCCTGTTTAAGTTACTCTTGTAGTCTGTGTATTACTTCGCTATACAACCCACAGACTTTACAGTGGCGACGAGTTCGATCTTACCCTGCGGCATCAATACTTCTGAAGAAATAAACGAGCGTCGAGAAGAGGCACCCGCCCTCGTCGTTTTGCTGAGAGAAAACTCGAGTTTGCAGACCAAGAAAGGAGGAAGATTTCAAACACGAAGTCTTCCATCAGCAACAGGCACGGATTGTCCCTTCTGCCACGGTGATGAGTGAGCCGATCAACACGAGAAGCAAGTCGGCCACGGTGACTGTGAGTAAAGGGAAAATAGAAACAAATAAACGGAGGATAAGGGTGGTGTACTCGACCACGGTCGAGGGGGAAAGGAGCCGGACAGAAGTCGGGCCCAGAGGCGCTGAGACTGGGGCAGCGTGGAGCAGAAGCCGCGGTACAAGCGGGCTGGGGAGCGTCGTGAGACGACTAGACCGCGACGGCGAAAAAGGCCGGACAAATACCGCGACCACGAGGCGCTGCGACCGGGATCGTAAGGCGCGGGAAGATATAAACATAAATAAGCCACGGAGAACTCAGCCGCAGCCGGGGAGGAAAGCACCGGACTGCGAGAGGGCTGGGAGGCGCGATTGGAGCGAAAAAGGCCGGGCACCTACCGAGGCCGCGAGGCGCTGCGACCGGGATCATAAGGCGCGGAGGCAATAAATAAATAAATAACTAAATAACCCGCGAAGAATCAGCCGCAGCCGGGGAGGAAAGGACCGGACTGCGGGAGGTCTGGGAGAGGCGTTTAAAGCCGCTGAGGGAGAGCCGCGCGAGTGGGAGAGACAGAGCCCGAGAGAGAGGAGCGGGAGAGACAGAGCCCGAGAGAGAGACCGAGCGAGGTTCCGGCCAGCGGCTTGCAGCAGCTGCCGTGAAGGACCAGGAGCTGGATCTGTCCGACGCCAACTGGTTGTCCCCAGCGCCGGTTGCCCCTGCCGAAAAGAAGGAGGGGGGGGGAAACAAGGAACGCGATCGGCTTTTCTAGCGCGCGCTTCAGAATAAACTGAAGCCGGCGCACAGGCTACAAACCCCGTAAACCAGCGGTCGTCGCCCGAGGGCAAAGCTTACCCCTCCCACCAGAGGAAGAAGTCAGGAGCGGGAAACCGCCATTTTGCCAGTAGGGGGGAAGAAGACAAGCGCGGGAAACCGCCATTTTGCCAGTAGGCGGGGAAGAAGACAAGCGCGGGAAACCGCCATTTTTGGAAAAAAAAAGAAAAAGTTAAAAAGTTAAAGAGAAATCCTGTTGTTTCGCAGAAAGATAGTGGGAGATAGTGAAGATGCCTAAGCATGGTAACATCAACAACTTCGATGCCGAGGTGGAAGATTGGGCCACGTACGTAGAACGTATTGAGATATATTGTGAGGCCAATAAAATAGAAGATGATGATAAAGCTATAACCTTGCTAAACTCGATGGGCGCGAAGACATACGGGTTATTGAAGCATCTTCTATCACCAGCTAAACCGGCGGATCCGACTTTCGATAATATTGCTGCTGTTCTGAAGGACCACTTGAACCCCACACCGCTGATGTTGGCGGAACGATTCAAATTTTATGCAAGAACGCAACGGAAAGAGGAAAGCAACGCGGAATACTTGGTCGAACTGCGTAGATTAGCGAAATGCTGCCAGTTTGGAGGAAATCTGACAGAGGCATTGCGAGACAAGTTCGTGTGCGGGTTGTCGAAGGAAGGAACGCAAAAGCGACTGCTCGAAGAGAACGACCTTACACTTGAGAGGGCTGTTCTTATTGCAGCATCACACGAAGCCGCGGCGAAAGGAACTGCGGAAATGCAGCTAAAGGCAGCGGTACTCAGTGTGGATCAAATTACTTCGGGTACAACGAAATGTTATCGTTGTGGGAAGACAACACACGATCAGAACCAATGCTGGTTTAAAAACCAGGAATGTAGAAAATGTGGCAAACTGGGTCACATAGCTAAAGTATGCTGGTCAGGGAAGAAGACCAACAACCAAAGAAAACCATCACAGGAAAAGTACAACAAAGTACACAAGGTGGCTGAGAAGAGTTCAGATGAACCGAATTCGGATTCAGACCCAAACGGCCAGGAACTGGGTAGTCTGAGAATTCACAATGTGAGTAAGGAAGCTGACCTACAAACTATCTGGGTCATGCTAAAAATAGCCGGAGTCCAAGTAAAAATGGAGTTGGACACTGGATCAGCCCTATCAGTCATAAATCGAAGGGATTACAACCTGCTATTCTCACATATACCCTTGAGAGATACCAAGTTCGTATTGCAGACATACATGGGGCATAAAGTATACCCCATGGGAAAGATAAGAGTCAAGGTGAGAGACAGGGGCAAAGAACACCCAGGAATGGACTTATATGTACTACCTGAGGGAGGACCACCACTTCTAGGACGGGAGTGGATCAAGAAAATAGACATGGAATGGCACTACCTAAAAGCAATAACGAGTGAGGACTCGGTGCGGACAATCAGCTCAGACTCTGAAACGGATGACGATAAGTCCAGCCCAAGTATGAAAGACAAGGCTAAAATGGACTTGCTGACTAAGGTTGGAAAAACGAAGGCGTGCATAAAGGCTTATGCTCCAGAGGAGAACAAAGTTTCAGAACAGAACTCCACTGAACAACAACAACATAGTTTGACAGAGAATTCTGAGTCTGTTCAGTTTACAGACATATACATTACTGAGGAACACCGAGCTCGAACTCAAAGTTATTTCAAATTACGACAGCAATTAGAACAATTGAGTTGCCGTCTCGAACAAGAGATGAAAGCAATGAAAAAGTTCTATGACACCAAATGGGAGAATCTGGAAAGACAACAGAAGCAGCTGAGGGAGAAAAGGGAGCAGGAGCACACAAACCGTCTGCGAGAGGAGGCCAAACGAATCAAAGCTGATTCGGTTTCTGAAGGTGCGTGCTCTAATCTGGTGGAACAAGATGTGCAGCAACTGAAGGCGCTTGTTAGCAGGTTGCAGGCAGAAAAGGCTGATTTGGTCGACATGACTTCCGAGCTCCTACTGAAGTTGGGTGCAGCATCACCGGACGATTCATTTGTGGAAATTCGAATGGTGGAGGCTGCGGATGATGGCAAAGTAGAAACAGCAAAGGAGCCCCAGGGCAAGTTTATAAACAGCCCTGCAGTTAATGGGAAACGGATGATGGCAGAAGAGTTAACAGTCAGCCAACTTCTCCATATGCTGAGGGACAAGACCCTGAAATGGGAAAAACTTGAACACGAGCCTCAATCTTCAAAGAAAAGGGGTTCGGAACTCTCAAAGGTTATTGAAATAGCTGAGGTGGCAACACAGACTGAGAAGACTGCAGCAGAGCCGCCCTTGGATGCCGAAAGTACGCTGCCTCACGTCAATGCAGAACAACAGAATGCTGAAACAGCTACTTCAGTAGAGGGATTGAATGGTCCGATCAATCAATCTCCGAATGAAGTTGAAGTATTGAAATCACAAATGAGGTCATTAGTAAAAGACTTGCAGGAAGCCCAGAAAAAGCGGGATGAAGCTGAACGCATGATGAAGTCTCTTCAGGACAGATGTCGGGATTTAGAACAAAAGTCGGCTAACGTTCAGCTGGGCAAGGAGGAAATAGAAGACCCTCCCGCTGGCTTAGCTCAGGATGACACCGAATATTACCATGACCTGTTGAGCGACACCGAATATTACGAGGACCTGTTCTGCCCAGCTTGTGATGAAAACTCCCAAAGTGCAGAAACCTTGATGAATCACAAAAGGTCTAAGGAACATCGGGAGATGGTGGCGCTACTACGGGAGGAACTGTGCTGGCAGCTGACAATGGAGCCCCGAGAGTCTCCAAGAAGCAGAAAAGGAAAAGACGAAGCAGAAGATGATAACCATCTGAACCACAGAAAAGGAAAAGATGAAGCAGAAGATGATGATCATCTGGACCATCATCATCACTATTAGATCACGCATGGGGTCCCTGCGAACAGAGCCAAATCAGTTTGGAAGTAGAAAACTTCCCAAGGTACTCAAGTTTTACAAGCCAACAATGCTGGTTCAGAAGGACGGAAGTTCAAGCTGTTAAGTCCAGTGAAGGACTATTGGATGAGTCACTCCAGCAACGTGAACCGACTACACCACGGGGAACTGCTGCACCACTGAGGCGTTGTCAGGACTGAGTCAAGAAGCACGGAAGGCGCATCCACCGAGATTGAATCTGTGAACTGTTTCCCGCAGAGACTAAATCTATGAACTGTTTCCCGCAGAGACTGAATCTGTGAACTGTTTCCGCAGAGATTACATCTGTGAACTGTTTTAACATAAAGTTGGATATATGTTAGGAGGTTATGTTTAATGGGGAATAAGTATGTTGTAAGCTAAAAAGGGAGGATTGTAGTGTATGTAACTGTTCTACCTTTAAGAGAACTATTGTATGTAACCGTCCACCTTTAAGAGAACTATTTTAGGTGTGGCACTACTTTATCCTGGCTGCTGTATACTGTAATACCGACGGTGACCACACCGGTATATAAGTGCTGTGGCAGAATTTATTGGGCAGATTCGCCCTGACCTTCGAATAGTAAAGTCCTGTTTAAGTTACTCTTGTAGTCTGTGTATTACTTCGCTATACAACCCACAGACTTTACAGGGATCGGGTGGGAAAGTAGAGTTGAGGTCGAAGGTCAGCCGTGATCTTATTGAATATTGGAGCAGGATCAAAGAGCCGTATGGCCTACTACTGCTCCGAGTTCTTGTATTAAGAGAGAAGGAAATGTTGAGGAAGGGGATGGAGAGCAGAGGGGGAAGAGGAGGAAAGGAGAAAGGGAAGAGGAGAGGGGAAGATGGGAGAGAGAGATGGGGAAGGGAGGAGAGGGGGGGAATAGAGGAAGGGGAGGGAGGAAGAGAGTAAGAGGTGAGTAGAGGAGGAGGGGGTAGAGAAGGTGAGAGGACAGGAGGTGAATAGAGGAGGAGCAAGGGGAGGGAGGAAGTGGGTGAGAGATGGCGTTAGCGAAGGTGAGGAGAGGATGGGAAAGAGGGAGGAGAAGTGAGGAAAGAAAGTGGAGAGGTGGGAGCACGGCAGAGAGGAGAGAGAAAAGCAGAGGTGGGATGAGGAAAGGACAGGAGAGAGGTGAGGAGGGGGAGATGAGTAGGAAGAGATAATGTGGGTAGGAAAGAGGAGGATGGGGAGAGGAAGAAGGAGAGAAGAGGGGAGGGGAGGGAGAGGTGAGAAGCGGTGAAGAGGGGAGGAGGAGAAGGGGAGATTGCAGAGGTGAGGAGAGGAGTGGGGTAGCAGGAGGAGAAGGGAGAGAGGGAGGCAGTGGAGGGGAGATGAGAGGAGGAGGGAGAGTGCAGAGGAGAGGGGAAGAGGACGGGAGGAAACGATTGAGCAATAGAGGGGAAGATGGAGCTGGTGGTGGGGAGAGGGGGATAGGAAGAGAGGAGAGGGGTAAAGGAGGGGAAGGGGCAGGGGAGGGAAGAGAAGAGAGTAGGCGAGGGGACTCTTCTACAGTTCAGTTGTGTATTGACGGCTCCATCAGTATTCGGGCACAGCCGGCTGTAATTGTCTTCCAAGATCAGACTTCATCATTGTTTTAGTGGTTGAAACATCCTTCCGTTTTCTTTAATTTCTTTCAGATTCTGTTTTATTCCCCCTTCCTGTTCTGTTTCAAAGGTGTGTTTTAATGTTATTCCATTCGATGGCCCTTGTAAGAACCCTGGGGTTGATATCCTGACGAACCAGACGAATTTTCAAACTTCTCACCACAACTCCTTAATAAGGACCAGCTAGCAGAGAATCATAGAATGATACAGCACAGAAGGAGGCCATTCGGCCCATCGTGCCTGTGCTGGCTGTTTGAAAGAACAGTCCAATTAGCCTCACTTCCCCCTGCTCTTTCCCCATAGCTGTGAAAATGTTACCACTTCAAGTATTTTTCCAATTCCCTTTTGAAAGTTACTATTGAATCTGCTTCCACCGCCCTTTCAGACAGTGTATTCCAGATCGTAACAACTCGCTGTAAATTTTCTTTCATTCTTGTCTCCTCTGGTTCATTTGCCAATTGCCTTAAATCTGTGACCACTGGTTACCGACCCTTGTGCCACTGGAAACAGTTTCTCCTTATTCACTATCAAAACCCTTCATGATTTTGAACACTTCTTAAATCTCCCTTTAACCTTCTCTGCTCTAAAGACAATGATGCCAGAGTTTGGCTCGCTGAATTGTCTTGCATCACCCAAATTTGGATTGAATTTGAGTTTAGCTTGCCAGGCCAACTGGGATACCCATAGACTGCGGAGTGAAGGAATTAACCCGTTCATTCCAAGTCATCAAAGATAATGTTATTGCATTCAAGTGGTTGTTGCCTACACTTTATATGAGTGACCATTGAAACATTAAACAATGTTATATTTCAGGTGATGTCTTTAGATTTTAAAACATATTCTAAACGGTAACACATGCTGCCTCCTATTATTTGTTAATGTACCGAGAACTCATAAGTAATGATTGTTCATATGAACAATTAGGTAGCCACTTCTGAAAGGACTGTACCAAGGTTAAGGTTGGGATGGAATTTTGAATAAAAGCTCTGAATTTAAAATATTTGCCGAGATATATGGGTAAAAGGAGGAAATATCTGAATAAAGAGATTGTTATTAGCAAGTGGCAAGCAACATTCACACCACACAAGTGCCAGGCAATGACTATCTCCAACAAGAGGGAGTCTAACCACTTCCCCATGACATTCAATGGCACTACCATCATCGAATCCCCCACTATCAACATCCTAGGGGTCACCATTGACCAGAAACATAACTGGATCAACCATATAAATACTGTGGCTACATGAGCAGGTCAGAGGCTGGGTATTCTGCGGCGAGTGACTCACCTCTTGACTCCACAAAGCCTTTCCACCATCTACAAGGCACAAGACAGGAGTGTGATGGAATACTCTCCACTTGCCTGGATGAGTGCAGCTCCAACGATACTCACGAAGCTCGACACCATCCAGGACAAAGCAGCCCGCTTGATTAGCACCCTATCCACCACCTTAAACATTCACTCCTTCCACCACCGGCGTACCATGGCTGCAATGTATACCAAAGGACAGGCAGAATAGAAAAGGAGGGGGAGTAGCCCTTATAATAAAGGATGATATAAGGACAGTAGAGAGAAAGGATCTCAGTTCGGAAGATCAGGAAGTAGAATCAGTATGGGTGGAGATAAGGAATAACAGGGAATGGTAGCGTAGTTGTAATGTCACGGCAGCTGGGGAATTTAAATTCAATTAATTAAATAAATCTGGAATAATTACTAGTATCAGTAATGGTAGCCATGAAACTATCGGATTGTCGTAAAAACCCATCTGGTTCACTAATGTCCTTTAGGGAAGGAAATCTGCCGTCCTTACCTGGTCTGGCCTATATGTGACTCCAGACCCACAGCAATATGGTTGACTCTGAAATTGCCTAGCAAGCCACTCAGTTGTAACAAATTGCTACGAAAAATAATAAAAAGAATGAAACCGGACGGACCACCCGGCATCGACCTCGGCACCGGCTACAGACACAGCCCAGTCGACCCTGCAAAGTCCTCCTCACCAATATCTGGGGACTTGTGCTAAAATTGGGAGAGCTGTCCCACAGACTAGTCAAGCAACAGTCTGATATAGTCATACTCACAGAATCATACCTTTCAGCCAATATCGCACACTCCTCCATCATCATCCTTGGGTATGTCCTGTCCCACTGGCAGGACAGACACACCAGGGCTGTCGGCACAGTGTTATACAGTCGGGAAGGAGTGGCCCTGGGAGTCCTCAACATTGACGCCAGACCCCATGAAGTCTCATGGCTTCAGGTCAAGCATGGGCAAGGAAACCTTCTGCTGATTACCACCTACCGCCCTCCCTCGGCTAATGAATCAGTACTCCTCCATGTTGAACACCACTTTGAAGAAGCACTGAGAGTTGTAAAGGCACAGAATGTACTCGGTAGCGCCACTACTGATCGAGCTGGCCGAGTCCTGAAGGACATAACTGCCAGTCTGGGCCTGCAACAGGTGGTGAGAGAACCAACACGAGGGGAAAAACCTACTTGACTTCATCCTCAGCAATCTACCTGTCGCAGATGCATCTGTCCATGACAGTATTGGTGGCAGTGACCACTGCACAGTCATTGTGGAGGACACCCTTCATCGTGTTGTGTGGCACTACCACCGTGCTAAATGGGATAGATTCAGAACAGATCTAGCAGCTCTAAACTGGGCATCCGTGAGGAGCTGTGGGTCATCAGCAGCAGCAGAATTGTATTCCACCACAATCTGTAACCTCATGGCTCGGCATATCCCTCACTCTACCATTACCATCAAGCCAGGGGACCAACCCTGGTTCAATAAGGAGTGTAGATGAGCATACCAGGAGCAGCACCAGGTGTACCGATCATAATATGGTAGAATTCTTCATTAAAATGGAGAGTGAAGTAGTTGACTCCGAGACTAGGTTCCTGAATTTAAATAAACGAAACTTGACAAAGTGGGCACCAATGAATTTCCACCCTGAGAAGTCTCAATTGTCCAGATGACCTGCAGTAATATCCACACATCAGCAGGCAACCCTCAGTGGATGTACTTACAGCATGCAGCTACATCAGATGGGAGGGTTGTTTTGCTTGAGTGGATGTAGGATATGATTTTTAAAAATAATCACAGTCAGCAGGTCGTGGGTTCAAGTCCCACGCCAGAGTCTTGAGCACATAATCCAGCCTAATGCACCAGCGCAGTATTGAGGGGGCGCTGCACTACCAGAGGTGACATCTTTCACATGAGACATTAAGCCGAGGCCCCGTCTGCCCCCTCAGGTGGCCATAAAAGATCCCGTGGCACCGAGTTCTCCCCGGTGTCTTTATCCATCAACCGAAGTCACTAAAGAAAACCAGATAAATCTGGCCATTTACCACATTGCTGTCTGTGGGACCTTGCTGTGCGCAAATTGGCTGTTTGTTTCCCTACATTACACCAGTGACCACACTTCAAAAGTACGTCATTGGCTGTAAAGCACTTGTGAGATGAGCTGTGTTCATGAAAGGCGCTATATAAATGCAAGTTCTTTCTATTGTTTTTCTAAAGGAGCTTCCTCGAGCTGCACCTGTTTTGCTGCCAGTCACAGGTATTTCTCACGTTGGGAGCTGGTTCACATGATGATAACGAGGTAGGCCCTTGAAATACATGCAGGGTCGGGACACTAGGTTGAGTGGGTGGATCTTCCTGCACTCCCCAGCTTCTGATCCTACATATATCTATTCAGAGAAAATATAGGCATTTATCTCATGGTGCAGTTCTTGCCTCTCAAGCTGTTGGAAACTCAGTATTCCAAGGGGGTGGGGGGGGGGGGGGGAAAGGATTTTAATCTAACTGAATTTAACCACATTTCTTATTTTCTTGTAGATTGTTTTCATTGAGACTGTTGATAAAGAAGAGGAGATGGTCCAAACATGGCATTTCAAGAAAGAAAACATCAGAGTGCTTTGGCCAAGGTTAGCGAGCGCTGTATATTAAACATAGAAACATAGAAGATAGGAGCAGGAGTAGGCCATTCGGCCCCTCGAGCCTGCTCTGCCATTCAATGCGATCATGGCTGATCATCCAAATTCAGTACCCTGTCCCTGCTTTCTCCCCATATCCCTTGATCCCTTTAGCTTTAAGAAATATATCCAACTCCTTCTTGAATATATTTAATGTATTGGCCTCTACCGCCTTCTGTGGTAGAGAATTCCACAGGTTCACCACTCTCTGGGTGAAGAAATTCCTCCTCATCTCAGTCCTAAATGGCTTACCCCTTATCTTTAGACTGTGACCCCTGGTTCTGGACTCCCCGACCATCGGGAACATCCTTCCTGCATCTAGTCTGTCCAGTCCTGTCAGAATTTTATAAGTTTCAATGAGATCCCTCTCATTCTTCTAAACTCCAGCGAGTATAAGCCCAATTGACCCAATCTCTCCTCATACGTCTTTCCTGCCATTGCAGGTATCAGTCTGGTGAATCTTCGCTGAACTCCCTCCATGGCAAGAACATCCTTCCTCAGAAAAGGTGACCAAAACTGCACACAATAGTCAAGATGTGGTCTCACCAAGGCCCTGTACAACTGCAGCAAGACATCCTTGTTCCTGTACGCAAACCCTCTCGCTACGAAGGCCAACATACCATTTGCCGTCTTAACCGCCTGCTGCACCTGCATGCTTACCTTCAGCGACTGGTGCACAAGGACACCCAGGTCTCATTGCACTTCCCCTTCTCCCAATCTATTGCCATTCAGATAATCTGCCTTCCTGTTTTTGACACCAAAGTGGATAACCTCACATTTATCCACGTTATATTGCATCTGCCATGCTTCTGCCCAATCACCCAACCTGTCCAAATCATCCTGGAGTTTCTCGGCATCCTCCTCACAGCACACACGCCCACCCAGCTTTGTGTCGTCTGCAAATTTGGAGATATTACATCTAGTTCCCTTGTCTAGATCATTAATATATATTGTGAATAGCTGGGGTCCAAGGACCGATCCCTGCGGTACCCCACTAGTCACTGCCTGCCACTCGGAAAAAGACCCGTTTATTCCAACTCTTTGCTTCCTGTCTGCCAACCAGTTCTCTTTCCAAGTCAATACCTTGCCCCCAATCCCATGTGCCTTAACTTTACACGCTAATCTCTTATGCGGGACCTTATCGAAAGCCTTTTGAAAGTCCAAATACACCACATCCACTGGTTCTCCCTTATCTATTTTACCAGTTACATCCTCAAAATATTCCAGTAGATTAGTCAAGCACGATTTACCTTTTGTAAATCCATGTTGACTTTGTCCGACCCTGTCACTGTTTTTCAAGTGCTCTGCTATTACATCTTTTATAATCTTTTATATTATAGGACAATGTCTTCACCTGCTGGCCACGTATAGCAGGAAGTCATGGGGAGCGGGCAGCGCACTTGAGATTTCCCAATAAGCCCAACCAGTGGTGTAGTTTTGCACTGGTAACATCGGTCCCTAAATGTTCCTATTTTATTCAAGAGGGTTTCTGGTTTGTAGCTCCAGCTTCTTATTATCGTGCCGTTTTCTTATTCACTGCTGAATCTGTGCCCATCTACTCTGCAGAGATTTCCTGTTTTGCGATTCAATTCAGTATAAAGCTTCCCTCACACATGACTGAGTACGGCGAGCAGATAGAAAAGGCACCAATGTTGGATGGAGGAATCTGAGAGACGCTCAAGTCACCATGGCAACAGCCACTTTATATGGCTTTGTGAACTAATTGTATTGAAACAGAAAGCTTTCCAAGGGGAATGTAGGGGAAGACTTTCTGAGTACGTCTGAAATACATTTTCACAATAAGTCCCACGATAGGGCCTTGATCCCTCCATTGACTCGCCCCCCTCCCTATCTCTGTAAGCTCCTCCAGCCCCACAACCCTCTGAAAGCCCTGCGCTCCTCCAATTCCGGCCTCTTGTACATCCTCACGATGTCTGTCGTTCCACCATTGGCGGCAGTGCCTTCAGCTGTCTAGGCCTGAAGCTCTGGAATTCCCTCGCTAAACCTCTCTGCCTCTTTACCTATATCTCCTCCTTTAAGACGCTCCTTAAAACCTACCTCTTTGACCAAACCTTCAGTCACCTAATATCTCCTTATGTGGCTCGGTGTCAAATTATGTTTGATAATCGCTCCTGTGAAGCTCCTTGGGACATTTTACCATGTTAAAGGCGCTATATAAATGCATGTTGTTGGTGTTGATGACCGGTTCCTGGCAAGTGGCACCGTTTACACAGTGGTGCACATCATTAAGGGCGGATGGGAAGCTGAAAGTCACAGGATGTAGGACGGGTGACATCATCCCGTCCTAACACCATCATTTTCATGTGGCTGCCACTGGGAGGGTGAGGATGCTTCTTCAGCATACCCCGAAACTGAACAGAATCTACTTCTCCACTTTCCCTGGTCCAAAACTAGGGGGCCATAAATAGAAGATAGTCACTAATAAATCCAGTAAGGAATTCAAGACAAACTTCTTTACCCAGAGAGCAGTGAGAATGTGGAACTCGCTACCACATGGAGTAGTTGAGACGAATTGCATAGATGTATTTAAGGGGAAGCTAGATAAACACATGAGGGAGAAGGGAATGGAAGGTTATGTTGATAGGGTGAGATGAAGAGGGGTGGGAGGAGGCTCGTGTGGAGCATAAACACCGGTATGGACCAGTTGGGCCGAATGGCCTGTTGCTGAGCTGTAAAATACGATGTAATTCTATCTAATCCCAGCGAACCTTGAATCCATCAGAAATTCGTGGCGTAATTGCTGCCTTTTGCCCTGCTCCAACCCAGGAATTTTGGAGCCTGTGATCGTTTCTTGATATGATGGCCTCTTATTGCACTGTTCTACTGTTGATTGCTTATTCATTTTTGGTAAAAAAAAATCATTTCTGTTGTATGTAAAGCTGCCTTTTTTCTTTCACCATCATCCCAATGCATTTCATTGAATTGAATTTTATGATAAAGGATAGAGCCCCAGCATTAACTATTTGTGCTCTTTTCTGTTCAGGGAGGAATTCGTTATTCCAGGACTGGTTGACACGCATATCCATGCATCCCAATATCCCAACATGGGATCTTCCCTGGATCTACCACTTCTTCAATGGTTAATCAAATATACATTCCCTGTTGAAGCCAAATTCAAAGACCTGAAGTTTGCAGTGGATACCTACACCAAAGTAGTGGTATTCACAACAGCAAAACATCTGATAAAGTACCCCAATTACAGCATTACCCTATTTCTTCCACAGATATGGTAGGAGGCGCTTGTGAATTAAAAATGTTTTACCTCGCAGGCAGCAAGTGCTGTCTGAAACTACTAGCTTGTGTTGTGGCTAGCTCTGCCATTTTTCTCATAGACAATTCTGCAGGATACTAGCCGCAATTGACGCTTTACTCTTGGGCCATGAAATTCGGCACCTTATTGCCGGCTGATGAGGCTGATTTTGGAGGAAAAATGGCGGTGGCCTCGCTTCCACACACTTCCAGCGGGTCCCACAGCGGCGCCATTTTGGGCAGGTTGGCAGTGCAGCCGTTGCCTGCGCGCACTAGAGAAATGGTAATGAGACAGATTTTGAAGTCAATCAGTGTGCAACGCTGATTTGACGCACGACCTGCCATTTTCGACGTCGCTGCTCCATTCCACGCCCTCTCCAAATCACGAATGTTGCGTTTGCAAAGGTAATCCAGAGACCGTCAGTGAGTTCAGTTCATGCTGCTTTTAATATGGCTGCCACACACATACACCCAGGCACAAGCAATTGAATACCTATACACAATACAATGATAACAGCACTATCAAACTCCATGTGCTCAGGCCAAGGCAATCGAGTACCTATCACCAAATGTCAGACATAACATTTCCTCCCCCCTCACAGAATTTCAAACATGAAATGTGTTAAGTCTGTGAATTATTTAGTTAATTAAGACACAGACTAATGAGTAACAATAAAAACAGGTCTTTACTGGTTGGAAGTAGGGACTATACTGAATACAAGATTACTGCACAGTGCTTATATACCGGTGTGTTCACCCCCGGTATTACGTCTACAGCAGCCTGAGAAAGTAGTACATCTCTTAAGGTGGAACAGGCTTAAGCTCTCTTAAGGTGGAACAGGTTACATACACAACACTCCTCCCTTCTTAGCTTTATAGTCATCCCCCCATTTAACATAACGTAATAACATATATACATATATAACTTCATGTTTAACGTAACATATCACAGATTCAGTCTCTGCGGAAAACAGTTCACAGATTCAATCTCTGTGGTGTAGTCGGTTCACGTTACTCATTCAATAGTCCTTTCATGGATTTGACAGCTTGAACTTCCGAACTGATTTGGCTCCGTTCGGAGGGACCACGTGTGTGATCTGGTAGAGGTGATACTGGTTCAGATGGGTCATCTTCTGTTTTTACTTTTCCTTTTCTGCTTCTTGGAGACTCTCTGGGCTCCATTGTCAGCTGCCACAGCTGCCAGCTGCATGCGCAGTTCCTCCTTCTCTTCCTCCTGTTTCCGTCGTAGAGCCAGCTTCTCCCGATGTTCCGTAGACTTTTGGTGCTCCTCCATGATTTCTGCACTTTGGGAGTCGAAGTTACAAGCTGGGCAGGACAGGACATCGTAATATTCGGTGTCGTCCACCAGGTCATGGTAATATTCGGTGTCGTCCTGAGCTAGACCAGTGAGAGGGTCGTCTATTTCCTCCATACCCAGCTGGACGTTAGCCAGCTCTTGTTCCAAATCCAGACATCTTTCCTGAAGAGACTTCTTCATGTGTACCTCTGCATCCAGCTTTTTCTGGGCTTTCAGCAAGTCGTTTACTAGTGACCTCATTTGTGATTTTAATACTTCAACTTCCTTTGGAGATTGATTGATCGGACTATGCAATCCCTCTACCGGAGCAGCTGTTTCAGCGGTCTGTTGTTCTACATTGACGTGAGTCAGCGTACTTTTGGCATCCAATGGCTGCTCTGTTGCAGTCGTTTCAGTCTGTGTCATCACATCAGCCATCTCAATGACTTTTGAGAGCTCCGAACCCTTTTCCTTTGAAGATCGCAGCTCGTGTTCAAGTTTTTCCCATTTCAGAGTCTTGTCCCTCAGCATATGAAGGAGTTGGCTGACCGTTAACTCTTCTGACACCAGATTATGGCACGCACCTTCAGAACCTGAATCAGCTTTGATTCGTTCGGCCTCCTCGCGCAGATGGTTGGTGTGCTCCTGCTCCATTTTCTCCATCAGTTGCTTCTGTTGCCTTTCCAGATTCTCCCACTCTGTAACAAAGAACTTTTTTATTTCATTCATCTCTTGCTCAAAACGGCGAATCATTTGTTCTAATTGCTGTTGTAGTTTGAAATGGAGTTGAGTTCGAGCCCAGTGTCCCTCAAAAATGTGCATATCAGTAGACTTGACAGACTCAGAATTCTCTGTTAAACTATGTTGTTGTTGCTCAGTGGAATTCTGTGCTGAAACTTTGTCTTTTGCACATGGGTTGGTCTTACCATCATCAGTTCTAGAGCCTGGGCTGATTATCTGCACCGAGTTCTCACTCTTTATGGCTTTTAGCGAATGCCAGTCCATATTTATGTTTCTAAACCACTCCCGGCCTAGTAGTGGTGGACCTCCCTCCGGTAGCACATATAAGTCCATTATTTGACTTCCTTCGCCCTTGTTGGCCACTGCAACCTTTATTGTCCCGATGGGGTACACTCTCTGCCCCGTGTAGGTTGTCAATATAATCTCCGTATCCTGTAGGGGGATATGTTGGAATAACCTTCTGTAATCTTTCTTATTCATGACCGACAGTGCCGATCCAGTGTCCAATTCCATTTTTACTTGGACTCCTTCTATCTGAAGAGTAACCCAAATTGTCTGGAGATCTGCACCCTTACCAACGTTGAGTACCCTTAAGCTAGCCAGTTCAATACTGCTTAAGCCAGCCAGTTCATTACTGCTAGCGTCTGAATCGGACTCCTGTTCGGCCACCTTGTGTACTTTTGCGTATTTTCCTTGCGGTGACTTCTTGTTGCTGGTCTTCTTCCCTGACCTGCATACTCTAGCTATGTGTCCAAGCCTACCACAAGTTCTACATTCTTGGTTTTTAAACCAACACTGGTTCTGATCATGCGTTGTCTTTCCACAACGATAACATTTGCCAGAACTCACACCCAATTTGTGTGCACTGAGCTCCGGTGACCGTAGCTGCATTACTGCCGTGCCTCTCGCTGCGGCTTCGTGTGCTGCTGCCATAGTGACCGCCTTCTCAAGCGTCAGCTCATTCTCCTCGAGCAGTCGCTTTTGTGTATCCTGTTTAAATAAACCACACACAAATTTGTCTCGTAGTGCATCTGTCAGTCCCGTTCCAAACTGGCAATATTTCGCTAATTTACGCAATTCCAGCAAATATTCAGCATTGCTTTCATGCTGTAGCTGCCTTCTGTCATAAAATTTAAATAGTTCCACTAGCATCAGCGGCGTGGGGTTTAGATGATCTTTCAGGACAGTAACAATCTCATCGAACGTCTTATCCGCCGGTTCATCTGGTGATAACAGGTGTTTCAATTGCCCGTATGTCTTCGCACCCATTAAATTTAATAATGTTAGAGCTTTATCTTGGTCACGAATTTTATTGGCCTTACAATAATTTTTTACTCTTTCAACATATATGGCCCAATCTTCGAGGTCACTATCAAAGGTGCTAATATTCCCGTGTTTAGGCATTGTAGATTTGCAATTTCTCAGATTTTCTTTTCTTTACTTGTTATCAAAGATGGCGGCTTCCCGCTCTTGCCGTCGTCCTCCGCCCACAAAATGGCGGTTTTCCCGCGCTTGGCGGTCTTCACCCGTCCCCCGACGCCGTCTCCCTTCAGCCCCCGAGTGCGGCCCTTATCTTCGCCGCGATCGCCCGAGTGCGGCCCTTATCAGCGGATGCGATCGATGGCCCGGCTGCGCCTCGCACTTGAAAGCGGCCCGGCCCTTATCAGTGCTTGCGATCGATGGCCCGGCTGCGCCTCGCACTCCAAAGCCCTTATCTCCCGATCGCGATCGATGGCCCGCGCTGTGCACCGCGGCTCTCGCGCCTTCAATTTCTGCAGCCGCTGCCCTTTCAGCCCGAGTGCGGCCCTTATCGGTGGTTGCGATCGATGGCCCGGCTGCGCCCCTCACTTCAAAGTGGCCCGGCCCTTATCTGCCGATCGCTATCGCCCTGTACCTCTGTCTTCCCCAGCCCTGTCTTCTACTCCGGTTCACAAGCTGATGGAGGCTTCAGGGTCCTAATGCCTGTCGCTTCCAGTGGGGTGGTGTGGTTTGAAACCTCTCTTCAACCGCCGTGGAATAACTGCCGCAGGGTAAGAACCTGACTCGTCGCCAGTGTTAAGTCTGTGAATTATTTAGTTAATTAAGACACAGACTAATGAGTAACAATAAAAACAGGTCTTTACTGGTTGGAGGTAGGGACTATACTGAATACAAGATTACTGCACAGTGCTTATATACCGGTGTGTTCACCCCCGGTATTACGTCTACAGCAGCCTGAGAAAGTAGTACATCTCTTAAGGTGGAACAGGCTTAAGCTCTCTTAAGGTGGAACAGGTTACATACACAACAAAATGTAGTGACAAAGTCCTGTAGGTGGCCAGGGCGAGAACGTGTACGAACAGGCCGAGGTGTGGACTGGTGAGGAGCAGGCTGAGGCACAACATCTGCTTGAGGGTTGGCTGGCTGAGCCACATGTGCATCCCGCCACTCTGGGGGTAAGGCTTGGGGGTTAGGTCCGTATAATCCCGCATCAGGGGGTGCTGGCACCTTCCGAAGGCGGCTGGCATGCCACCGAGAGCCGTCAGCGAGGCAGAAAGTGGCTAGTCCAAGTTGGCGGCTGATTTGGAGAGGGGAGGACCAGAATGACGCCATCTTATTATTGCGGTGAGGCCTGCGGACTCTGACCCAATCGGAGACTGAGATGTTGGGCGCCTTGGCCCTCTTCGACTGGTCGAAGCGGAGTTTCATCTTCTCCTGCTGTCTAGCGACTGTGGCTTGAGCCGGTGGAGCAGGGCTCTGAGCTAGCGAGGGGCGGAGCCTGCCAAGGGGCAGCATGAGCTCACAGCCTAGCATGAGGGATGCGGGTGAGACCCCTGTCGTGGAATGCTGGGAGGCTCTGTAGTGCAGTGGTATGTGGAGGAGGGCCTTGTCAAACGCACACCCCTGGGATAGGTGTGCTTTGAGGCCATTTTTCAGTGTCTGGTTAAAACGCTCCACCCCCCCATTTGACTCAGGGTGGTAGTACGCTGTGCGAATGTGACGGATGCCCTTGCTCTCAAGGTAAGAGGAGAGTTCTGAAGAGACCATTTGGGGGCCATTATCTGTGGTGATGGCCTTTGGATGCCCCCAGCGGGAGAAGAGGGACTCAAGGATATCAATGATGACCCGAGAGGTGATGGAGCCCATGGCAGTGACCTCTGGCTATTTTGAGTGCAGGTCATAGGTCACCACTAGGAACCGTTGATGGTGGGGGACACCATGGATCTCCCCGCAGATGTCCAGCTGCAGGTGCTCCCAGAGCTGAGATGGCCAGGCAAGGGGTTGCAGGGGTGGGGGAGCTTGGTGGCCAGTCTTGCCACTTACAAGGCAGGCTGCACAGTCCTTGACCAGGGCCTCGATTTCCCTGTCGATACCCGGCCACCACACTAGGTCTCGGCATCGTTGTTTGAGCTTCACTATGCCCAAGTGGCCCTCATGCGCCATGGATAAAACACGCGCACGAAGGGCACTTGGGACCACAGTGCAGAGCCCACGTGCAACACAGGAGTCATTCCAGCAGGAGAGCTCCTCTTTAACTCTGGAGTAGGCAGACAGTTCCTCAGGCACCTTGCGAGGCCAGCCATCTCTGATGAAGGTGCACAGCTGGGAGAGGGCCGGATCCTGTTCAGAGGCCTCTTTGAGCTCCTGGAGAGAGACTGTGGTTTGGAGAGGCGTGTGCAGCATCTGGACGATATCCTGTTCCACTTGTTCAGACCCGACGAGTGGGGCTGGGGCAGAGACAATGCGGGAGAGCAGATCTGCAACAACATTGTCACGTCCTGGTGTGAACTGGAGACTGAAATTGTATTGGCGGAGGCGGTCAGACCAGCGGTGTAGACGCAGTGGTCTGTGGCCCGTGCCGGATGTCGACAGCAGGGCAGTGAGAGCCTGGTGATCGGTTCACAGGGTGAAGGCATGGCCATACGTGTACAGGTGCCATCGCTCACATGCCCAGACGCATGCCAGCGCCTCACGCTCGCCTACTGAGTACTTCTGTTCGGTGGGGCTAAGGGATCGGGAGGCAAAGGCGATTGGTTTCTCCACTCCATTCTGTATCTGCGATAACACCACCCCACAGCTGCAGCGGACGCGTCGCAGGTGACGAGGGTGGGGCTGGCGAAGTCAAAGTGAGCCAACACTGAAGGCTGCGATTTGAGGAGGTGAACGGCTTCCGTACAGGCTTGTGACCACACCCAGGGCTCATCCTTTCGCAGGAGCTGGCGCAGTGGGGCTGTGGTGGCTGAGTACTGGGGCAAAAACTTCAGGTAGTACCCAGTCATGCCAAGGAAGGAGGCAACCTGTGCTGCAGAGCTGGGTTCTGGGATGCTGTGAATGGCATCCACGTTTGACTGGAGTGGGGATATACCGTCAGCCGACAACCGAAACCCCACAAATTCGATCCCTGAAACAGCAAAGACACACTTTTCGCCATTCAGTGTGAGCTTGTGTTTTGCTAGAGCTGTGAAAACTCTGTGAAGGCTGTTGTGTATGTACCTTTAAGAGAAGAACTGATTTTATACTGCAGTACCGGCAGTGACCACCCCTGTATAAAAGGCCCTAGCAGGCTTCTGTCCTTCAGTCTGACGTACCTGTTTAATTGTTCTCCCGAAGTCCGTGTATTATTGAGGCGCGGACTTTACAGTGGCGATGAGCAAGTTCGAACTCACCTGCAGTACTGCATCACCTCACGGGGACCTTTCCCTGAGAAGAAGTTTCTTGGAGGTCGAAGCCAGAGCAACGGGTGTCGACCGCGGGCAACCGCCCAAGGATCCATCGGTGTTCGGAGAATTGCGGGAGAGGCTGTGGAGAGCTGAGCTTGGCTCCCCAGTCAAGGTGTTCCAGCAAATCGTGCTGGTAGCAGGTAGTGCGCTGACCCTTCCGGACTGCGGCGGGCTTGAGCTCGATCGAGCGGCTCTGCAAAAGGGGCTGCGCAGCGTCGCCGGGAGGAAAGAGAGAGAGAGAGGGTGGAGCGCACAGCGCACGGTCGGTGCTCAAGAACCGGGCAGCGGAGAGAAAATAAACAAGGGGAAGGAAAAGTGAGACGCGCCGAAGCCGCGGGTCGCCGCCATTACCCTGTAGAACGCTAGGAGCAGCATGGCAGCAAGGGGAAGAAGGAAAAGCGCGGGAGGCGCCATTTTATTCCATTTGGGAAGAAGGAAAAGCGCGGGAGGCGCCATTTTATTCCATTGGGGAAGAAGAAAAAGCGCGGGAGGCGCCATTTTAAATCACCCAAGATGCCGAAAGGTGGCAGTATCACTGCTTTCGACAACGAGGTAGAAGACTGGACCACGTATGTGGAAAGAATTGAAGTGTACTGCAAGGCAAATGAGGTGGCCAATGGAAAGAAGGCGTCGGGATTATTAAATTTGATGGGCGCGAGAACGTACGGCCTATTGCGGAATTTAATTACCCCAGCTAAACCAATGGAGAAAAGTTTGGAGGAGATTGTTAATATCTTACAGGAACACCTAAACCCTACACCGCTGCTGATAGCAGAAAGATTCAAGTTCCATAAAAGAAACCAGCACAAAGATGAGAGCAATGCTGACTATGTTACGGAACTACGCAAGTTATCGAAGCACTGCCAGTTCGGAGCAGGACTGGCAGACACTTTACGGGATAAGTTTGTCTGCGGGCTCCAGAGTGAAGGAACCCAGAAACGACTACTTTCGGAAAAGGACCTGATGCTAGAACAGGCTTTCAGCGTGGCAGTATCCTACGAAGCAGCAGCACGGGGAGCTGCGGAAATACAACAGAAACCTAACGAAATGGCGTATGGAGCAGAAAAGTGCTATCGCTGCGGCAGAACAACCCATGATCAGAAGGACTGCTGGTTTAAGGACAAAGTATGCAGGCAATGCGGGAAAATGGGACATATAGCAAGAGTCTGCAGGTCGGGAAAGAAAACCAACACTACAAGAACTACGAAGGAAAAGTACAAGAAAGTTAAAAAAATGACAGACAGTAGTTCGGAAGATCAGGAGAGTGATAACGACTCCGGGAGCAGGAGATTAAGTTGTCTAAAGTTACACAATGTGATCGCAAAGGAGGATCACCAAACCATTTGGGTCACCCTCATGATCGCAGGGTCCCAAGTAAAGATGGAATTGGATACAGGATCAGCCCTAACTGTCATGAATCGACGAGACTATGAGCGGCTATGTGATGAAATATTCCATTCATCACTGCCTGTGACTGTGGTTGGTTTCAGGTTTCCCCTCACCATTGTATTGCCTGTGACTGTGGTTGGTTTCAGGTTTCTCCTCACCATTGTATTGTATATTGGAATGTATGGAATGTGTTGTGTGTAGGGCTCCGCCCATACCTGGCCTCTATGTAAGCCAGCTCAGTCTGGCCTCATATCCAGCACTGCAGAGCTCCAGATGGAAGATACCTCTCTCCACTGCATGTTATCTTCTAAGTTAATAAAAGCCTTGTTTTGTTCCGCTAACATCGAGTCTTGGGATTATTGAGGCACATCAATTTTATTAACTTATTTTTCAACACAATGGATCAACTCCTGAAACCCGAACGTTTGGATTTGGATCAGCATGCTCCGGACGCATCAGCACGCTTCGGACACTGGTTTATGTGTATGGAATTCTTCCTGGACAATTCCGCAGCCGTCAAAGACGCTACGGACGCTGCGAGTATGAAACTCGGAATTCTGCGGAATTGGGTAAGCCACCGGGTTTACCCCCTCATCCAAGACGCCGACACGTACCTGGCCGCCTGCGACATCTTAAAGGCGCATTACCAGCAGCCTACGAATGAGGTGTATGCTAGGCATCTGCTCGCCACTCGCGCACAGCGACCTGGGGAATCGGTGGAGGAGTTCCGAGGCACCCTGAAAATGCTTGGCAAAGACTGCAAGTGCCGAGATGTAAAAGCCGCAGTGTACACCGACGAGCTTGTTCGCGATGCCTTTATCACAGGCCTCAGCTCCACTTACATCCGGCAAAGACTGCTGGAAAAAACGGGATTGGACCTGAAACAGGCTGCGGACACCACGCGATCCCTGGATGTGGCCCAGAGAAACTCGGACGCCTACTCTTCAGCCCGCGCCGTTCACGCCACCACGTGTGCACCAAGGGCGCCGCCATCTTGGAAGGCATCTTCCCAGCCCGGCAGCCCGACACCGTCGGGGCCCCGCTCTCCCCCCAGAAGCCCTACGACAGCCGCGACGCGTCAGGGACCCAACTGCTACTTCTGCGGGCAGCCAAAGCACACCAGAAACCTGTGCCCGGCGAAAGGCACCACCTGCTTTAAGTGCGGTAAGAAGGGGCACTATGGGAAGGTGTGCAGAGGGAACCCCGCTGGAAAACCAAAACCCGCCACCGCCGCGTGTGCGCCGTGGGAGCGGCCATCTTGGACGCCATCTTGCCCGACCTCGTGGGGTCCGCCATCTTGTGAGCAGACAGCGCGGACGCCATCTTGTCTCGATCAGGGCCCTACAGTGGCATCGGTCACAGTGGACCAGACCAGGCCCCACCCGCTATCCAAATCAATGGTGGACATCGAGGTAAACGGGTGCGGGGTTAAATGTTTAATTGACAGTGGAAGCACGGAGAGTTTTATCCACCCGGAACTGGCACGACAACTCTCCCTAAAGGTGGTCCCTACTCGGGGTACCATCTCTATGGCTGATAAAACCCAGACATCGACCATTCTGGGTTACTGCACGGTACAATTGTCCGTTAACGGGACTGTATACGATAATTTTAAAGTATTAATCATGAAGAATCTATGCGCGAGCGTGATCTTGGGCCTGGATTTCCAGTGCAACCACCAAAGCATCACGCTCAAGTACGATGGGTCCCAGCCGCCCCTCACAGTGTGCGGCCTGGCTACCCTGAAGGTAAAGCCGCCTTCGCTATTCGCGAACCTTACCCCTAACTGCCGGCCAATAACGACCAAAAGCAGGAGGTACAGCTGGGAGGACAGGCGGTTTATCGCGACCGAGGTAGACAGGCTCCTGAAAGAGCGCATTATTGAATGCAGCAATAGCCCGTGGCGCGCCCAAGTGGTGGTGGTAAGGGGTAGCGAGAAGAAACGGATGGTGATCGACTATAGCCAAACGATCAACAGGTACACCAAACTAGACGCCTACCCGCTACCCCGCATATCAGAAATGGTGAACCAAATCGCCCAATACCGGGTGTTCTCCACCATCGACCTCAAGTCAGCATACCACCAGCTCCCTATCAGACCAGAGGACCGCCCGTACACCGCCTTCGAGGCGAACGAACGCCTCTACCAATTCCTCAGAGTCCCCTTTGGGGTGACGAATGGGGTCTCGGTCTTCCAGAGGGAGATGGACCGCATGGTCGATGACCACCACTTGCAGGCAACCTTCCCCTACCTCGACAACGTCACCATCTGCGGTCACAACCAGCAGGATCACGACTCGAACCTCGAGAGGTTCCTGAAAACTGCACAAAAACTCAACCTCACCTACAACGAGGACAAGTGCGTTTTCAACACCACGCGCCTCTGCATACTAGGCAGCGTGGTGGAGAATGGGGAAATCGGGCCAGACCCCGACCGATTGCGCACCCTACGGGAGCTGCCCCTGCCCAACACTCCCAAAGCCCTGAAAAGGTGCCTGGGGTTATTTTCTTATTATTCCCAATGGGTCCCCAACTACTCCGACAAAGCCCGCCCCCTCTTGAAAGCATCCTCCTTTCCGCTCTCTGCTGAGGCCCACGCCGCCTTCAAAAGCATTAAGCAGGATATTGAGCGGGCCACGCTACAGGCAGTGGACGAGAACACTCCATTTCAAGTGGAAAGTGATGCGTCTGACTTTGCCTTGGCGGCCACCCTCAACCAGGCGGGGCGGCCCGTAGCTTTCTTCTCGAGGACCCTCCAAGGGCCCGAGATCAGACACTCCTCTGTGGAAAAGGAGGCCCAAGCCATCGTGGAGGCAGTGCGCCACTGGCGCCACTACCTAGCCGGCAAACGCTTCACCCTACTTACCGACCAGCGGTCGGTAGCGTTTATGTTCAATAATAAACAGAGGGGGAAGATCAAAAATGATAAGATTCGTAGGTGGCGGATCGAGCTCTCCACCTTCGAGTATGACATCATTTACCGGCCAGGGGCCCTTAACGAATCCCCAGATGCCCTCTCACGAGGGATGTGTGCCAGCGCCACCGGGGATCGGCTACAGACCCTCCACAACGACCTCTGCCGCTCAGGGGTCACGCGGCTGTTCCACTCCATAAAGTCCCGCAACTTACCCTACTCGATTGAGGAAGTTCGGTCTCTGACCAGGAACTGCCGCACTTGCGCTGAGTGCAAGCCTCGGTTCTACCACCCTGATAGAGCCCACTTAATCAAAGCTACACGGCACTTTGAGCGGCTCAGCTTAGATTTCAAGGGCCCCCTCCCGTCCGTCGACCACAATGTTTACTTCCTGAACATTGTGGACGAATACTCCCGGTTCCCATTCGCCTTCCCCTGCCCAGACATGACCAGCGCCACGGTCATTAAATGCCTCAACAGCCTGTTCTGCCTGTTCGGTATGCCGAGCTACATCCACACGGATAGGGGGGCGTCCTTCATGAGTGAAGAGCTACGCCAGTACATGCTGTCCAGGGGTATCGCCACGAGCCGTACCACCAGCTACAACCCCCGGGGTAACGGTCAAGTGGAGCGAGAGAACGGGACAGTATGGAAAGCAGTCACTCTAGCTCTAAGGACCAAGGGCCTCCCTATCTCCCGCTGGCAGGAAGTCCTCTCAGATGTGCTCCATTCGATACGGTCGCTATTGTGTACTGCCACTAATGCCACGCCTCATGAACGAATGTTTAGCTTTCCCCGGAAATCCACCTCAGGCGTATCCATGCCGTCATGGCTCTCCACCCCAGGTCCGGTATTCGTGCGAAGGCATGTGAGGGGCTATAAGATGGACCCTCTCGTGGAGCCAGTGCACCTACTCCACGCCAACCCCCAATACGCGTATGTCCGGCACGCCGACGGAAGGGAGGACACCGTGTCAATAAAAGACGTCGCCCCAGCCGGTAACGACAACAACCACGGCAATAGCAGCAACAACGACCACAGCAACTCTTACCCACCCACTACTCTTTCATCACCCCCAGAAGAACATCGACCAACGGCACCCCCACCAACTACCCCTTCAACAACCCTGGCGGCACCCCCGGCAGAGACCCAGGAGGCCACCGGGGACACCCAGCCGACACCCGCGACACCACAACAGCCACGTCGGTCGCAGAGGACTACCAAACCCCCGAACAGACTAAATCTATAGAAGGGGTGAATGTGATGAAATATTCCATTCATCACTGCCTGTGACTGTGGTTGGTTTCAGGTTTCCCCTCACCATTGTATTGCCTGTGACTGTGGTTGGTTTCAGGTTTCTCCTCACCATTGTATTGTATATTGGAATGTATGGAATGTGTTGTGTGTAGGGCTCCGCCCATACCTGGCCTCTATGTAAGCCAGCTCAGTCTGGCCTCATATCCAGTACTGCAGAGCTCCAGATGGAAGATACCTCTCTCCACTGCGTGTTATCTTCTAAGTTAATAAAAGCCTTGTTTTGTTCCGCTAACATCGAGTCTCGGGATTATTGAGGCACATCAGGCAATTCTCACACATACCCTTAAAGGACACGTCCATTGTATTGAAGACATACACGGGGCAAAAAGTCTACCCCAGAGGAAAAATAAGGGTGCCAGTTAAATATATCGGCAAGGAAACACAGAAACTGTATCTATATATACTACAAGATGGAGGACCACCATTATTGGGACGTGAATGGATCCGAAAAATACAATTGGATTGGCATTCCATTCAGGCGCTAACTGTGACTGACAAAAAGGATGATGACGTCGCACCTGGACGTCTGTCACAAATTCTAACTGACGCGAAAGAGGTGTTCCAACAAGGACTTGGGACTCTAAAAGGAGTAAAGGCAACGATAAAAATCGAAGATAATGCAAACCCAAAATTTTTTAAGGCCAGACCGGTGCCGTACGCGATCCGCCCAGCCATCGAAGCAGAACTGGAGAGTCTGGAGCATTCGGGTGTGCTGTCCAAGGTGGATTGGAGTGAGTGGGCCACACCCATCATTCCTGTAATGAAGAAATCATTGAGCAGCACGCCTGGGGAGCCGAAGAAGGTTCGCATCTGTGGGGACTTCAAGGTAACTGTGAACCCAGTCCAGCACACAGTACAATATCCACTTCCATGGATAGAAGATATTTTCGCCTCACTATCTGGAGGGAAACGTTTTACAAAGATTGATCTGGCCCAAGCGTATCTACAAATGGAGGTGGAAGAAGCATCTAGGAAATACCTTACGATAAACACTCACAAAGGACTTTACCAGTACAATCGACTGGTATTCGGGGTAGCATCAGCCCCGGCTATTTGGCAGAGGGCAATGGAACAAGTCCTGCAAGGGATCCCAGGGACCCAGTGTTATTTGGATGACATCCTGGTGACGGGTGAAAATGACAGTGAACACCTTGCCAACCTGGAGCAGGTGCTCACTAGATTGCAGGAATATGGGCTACGAGCCAACCGCCCCAAATGCGAGTTCTTCAGGAGACAAATCTCGTATTGTGGCCACATGATTGATGAGCAAGGGTTGCATAAGTCGCCAGACAAAATTGAGGCTGTAGTCAAGGCTCCAGCACCGGAAAATGTGTCGCAACGGAGGTCGTTTCTCGGGCTGGTGAACTACTACCATAAGTTCTTGCCGAATTTATCTACAATTCTGCACCCACTGAACGCCCTGCTGCAAACTGGAGTAACATGGAAATGAAGTGATGCGTGTAAGCGTGCCTTTCAGAAATGTAAATGCCTAATCACTTCAAAAGAAGTATTGGCCCACTACAACCCAACACTACCGATTCGGTTGGCATGTGATGCGTCTCCCTACGGCATTGGAGCGGTGCTGTCACACAAATTCCTTGACGGTTCAGAGAGGCCAATAGCCTTTGCGTCGCGCTCGTTAACCTCAGCCGAGCGTAATTACGCCCAGATTGACAGGGAGGCCCTCAGCCTGGTGTGGGGGGTGAAGAAGTTCAATCACTATCTGCACGGGCAGAAATTCACCCTACTGACTGATCATCAGCCCCTGGTCTCCATTTTTAACCCAAAGAAGGGCGTTCCGGTGATGACGGCGCAACGGCTGCAAAGATGGTCACTTTTTCTAGGGGCACATCAGTACGACATAGAATACAAGGGTATGAAGCAGCATGGTAACGCTGATGGGCTGTCGCGCCTACCGTTGCCTACGGTAGAGGAAGCACCTGCAGTGGACACTGTTGAGATATTCCATGCGACCATAGTCGAATGTCTGCCTGTTACAAACTCAAGTATAGAGAAGGAAACCCGAAATGACCCGACACTCTCTCGGGTCTATGATTTGACGGTGAAGGGATGGCCAGCACATGGCGACTCACTGTTGCCAGCATTCTCGCCAAGGAGAGAACAGCCGTCAGTGTGCCGGGGGACCTTGATGTGTGGATCCCGAGTGGTAATTCCACCCAAGTTGAGAGACAGAGTGCTCAATGAGCTTCATGAAGGTCAACTGGGAGGGGTAAAAATGAAAAGCCTAGCCAGGGCTTATGTGTGGTGGCCGGGAATCGATAAACAAATCGAGGACCTGACCAAGAGCTGCTCAGGATGCCAGAAAGTCCAAAATGCACCACCACAGGCCCCTCTACACCCATGGAAGTGGCCCTCATCTCCATGGCAACGGGTACACATTGATTTTGCTGGTCCATTTATGGACTCAATGTTTCTAATCGCCGTGGACGCCCATTCGAAATGGCCAGAGGTCATCAAAATGTCCTCCACCACCACGGAGAAAACTATTGCAGTCCGACGGACCATCTTCGCCAGGAATGGCTTGCCAGAACAGATTTGCTCTGACAATGGGCCACAGTTTGTGTTCAAGGATTTCCGGAGGTTTCTGAGGAATAATGGGGTGAAACATTACGGGCTAAAAATTCGGTTCCGCCGCGCCAGGTCTTTCGCGCCCAAAATTTAGCGCACGCCCGGATGCCCCTAGCGCCCGCCTGAAATTCAGTAGCGCCGCCCCAAGACGGCGGCGGGCGCTATTGCAGGGTTTGGACGCCTCGTTTGGGGCGAAGACTGTCAGTTTCCGACGCCCAGCTGCCGCTGCGGCAACCGATGCGGTGCGGCAGGCTGGGGTACTGCAGGCCTCCTCCTTCTCTTAAGGAGGAGCTGCCTGCAGCCGTGAGATCGCCGATGGAATCCCCCGGCAAATGAGCCCAGCACCACGGAGAAGTGCCGGGCTCGCGGGAGTCACAGACCAATGCCGCGGGGGGGTGGTGCAGGAGTCCGGGGAGGGAGCTGCGGGCAGGCGGCCGCCGGAAAAGCGGCCGGCCGCCGCTCCACCTTTATGCGCCGGCCTTTCGGAGCTGCAACGCACCGTTTTGCAAACGCTGTTTGCGGCCGCGATGGGCGAGGCGGCCGCAACTCAATTTGGCCATCGGGACGGTTTATCATTGGAACCGGGGCGCTGCGCACACCGATGACGTCATCGGTGCCGGCGCAGCGCTAACGGCTAACGCCGATGTTAGGGACGAACTCAATTTCGGGCGTTAAAAACTTACGGCGCAAGCCCACTCTATAGCCAAAAAGTGGGCGCAAACACAACTGAATTTCTAGGCCTACACATCTGCCCCATATCATCCAGCCACAAATGGATTGGCTGAAAGGTTTGTTCAGACCTTTAAAAAGGCAATAAAGGCGATGTATAACGACGACATACCACTACAACACAAGGTACATAATTTCTTGTTTGCTTACCGGAATGCGACACATGCAGTCACCAACCAAGCTCCAGCCATAATGTTCTTCAACCGAAGGCTAAGATGTCACCTGGATTTGCTCAAACCAAACATAAGACGAGATGTTGAGGATAAGCAATTCCAGCACATCAACGAGAAGCCAACCAGGAGCTTCAAGATAGGGCAACCAGTCTTGGCCCGTGACTACCGAACAGAAAAATGGCAGCCAGGAACGATATGCACACAGCAGGGACCACTAAAGTACACAGTGGACGTTGGAGAGAGCATCGTGAGACGCCATGCTGACCAGATTCTAGAGTCACAGGAACAAGCCAAACCTATACCACGAGCATGTGCACCTGGTAATGAGCCCGAAGTACAGATTGCGTCTACCTCAGAAGCAGTGGTATTGGAAGTTGACGAACCAACCAATGACAATGAGCCAGAATCCACTCCACCGCAAGAACAGGATACTCGAGAAAGGCGCTCTCCAGTCAGGATTAGGAAGCCTCCTCAAAGACTGAACTTATAAATGATTATTTCAGTTGATGTATATAGTACCGAGAAAATTGTAATTCTAATTAGTTATTATTTAGTTGTTAAATGAATGTTCTGTACTGTTTATCTAAAAGGGGAGGAATTGTTGTGTATGTACCTTTAAGAGAAGAACTGATTTTATACTGCAGTACCGGCAGTGACCACCCCTGTATAAAAGGCCCTAGCAGGCTTCTGTACTTCAGTCTGACGTTACCCTCTGTTCAGTAAAATACCTGTTTAATTGTTCTCCCGCAGTCCGTGTATTATTGAGGCGCGGACTTTACAGTAGGGCTCGATTTTAATAGCCCTGAGGAGGCAGGTTTGGAGGCGGGACTGTAGCAAAAATCAGAGAAAATGGCTTCAGACACCCAACACACCTCCATCCCACCCCCACCCGATTTTAATGAGTGTCTGTTCAGTCGCTCCCAAACTGACCCGACTGGAATTGTGGGACAGGTAGTGTGATAAAAATGATAACTTCCGGGAAGTTATGTCATCACTTCCTGTGAACTATGAACTATGAACTGTGTACATACCTCACTTCCTGTCATATGTCACTTCCTGTTGGACTGGTATAAATACTGGTCTGTTCAGTATTGTAAGAGGTTTCTACCAGAGGCATGGTAAAGACCTCTCTTGTGTATATAGTGTGTTTATAAGTTACTTAAAGCTTACTTTAAAGTTACTTGATGGTAAGTCTCCTTTTTCTTACATCAATTTAAGTAACTTAAATATTTACACTGACAAATACTAGACCTTCAGACAAACTCGGAAGTTAAGGATCCAGGGAACCACCCATCATGGAGAAAATCCTTAGACCTATTCGTCTGGACTTGGACCCGAATACACCAGCAGCTGGCAGGGTATGGAAGCATTGGTATCGTACTTTTGAGAATTTTCTGGATGAATGTAAAGCGGATGCTCCTGCTAAATTGAAGATACTTGTCAATTATGTGACCCCAAAAGTGTTCGAATATGTTGATGAATGGGATAATTACGAAAAGGTGATTCGGGCACTTAAGAAACTGTATGCGAAGACCCCAAATGAGGTCTATGCTAGACATCTACTGGCCACAGCCCGACAAGGGCCAGGGGAATCAATTGACGAATTCTTGCAAGAACTTCGCAGGCTCAGCGTAGATTGTAACTTTCAGGCAGCCTCAGCTGAGCTGTACCGCCAAGAAATGATTCGTGATGCTTTCATCTGCGGGATTGCCTCTCCATTTATACGCCAGCGTCTACTAGAAAGTAAAACACTTGAGCTACAAAAAGCTTTTGACCTAGCTTGTTCACTGGATTTGGCAAAGAGAAATGCAGACCTCTATCAGCTGCCCAGATCTCGATCTGCTGCTGTAGCTGCAACCAGACAATTCAAGCGGTCTCAGGTGAACCCTATCATGGGGGAATCTAATTCTGATAATTCTGATGAAGAAGAGGAGGACGACCCCACTTTAGCAGCCTCTTGGCAATCTAGGAAGGAATGCTTCTTTTGTGGAGATGCTTTTCACCCTAGGAAAACCTGCCCTGCTCGCAATGCAATCTGCAGTTATTGCGGGAAAAAAGGACACTTTGCTAAAGTTTGCCTATCAAGGGCCTCTACGAGAGCCAATCCAGCTAAGGCCTACCAAACTGCCCCAATTAGGGCCTATCAAGATGCTCCAGCTAGGACCTATCAAGCTTCCTCTCGAGCTCTCTCCCGAAGAAGCACACCGAGAGTTTTAGCCACTCTCTGTGCAACGACACCAATTACAGCTGCTTGCCCACAGAACCTGTCTCATGCAGCCACAAAAATTTCAATTAAAGGGCATACCTTAGATGCCTTAATTGACTCAGGAAGTACTGATAGTTTCATTAAGGAACAGATTGTTGCGAAATTGAAACTACATGTCTTCCCATCGGACCAGGCAATTGCGATGGCCCAGTCATCACTTAATACCAGAATCTCCGGCTTTTGTGTTGTTGATATGACACTTCATGGTCGTATGTATCCCTCCACCCGACTTTCGGTGCTCAAGGACTTATGTAGTGATCTCCTCTTAGGGCTGGACTTCCAAAAACAGCATAAGAAACTCACCATTGAGTTTGGTGGATCCAAACCCGGACTTACTATTTCTAATATACCGTCTAAATTACCATTTTGTGCACTATCAGCAGCTTCACTTGATGAACCCTCATTATTTGCCAGTATTCCGCCTCAATGCAAACAGATAATAACGAAATCGCGGCGCTTTAATCAGGAAGACCAATCTTTTATTGCGGCTGAAACCTCTCGACTTCTAGCAGAGGATATCATTGAACCATGTTCGTCGCCCTGGCGGGCTCAAGTCGTCATTGTCAAGAACCCTCTAAAACCTCACAAACAGCAACTATGCATCGATTATTCGCAAACCATCAATCAATATACCGACTTGGACGCCTACCCATTGCCACGCATTGATGATATGGTTAATAAACTGGCCGAATACAAAGTGTTCTCAACTTACGATTTAAAAAGTGCCTATCATCAGTTACCCTTGAAGGTCTCAGATAAGCAGTACACAGCCTTTGAGGCTAATGGACGGCTGTACCAATTTCGTCGCCTCCCATTCGGGGTTACTAATGGAGTGGCTGTCTTTCAACGGGCAATGGATGGCCTGGTTAAGCAGGAAAACCTAAGGGACACTTTTCCCTATCTTGATAACATTACCATTGCACGTCACGATCAACAGGAACACGACTCCAACCTCCAAAAATTTCGTGATGCCCTCCATCGCCGTAATTTGACCCTGAATGAATCCAAATCTGTTGAGTCGCAACCGACCATCAACATCCTTGGCTACTGCGTAGGCAATGGTATCATTAAGCCAGACCCAGAAAGACTTCGCCCGCTCCAAGAGCTCCCGTCACCTAAGAATCCGGCTTCTTTACGTCGGGCTCTCGGTCTGTTTGCATACTACGCTAAATGGATTCCTCATTTTTCGGACAAAATCCAACCCTTGCTGCATGCTAGATCATTTCCACTGGGAACAGCGGCTGTTGCAGCCTTTAACCTTCTCAAAAAACAGTTGGAGAAAGCGGCTCTTCACTCCATTGATGAGAATCTCCCTTTCGTGGTTGAATGTGATGCCTCGGAGGTGGCGATCTCGGCTACTCTGAATCAGGAAGGTCGTCCTGTAGCATTTATGTCCAGGACCTTACAAGGTGCCGAGCTACATTATCCTCCGGTTGAGAAAGAAGCCACAGCCATCATAGAGGCAGTACGGAAGTGGAACCATTTTCTAGCTCGCCAGCACTTTACATTGATCACGGACCAACGATCAGTCGCCTTCATGCTCGATAATCGAAAACGAACCAAAATTAAGAATAATAAAATACAACTTTGGAGGATGGAACTGGCCTCTTTTGGTTATACCATTCTCTATCGGCCTGGCAAGGAGAATGTGGCCCCGGACACCCTCACACGGGCATTCTGCTCCACTATGTCATCCTCCACTCTCATGGATGTCCACAATGGTTTGTGTCATCCTGGCGTTACGCGCATGCTACATTTCGTACGATCACAGAATCTCCCTTTTTCCACTGGAGATGTAAAGAAAATATGCTCAGAATGCCGGCTTTGTGCGGAATTAAAACCTCAGTTCTTCCGCCCCTCAGATGGTATACTCATACATGCAACCCAACCGATGCAACAACTTAGCATCGATTTTAAGGGCCCAGTGCCCTCTTCAACTCAGAACACATATTTGCTCACCATGATCGACGAATATTCACGTTTTCCGTTTGCCTTCCCCTGCTCCAATATGCTGGCGTCCACAGTAATCTGCTGCCTTGAGCAGGTATTTTCTCTCTGTGGCATGCCGGCTTATATTCACTCAGATCGGGGTCCATCCTTTATGTCAAGGGAACTCAAGGACTACCTCTCAGAACGGGGAATTGCTACAAGCAAAACAACACCATACCATCCCATCGGAAATGGGCAGGTAGAGAGGTATAACGATATCATCTGGAATTCCGTACGTCTCGCTTTAAGATCTCGGGGCCTACCAGACCAGCAATGGGAAACAGTGCTTCCGGATGCATTGCACTCTATACGGTCCCTGCTTTCTACAGCCACAAATACTACACCTCATGAGCGGTTCTTTGGATTCCAGCGTCGCTCATCTCATGGGACATCACTCCCGTCATGGCTAACTACTCCTGGACCTGTATTACTCCGAAGATACGTTCGGACGTCTAAAAATGACCCTCTTGTAGACGAGGTCGAACTAACCGATGCCAACCCCACCTATGCAAACATACGATATTCCGACGGCCGAGAATCTACCGTATCATTACGGGATCTGGCTCCCTGCCCACCAGGACCTAGTGGGACAACGGGTGATGACATTTCACCAGGAAACTCTTGGGACCTATCGGGTACCCCTCTCCAGGATCCTGATCGGACACCAACTAGCTTGGTGCCGGTAGAACCCCGTGCTCAAGGTTGCGACCCTCCCAGTACTGCGCATGAAAGTACTGATCCGCCACAGACCAGCTCTGCACCTCCCTCTGAACAGAGGCAGTCCGACTTTGAACCTATTGGGGCTCGTACTCGAAGCCATGATCTCCCCGACCCTTCACAGGGCAATCCAGGCCACACAGACTCTGACCAATGGCCAACCGCATGTAAGCGGACCAGCGACCCTTTACGACGGGAATCCAAACGGGTGCGACTCTTCCTTGTTCGGCGGCTGCGGACCAAAAGGTAGACCACAGCCTCCTAATCCTGCAGGAGGGAAGAATGTGATAAAAATGATAACTTCCGGGAAGTTATGTCATCACTTCCTGTGAACTATGAACTATGAACTGTGTACATACCTCACTTCCTGTAAATGTCACTTCCTGTTGGACTGGTATAAGTACTGGTCTGTTCAGTATTGTAAGAGGCTTCTACCAGAGGCATGGTAAAGACCTCTCTTGTGTATATAGTGTGTTTATAAGTTACTTAAAGCTTACTTTAAAGTTACTTGATGGTAAGTCTCCTTTTTCTTACATCAGGTAGTTAAGGCAGTTAAGAGCCTGTTAACTGTCACTGACCTCATCTCCTCTGGAGATCTTCCCCCCGCGGCCACCAACCTCATAGTTCCCCAACCCTGCACAGCCCGCTTCTACCTCCTTCCCAAGATCCACAAACAGGACTGCCCTGGTAGACCCATCGTTTCAGCCTGTTCTTGCCCCACGGAACTTATCTCTTCCTATCTTGACTCTATTTTTCCTCCCCTTGTCCAGTCTCTTCCCACCTACATCCGCGATTTTTCCGACGCCCTCCGCCACTTTAACAGTTTCCAGTTTCCTGGCCCCAACCGCCTCCTTTTCACCATGGACGTACAATCCCTCTACACCACCATCCTCCACCAGGATGGCCTGAGGGCGCTCCGCTTCTTCCTTGAACAGAGGCCCAACCAGTCCCCATCCACCACCACCCTCCTCCGCCTGGCTGAACTTGTTCTCACATTGAACAACTTCTCATTTGACTCCAGTCATTTCCTCCAAATCAAAGGCGTTGCTATGGGAACCTGCATGGGTCCTAGCTATGCCTGCCTTTTTGTGGGATATGTGGAACACTCATTGTTCCAGTCCTACTCGGGTCCCCTCCCTCACCTCTTTTTCCGGTACATTGATGACTGTATCGGTGCCGTTTCCTGCTCTCGCCCTGAACTAGATAATTTCATTCACTTTGCTTCCAATTTCCACCCTTCCCTCACCTTCACGTGGTCTATCTCCGACTCTGCCCTTCCCTTCCTCGACTTCTCCGTCTCCATCTCTAGGGATAGGTTATTGACCAACATTCACTACAAGTCCACTGACTCCCACAGCTACCTGAACTACACTTCCTCCCACCCCGCCTCCTGTAAGGACTCTATTCCATTCTCCCAGTTTCTCCGTCTCCGCTGCATCTACTCTGACGATGCCACCTTCCACACCAGTGCTTCCGACATGTCTTCCTTTTTCCTCAACCGATGATTCCCCTCTACCGTGGTTGACACGGCCCTTGACCGTGTCCGTTCTCTCTCCCGCACTTCTGCCCTCACCCCTGCCCCTCCCTCCCGGAACCACGATAGAGTTCCCCTTGTCCTCACCTTTCACCCCACCAGCCTTCACATTCAACGGATCATTTCCGCCACCTTCAGCGTGATCCCACCACTAAACGCATCTTCCCCTCACCTCCCCTTTCAGCATTTCGTAGGGACCGCTCCCTCCGCGACACTCTAGTCCACTCCTCTATCACCCCCAACAGCCCTTCCCCTTCGCCCGGCACCTTCCCGTGCAAGCGCAGGAGATGCAACACATGCCCTTATACCTCCCCCCTTCCCACTGTCCAGGGCCCCAAATACCCCTTCCAGGTGAAACAGCGATTTACTTGTACTTCTTGCAATTTAGTATACTGTACTCGCTGCTCACGATGTGGTCTCCAATACATTGGGGAGACCAAACGCAGATTGGGTAACCGCTTTGCGGAACACCTCCGTTCAGTCCATAAGGGGGACCCCGAGCTTCCGGTCGCCTGTCACTTTAATTCACCGCTCCAATTCCATTCAGACTTCACCGTCCTCGGCCTCTTGCATTGTTCCACGGAAGCTCAGCGTAATCTCAAGGAACAGCACATCTTTCGATTAGGCACTTTACAGCCTTCTGGACTCAACATAGAGTTCAACAATTTCAGACCATAACCTGGCCCCTATCATAGATATATTTTATCCACACTTTTTGTTTGTGCCTTCTGTTCTTCTCTCCCATATGGCAGCTGTCTTTCATTCTGCCAGCGTAATTTACACTTCATCTAGAGCCATCTTTTGTTTCTTAACCTGTCCCATTACCATCTCCTTTTGCCTTTAATATCTCTTAATGTCTCTTAACTTCTCCTGCCTTCTATCCTATCACAGACCTTCCCTTTTGTTCTTTCATCCCCCCCCCCCCATTTCCCAGCCCCTACACTTGCTTAAAAATCTGTTCCATTTCCTGCTTTTTTCCAGTTCTGACGAAAGGTCATCGACCTGAAACGTTAACTCTGTTTCTCTCTTCACAGATGTTGCCTGACTTGCTGAATATCTCCAGCATTTTCTGTTTTTATTTCAGATTTCCAGCATCTGCAGTATTTTCTTTTTGTAAGAGCCTGTTAACTGCCTTGCTAATCCTATTTTCATAGTGGTTTCCCATTTTCCTGCTTCTGGCTCCTGTTTCCCGACTTGTCAGAAACAGGCCAGTTTCAAGGAGGTGAGTTGCTGGAGGACATGATATGTATGCATTGGTGCAGCACTTTAAAAGCAGCCCTGAAACATGGCTGACATTCAAATGCAACAACTTTGCTGTTGTAGGTATGGGATAACATTTTGCACATCTACTGACCTTGTGACTGTTCAAGCTGACACCTGTTGTGTATGTAACCGTTTACCTTTAAGGGAACTATAGAATGTAACCGTTCGCCTTTAAGAGCACTACTTTCGGTGTGGCACTATTTGTTGGCTCATGTATACTGTAATACCGATAGTGACCACACCAGTATATAAGGGTTGTGATACGTTAACTAGGGCAGAATTGCCCGAGCCTCTGAATAGTAAAGACGTGTTTTATTTTGTTAACCGTGGAGTCTGTGATTATTTATAATACAACCCACAGACTTAACATTGGCGACGAGTCAGGATTCGAACCCTGCGGCAGTTGTTCCACGGCGGCTTCGTCCGAAGACAGGACGTTGAAGAGAGGTTTCAATCCTCACCAGTCTGGAACCGACAGGCTGGAAGCGACAGGCATTAGGACCCTGAAGCCTCCATAACCTCGTGGGTAAGCCGAGCAGCGTTGGCTGCAAAGACAGGGCCACCGATCGGGAGATAAGGGCGATCGCAATCCCTGATAAGAGCCACGGTGAAACGCGCGAGCGGGTAAGCCAGAGCCCGGGAGGGAGCGAGCAAGAGCCGCGCGAGCGGGTGAGCCAGAGGCCGGGGGCCGCTTTCAAGTGCGAGGCGCAGCCGGGCCATCGATCGCATCCGCTGATAAGGGCCGCACTCGGGCTGAAAGACAGCGTCGGGGGACGGGTGAAGACCGTCAAGCGCGGGAAAACCGCCATTGAAATGGGCGGGGAGAGCGAGAAGCGCGGGAAAGCCGCCATTTTTCACGGGAAAACCGCTGGGGAAGAAGGCAGAAGCGGGAAACCGCCATCTTAGAAAATTAATTAGAATTTTCAGAAATAAGAAATAAGTAAAGCAATACTTGTGGTGTTCTCAAGAAGAGAAGAAAATTAATAATAAGTAAAGAAATACTTGTGCTGTTCTCGGAAAGAGAAGAAGATGCCTAAGCGAGGAAATATTAATGATTTTAATGCTGAAATAGAAGACAGGGCCACGTATGGGGAACGCATAGGAATATATTGCGTAGCCATATACGACAAGGCAATAACTTTGTTAAATTCGATGGGAGCAAAAACATACGGGCTCTTGAAACATCTAATAGCACCAGTTAAACCAGTGGACCAGACCTTCGAAGAGATCGTAGCAGTGCTGAAGGATCAAATTACTGCAAGCACTTCCAAATGCTACCGTTGTGGAAAGACAACGCACGACCAGAATCAGTGCTGGTTTAAGAACCAAGAATGTAGGAAATGTGGCAGGATCGGGCACATAGCAAAAGTATGCCGGTCAAGAATGACGGACAACAAGAGGGAGTCCGCAAAAAAAGGGTACAAGAAGAGTCCAAGGGAACAAAAGTCCGACTCACACTTCAAATACAAGGGACTGGACAGTCTAAAAATTCACAACGTGAACAACGAAGCTGACAGACAAACCATTTGGATGACGCTGCGGATTGAAAAGGCCAAAGTCAAAATGGAAGTAGACACGGGATCGGCATTGACGGTCATGAATAAGCATGACTATAAAAAGTTTTTCAAACATATTCCACTACGGAATACAGAATTAGTACTACAGACATACACGGGACACAAAGTATTCCCTATTGGGAAGGCAGGAGTTAATGTGCGATACAAAGACAAAAGTTACCGCCGTCTGGATCTGTATGTACTGCCTAAGGGAGGTCCACCACTTCTAGGACGGGAGTGGATCCGAAAAATAAAGATGGATTGGCATGAGCTAAACACCATGTCGGTGGAGCACGAGAAAGAGGACGTCAAATCTGAACGGTTGTCCCGAATATTAGATGAAGCGAAAGAAGTATTCCAACAAGGGCTGGGTAAGCTGCGAGGTATTAAAGCAAGGGTTAAGATTGCAGAACATGCAAGCCCAAAGTTTTGTAAGGCCAGGTCGGTACCGTATGCAATACGACCAGCAGTGGAGGCAGAACTAGAAGAACTTGAACGATCAGGGGTTCTGTCAAAAATAGACTACAGTGAGTGGGCCACGCCCATTGTACCCGTCATGAAATCCTCACCAAGTAGTAAGCCAGGGGGACCGGGGAAGGTTCGTATCTGCGGGGATTTCAAGATCACAGTGAACCCAGTGCTTCATTCGGTGCAATACCCGCTGCCAAGGATTGAAGATATTTTCGCTTCGTTGGCTGGAGGAAAACACTTCACGAAGATAGACCTAGCTCAGGCATATTTGCAGATGGAGGTTGAGGAAGAGTCACGCCAATACCTAACTATCAATACCCACAGAGGTTTGTACCGTTATAACAGACTGGTCTTTGGAGTGGCTTCGGCACCAGCAATTTGGCAGAGGGCCATGGAACAGGTGTTACAAGGAATTCCAAGCACGCAGTGCTATTTGGATGATATCCTAATCACGGGAATGGATGAAGAGGAACACCTCACGAATTTGAAACTGGTACTCACCAGGTTAAAGGAGTATGGCCTTAGGGTTAACCGCAATAAGTGTGAGTTTTTCCAAAAACGAATCTCATACTGCGGTCATATCATTGACCGCGAGGGACTACATAAATCACCGGAGAAGATAGAAGCGGTCGTGAAGGCTCCCGCTCCAGGGAACGTGTCACAGTTAAGATCATTCTTGGGGTTGATCAATTACTACCACAAGTTCCTACCAAATTTGTCCACGGTGCTGCATCCACTGAATGAGCTGTTGCGAAAGGAGACACCATGGAAGTGGAGTGAGGAGTGCAAAAAGGCTTTTCGCAGAAGCAAGGAGTTGATTACCTCCGAGGAAGTGTTGGCTCATTTCAACCCAGCATTACCCCTTCGGCTGGCGTGTGATGCTTCACCGTACGGAATTGGAGCAGTACTTTCGCACAGGCTACCAAATGGCTCGGAAAGGCCAGTGGCTTTCGCGTCCCGATCTTTGACAACCGCGGAGCGAAATTACGCCCAGATAGACAGGGAGGCCCTCAGTCTTGTGTGGGGCGTGAAGAAATTCAACCATTACTTGCAATGTAAGAGGTTCACATTGCTGACAGACCACCAGCCGTTGGTGTCCGTATTTAACCCGAACAAGGCCGTGTCCAACATGACAGCACAAAGGCTACAAAGATGGTCAGTCTTACTTGGGGCACACCAGTATGACATTGAGTACAAAAGGTCAACAAAACACGGAAATGCCGATGGGTTATCACGCTTACCATTGCCGACAGTAGAAGAAGCGAGTACAGGGGACCCAGTGGAGTTGTTCCACTCGTCCATTGTGGAATGTCTGCCGATAACAAACTCAATGATTGAGAAGGAGACAAGGAATGACCTGACTCTTTCACGAGTCTATGACTTAACGGTGAAGGGATGGCCAGCACAGAGCGAACCAACGCTGCAGGCATTCTCACAGAGGAAAGAACAACTGTCGGTGTGCCGGGGAACCCTAATGTATGGGTCGAGAGTGGTGATTCCGCCCAAACTCCAAATGAAAGTACTCAAGGAGCTGCACGAAGGACATCTGGGTGGAGTAAAGATGAAGAATTTAGCGAGAGCATTTGTGTGGTGGCCAGGCATCGACGGGAACATAGAGGAGATCACCAAGAATTGCCTAGGATGTCAGAGGGTTCAGAACGCACCACCACCGGCTCCTCTGCACCCATGGGAGTGGCCCTCATCTCCTTGGCAAAGAGTACACATCGACTTTGCTGGTCCATTTATGGACTCGATGTTCCTGATAGCGGTAGATGCCCACTCCAAGTGGCCGGAAGTAATTAAAATGACCACCACCACGACGGAGAAAACCATCACGGTGTTAAGAACCATGTTTGCTCGGAATGGCCTGCCGGAACAGATCTGTTCCGATAACGGACCACAATTTGTGTCCGAGGAATTCAAGAAATTCCTAAAGAGCAATGGGGTTAAACATTACACATCAGCCCCATACCATCCCGCCTCCAATGGGTTGGCTGAAAGGTTCGTCCAGACCTTCAAGAAGGCCGTAAAGGCCATGAGTAATGAAGACATAAGTCTACAACATAAGGTAGACAGTTTTTTGTTGGCATACCGAAATGCAACACATGCGGTCACAAATCAAACTCCCGCAATGATGTTTTTTAACAGACGCTTAAGATGCCGGCTGGATCTACTTAAACCCAATGTCAGAAGGGACGTGGAGAACCGGCAATTCCAGAACATCAATGACAGGGCAACTAGGTCTTTCAAGATGGGGCAACAAGTTTTGGCCCGGGACTATCGTACAGAAAAATGGCAGCCTGGAACTATTAAAAAAAGGCTAGGCCCGTTGATGTACATGGTGAACATTGGGGACAATGTAATAAGGCGCCATGTTGACCAGCTCATAGAGTCCGCCACAAATGAGCACTCGACTTCACCACCTGACCCGAGTAATGTTGAAACTGAAATACCTAGAACACCTACTGCTGATCTAGTAACATTGGATTCAGATGAACCTGACACTGTTGTTCCAGCTGAATCGATTTTGCCAGGCACCCCTACTGGGCCGCTAGGAATGACGACACCACTTCGGCGTTATCCAGAGAGGATCCGGAAACCTCCACAGAGACTAAACTTGTAAACTGTTATATGACGTTGACTCCATCGAGAGTATATCTGTAAACTGTTATATGAAGTTGAAGATTGTATGTTTAAAGGGGATTCTGTAAGTAATAAGCTAAAAAGGGAGGAGTGTTGTGTATGTAACCGTTTACCTTTAAGGGAACTATAGAATGTAACCGTTCGCCTTTAAGAGCACTACTTTCGGTGTGGCACTATTTGTTGGCTCATGTATACTGTAATACCGATAGTGACCACACCAGTATATAAGGGTTGTGATACGTTAACTAGGGCAGAATCGCCCGAGCCTCTGAATAGTAAAGACGGGTTTTATTTTGTTAACTGTGGAGTCTGTGATTATTTATAATACAACCCACAGACTTAACAACACCCATCTGCAGTGTGACCTGAATGGAATAATTTCAGGCCACTTCGACTGTGCGCTTACAAGCTTGTTGCCTCAAATTAAATCTATAGCAAGGGGATGGGAAAAATTTATGCCCTCTCATCCTGGTCCTCATAATCGGAGGAGTAACAGCCACGTGGCTCAGCGCAGATCTTCCTGGGAAGAGGAGGAGGACGAGGGATGCCTTGCATGCCCTGTTGTGACTAATGCAACATCCCTCCAGTTCACTGCTGCCCGTCAAGCAGGGTATGCACACTGCCATGCCACACTAGCATAAGCTTACTCTTCAACCATAGGTGGCTACCATATGGCTCTGTAATTGCAGGCGACATTTGTCCAAAGTCAGACTTCATCTCTGCTATACCCAGTTATTTCCTATCACTTTCATCATCAGCATTACAAAAGCAAGTCGCCCTGAGCCCTCAATGTGCTTTTGCCATTTCCCAGAACACAAAGGCCACACAATCAAGGAACAGCACCTCATCTTCCGATTAGGCACTTTACAGCCTTCCGGACTCAATATCGAGTTCAACAATTTCAGATCATAACCTCGGCCCCCATTACATTTTTACTTATATTTTTTATCCACACCTTTGTTTTGGCCCTCCTCCCCCCCACCCTTTTTTTCTCTCCCACATGGCAGCTGTCTCCCATTCTGCCAGCGCATTTCACACCTAATCTAGAGCCGTCTTTTGTCTCCACTAGTCCTATCACCATCTCGTCTCGTTTTGAATACCTCTTATTGTCTCTTCACTTCTCTTGTTCTCTCCCAGCCCCCAAACTGGCCTTTTAATTTATTTAATTTCCTGTGCTTTTTCAGTCTTGACAAAGGGTTTTGACCCGAAACGTTGACTCTATTTTCTCTCCACGGATGTTGCCTGGCCTGCTGAGTTTTTCCAGCATTTTCTGCTGTTATTCCACACAATCAACTGTTTGCCATAATCTTTCTTTTACACATCACAAAAGGATAATAAACCAACAAGTCAGAAAAGAAAGGTAAATCACCCAAGAGAGTCCCCTTGTGACTCCCCTTGTGACTATAGGTGCTTAATCTTTCTCTTACGCGTGCTTCTATGTGGTGCTTCCCCTGTGGCTTCAGCAGATGTAGAAGTACCTTGCTGACTAGGATGCTGCTCCTGCTTAGACGCCTTTGGCGGGCGTCCTCTGGGTTTGGGAGCCTGGGAGGGCTCTTCAACAGTCTGCTCTTCCTGTGGCTGTGCAGGAGCGGAAACTGACATCTCAGTTGTCTCCGCAAAGTGGGCCTCTGACCAAGGGCTCCATAGTGGCATGGTCATGTGAGCGCTTTGAGAGGAGCCCACACTTCCTTCTGTCCTGCCAACAACATCCCTCTCATGGGTCAGCCACACTTCAGTACTGGCAAGTGGCTGGAGAGCACCTTACTGCACTTCAGGGGGGACTATGAGGACCCGTATCTGTACTGGCAGTCCTCATCAAAAGGACGTCCATGAAGCTCTGGTCTCTCTGCTCAACAGCTGCCCATCACTCCTCCAACGATGACATTCTACTTTGAACAGTCACCATGTTTTCCTGACTCTGGCGACTTATTTCCTCCATGGCGGCAGCCATCCTTTCCATGGAGGTTACCATCCTATCCACGGAGGTTGCCATCTTATCCATGGTGGTGCATTCATGCGCCATTGCCTCCACCATGGCAGTTCTGATGTTACAGATGGACTCCTCCATTCTCTCCACACTCGCACTAACACTGGAGGCAAACCCTTCCAGAGACTCCTACACTTGTTCCTGTATTTCCTGAGACACTCTTTTTCTGGATGGCCCCAGAGGCACAGCGTCTGCATGCAGCTCAGCAGAGCTGGGAGATTGCTGCGACCTCCGCCGAGGACTCTCCACTGCTGTCACTGTCTCCACAATCTGCTGATGCTCACTTGTGCGCTGTGATAGACCAGGTGGCAACACGACTCTAACTCGCGATGTCCCCACCGAGGTGAGCGTTGCTGCACTGGTGCTGGGTGCGCTGAGTCCTGGTGACGCTGGTCCCCCAGAGGCTTCACGTTCCTCTGAAGAGTTGTCCGGGTCTTCGTCCTGGATCGTGGGGAGGGGGGCGCTCGATGGTCCTGTGGGAGAGTAAAGGCATGATTTAGACATCTGATATTGATGTAGCAGACACATCCTTTTGAGCAGATGATACAAAGTGATTCTCTATGAACATCATGTTCCATTGCATTCTGAGAGGGATGAAACTCTATTATGTCACCAGCTTCCTCTAGTGAGCCCATATCGCCCACTTCCAGGTCCTCGCCACCTCCAACAATCTCGTTTGCAGCCTCCTCAGCACTGGTCAATGTTGCAAGGGTGGGTATTCCTCCTCCAGTCATTGCTCTCTCCCTCTTATTGTGGGCTATCTTTCCCTGCAAGGAGGGACACAAGCGGTGTTTCAGCCACAGTGATGGAGTGAGTGTGAATAATCCCTACCATAGAAGCTTTGAGGGAGACGAAGATGGGGTAAGGTGCCAAGAGGAAGGTAGCTCCCTGTGCATTGTTAGTTGTTGTCACTGCATGACAGTGGGAGCGAGTCTAAGGGGTGCATAGGAAGGATGCTGAAGTGATTCAGTGCAGAGACAGAGATGGATAGGTAAGGGTGCAAGGGAAGTAAGGGTTAGGTGGGATGTGAAGGAAGAGGCGTACAACGCAGAGTGCTGGTGATGAGAAGAGAAGGGAAGCAGATTAAAGGCAAGTGTGATGGGATACTCACTTTTGATGTTTGCACAAGACCATTAAACCTTTTTTGGCACTGGATCCATGACCGTGAATATTATATCCGTGTGTAATTGAGACACGGACTGCAGGAGTTGATTATAACAGGTCTTTACTGAGTGGAGACAAACTGGAACTACTATGCAAAAGTTACTACACAGGCTTATATACAGGGGTAACAACAGAAAATGCTGGAAAAACTCAGCAGGTCAGGCAACATCCGTGGAGAGAAATTTGAGTTGACGTTTCGGGTTGGACCCTTCTTCAAAACTCAGTTTTGAAGAAGGGTCCAACCCGAAACGTCAACTCAAATTTCTCTCCACGGTTGTTGCCTGACCTGCTGAGTTTTTCCAGCATTTTCTGTTGTTATTTCGGATTTCCAACATCTGCAGTATTTTGCTATCGTGCTTATATACAGGGGTGGTCACTACTGGTACTGCAGTATACAGGGGCTGCAGAATATAGTTCCTTCTGCAAAGTACATACACTACAATTCCTCCCTTTTAGCTAAACAGTACATAACATTCGATTAATAATTAAATAACATATTTACAATTACAGTTGCTAGATACATCAGCTGAAGTTAAGCAATTATAAGTTCAGTCTTTGAGGAGGCTTCCTGATTCTGTCTGGATAACGCCTCTTTGGGGTATCAGGTTCTTCTGGCAAAGTTGATTTGGGATCAACGTCGTTGTTTGGTTCATCTGCTTCCAATATCACCGATTCGGAGGTAGATGCAATTGGTACTTCGGTTTCATCACCAGGTGTATCGGATCGTGGTGTGGAATTGACGTTTTCCAGTGACTCTAGAATCTGGTCAGCATGGCGTCTTACAATGCTCTCTCCAACATCCACGGTATACATTAGGGGTCCTTGCCGTGTGCAGATCGTTCCTGGCTGCCATTTCTCTGTGCGGTAGTCCCGGGCCAAAACTGGTTGACCTATCTTAAAACTCCTGGTCGGCCTTTCATTCATATTCTGAAACTGCCTGTTCTCCACATCTCTTCTGGGCCTAGAAATTCAGTATAGCCACTTTTGGGGCGGTAAAGTCGGGCGGCTGCTAAAGTTTGCGCCCGGCGCAAAGTCGCGCCCCCTTCGCCGATATTCAGTCGCAACGCCCCAAGAGGTTGCTGCTGCGCTAAAACAGGCGATGCACGACTATCTTTAGGCGCTAAGCCAGCGGTGCTGAGCGATACCACCGAGGCCGGGCGCAGCGCAGGTGCGGCGAGTTTTTGATTGACGGCAGACACTCTGGCGCCGGTCAGCTCTTAAAGGGGGAGGGTCGATTTGTTTGCCTGCCACGCCCTGCACACTGCAGCCCTCAACCTAGGCCTGACCACTTCAGCTTCACCTGTACAACGCCCAGGACTATGGAGAAGGCCAGGGAGAGAGCGCAGCGCTTCAGCGACGGTGACCTGAGGGTGCTGGTTGGCGGAGTGGAGCGCAGGCGCCATGTTTTGTACCCAGAAGGTGGCAAGAGGCCGCTGCCCAGCGCCTACCGGAAAGCCTGGAGGGAGGTGTTCAACAGGGTCTCTTCCAATAGCGTGGTTGCCAGGACTGCTGTGCAATGCCGAAAGAAGTTCAACGACCTCACTCGGGTTGTCAGGGTGAGTACCCTTTCCAGTGTCCTCCTCATCCTTGCATGTGCACCTCACATTATGGGCAAAGGGACCTGAAAGTCCTAATGGCCAGCCCTCATCCAGCAGCTATGGGACTGGCATGAAAATCACTTGCACATTCAGCACTTTACACACTGTCCAAGCTATTCGACCATGGGAGGCAGTGCAAACAAGATCAGGGCTACACACTGTCCAAGCTATTCGACCATGGGAGGCAGTGCAGACAAGATCAGGGCTACTCACTGTCCAAGCTATTCGACCATGGGAGGCAGTGCAGACAAGATCAGGGCTACACACTGTACAAGCTATTCGACCATGGGAGGCAGTGCAGACAAGATCAGGGCTACACACTGTCCAAGCTATTCGACCATGGGAGGCAGTGCAGACAAGATCAGGGCTACACACTGTCCAAGCTATTCAACCATGGGAGGCAGTGCAGACAAGATCAGGGCTACACACTGTCCAAGCTATTCGACCATGGGAGGCAGTGCAGACAAGATCAGGGCTACACACTGTCCAAGCTATTCGACCATGGGAGGCAGTGCAGACAAGATCAGGGCTACACACTGTACAAGCTATTCGACCATGGGAGGCAGTGCAGACAAGATCAGGGCTACACACCGTACAAGCTATTCGACCATGGGAGGCAGTGCAGACAAGATCAGGGCTACACACTGTACAAGCTATTCGACCATGGGAGGCAGTGCAGACAAGATCAGGGCTACACACTGTACTTAGAGGCCGTCCTTTCTCTTGCAGGCCAAGGTTGCGCACAACCGGCGCAACCAAACTGAGACCGGGGGAGGCCGTCCTGACATCAAAGAGCTCTCCGACCTCGACCAGCGTGTGGAGCGCATTATGGGAGGCCGGCTGATTGGCCCCGTCGCCACTGGAGATGCCGACCCTGTTCTGGGCACCAATGGTAAGGGCATGACCTTTTGGACCTCTCTCGTTCCACTTGCGCATCAGATCAGCATCCTTTGCCACTGTCCGACCAATGCGGTGAATGGCACCACTCATGCCTCCCTCGCTGCCGCCCTGTCCTCACTCTAAAGCTACTCTTGTGCCTTCCTGCTTTCAGATGGTGAATCGCCAGGTGAGGAGGCGGGCCCTCAAGCTGCCACTGTCAGCCCTTCGGAAGACGAGGAGGAGGAAGAGGAAGCCGGCCCATCAGTGCCACCCTCAGTCGTGCCAGCCCATGCCGATGTAGGGGACACGTCTTCCCTGGAGGGGAGCCGGGGGGAAGGGTCGGAGGAGAGTGAAGCTCCGGGGCCCAGCGGCCTGCAGCAACGCGGGAGGGGTGGGGAAGCTCGGTGGACTTCTCCCCAGAGGGTGAGTGTGGCCTCCAGTCCTGCGACGGTCAGCGCAGAAGAGGTGCGCCTCCTAGAGGAAATGGCTGTCCAGGCTGAGCGCAGGCACACTGAGCTCATGGCTGCAGTGGCACGGATGCCTGACTCCATAGAGTCACTGGCAAGGAGTGTGCAGGAATTCGGGTCAGCACAGGCCAGGAGTCTGCAACAATTCAGTGCAGCACAGGCCAGGAGTCTGGAACAATTCAATGCAGCACAGGCCAGGAGTCTGGAACAATTCAATGCAGCACAGGCCAGGAGTGTGCAGGACATCAATGCAGCACAGGCCAGGAGTCTGCAGGACATCGCGGCAGCACAGGCCACGAGTCTGCAGGACTTCACGGCAGCACAGTCGGCTTCTAGCCAAGTGCTCAGTCGTGCCGTCCATTCACTGGCTGGTGTATTGCGGACACAGACCAGGGCCACACGGGCACTAACTGCTGCCACCCTCGCTGGATCAGCCAGGCCTCGCCAGGGCACTCGCCGCGCAGCAGCAGCCCAGCAATCTGTCCTTCAGCTGGTTGCTGCGCATGCTGCACTGCTGGCTCGTGCGAGTGCCAATGTGTCAGGCGACCAGCGAGCACCTGCGATCTGCCAGGTTGCCACCATTCCTGCAGCCAACACTGCCACTCCGCCATTGCAGCTGCCACGAGCTGCTGGACAGACTGCTGCCGCCCAGCCACAGTTGGAGCAGTCAGCAGCCGGCCCCTCCAAGGCCAGAGCTGGTGCAGGCCGACCCCCAAGGGCATCTGCCATCTCGCCATCTGCCCCTCAGCAGCCTTCCCCCAGCCTTGCTGCAGCCACTGGGCTCCCATTGAGAAGGAGCAGCAGGGCGGGCAGGGGCCAGGCAAGGATGCGCAAGGCATCGCCCTCGCAGGGCAAAAAGTAGAGGTATGCACAAATGCCTGGTGCTTGTTGGAAGGCCGACACTTGTGCAGTTGTTTGGGTGTAAGGCCAAGACTGGTGTCTATCTGTTTTTGTGTAAGGCCGAGACTGGTGTCTATCTTTATTTGTGTAAGGCCGAGACTGATGTCTATCTTTATTTGTGTAAGGCCGAGACTGGTGTATATCTTTATTTGTGTAAGGCCGAGACTGGTTTCTTTCTTTCTTTTTGTAAGGCCGAGACTGGTATTTTTGTGTTTTTGGAGGGGGCTTCTCCACATGAGCATGTAATGTGGGAAGGGCAGAGGTTTTCAATAAATTTTTGTTGTTAAATTGCAGTGTGCATGGTTTTTTGGTTAAGTCCTGGTTGCCCTGCTCAGCTGAGGGCTTGTGGAGCGGCTACATTCATCTGCTGACATTGGCACAAGCCAGTCCTTGAGAGGGGGCCTAGAACCAATGTTCAATAAGCCGGCGACGGGCGGCCCTTGCACTTCGTGCCTCCCTCCTGTGCTGGTCCTCCTCCTCCTCCTCCTGCTCCTCCTCCTCCTGTGGTCCTCCAATGTGTGGTGGCAGTGGCTGAGTCCTGCGGATAGCCAGGTTGTGCAGCATGCAGCAAACGACGACGAAATGGGAGACTCGCTCCGGCGAATACTGCAGTGCTCCCCCGGAACGATCGAGACAGCGGAACCGTTGCTTCAGGACGCCGATTGTTTGTTCGATGATGTTCCTGGTCGATTGATGGCTCTCGTTGTATCGCTCTTCAGCAGGGGTGCTGGGCGCACGGAGCGGGGTCATCAACCAGGTACACAAAGGATAGCCTTTGTCCCCGATAAGCCATCCTCGTGGGTGAGGCTGGGCCTGGAACATGTCTGCCACAGAAGTCTGTCGGAGGATGAAGGCATCGTGGCTGCTGCCTGGAAAGCGGGCATTGACAGCTAGGATGAGCTGCCTGTGGTCACACACCAGCTGTACGTTCAGCGAATGGTAGCCCTTCCGGTTGCGGTAATCCTCGGCATTCTCCAGAGGTGCCCGCAAAACCACATGCGTACAGTCAATGGCGCCCTGCACCATGGGGAAGCCCGCGAATGCTGCAAAGCCCATTGCATGCTGTTGCTGCTTGGCAAGGGCCATGGAGAAGGAGATGAACTGACGTCTCCTTTTGAAAAGGGCATTGGTCACCTGGCGGATGTAGCAATGCACGGCGAACTGGGAGATGTTGGCAATGTCGCCAGTAGCGGCTTGGAAGGAGCCGGTGGCATAAAAGTTGAGAGCCACCGTCACCTTCACTGCCACCGACAGAGACATCCTGCACCTCAGCTGTGGCTGCAGATCACCGGCAAGCAGCTGGCAGATCTCTGTGACCACCTCCCTTCTGAATCGCAGCCTCCGAACACACTGCTCCTCAGACATCTGGAGATAGGAGAACTGCTGGCGGTATACCCTGGGTGGGTAAGGCCTCCTTTGCCGACGCCTGTTGCCCCCTCTCCGTCTAGCCAGGGCTGCCAGTCTCTCATGGCGTCTCTGAGCCCTTTGGATGTAATTGAGAAAGCCAGCGTTTACACCCATTGCAGCCCCCATAATATGCTGGCAAACAATGAGATGTCAATGAAGGCAAAAACTTTTTGAAAGCTGTGGCCTGAAGCCAGAAGTACCTGTCCGAGTGTTGGGCCAAAGCAGAAAGCTATCTACCTTGGTCTCTCTCCAAAGATCCGTTTCGCAAGAAGGTGTGCTGCAAAATGGCAGCGTTTTATATTGCAGGATGAGTGCCCTTTAATTTGCGCCCCCCGCGCCCCGCATCGGCTGAGCACCGTTCCACTTCACAGTCGCTAGGGGCGCCAGGCGCACAATGGGGCAGCGCGACTGAAGTTCCGGTTGGGGGCGCACAAAGGGCGTTGCACGAGGAAATGACGTCATGATCTGCGCGCGCAGCTGAGCGCGCGCAAAGACTTTGCGCCGCCGCTAAATCTCTAGTGAAGTTGGGGCGAGGTGCAGTTCGCGCTTCGCCCGGGCGCAAGCCGCCTCGCACCCGGAATCTACTCCTCCTAAGGCGCTAACGGCTGGCGCAACCAACTGAATTTCTAGGCCCTGATGTTTGGCTTAACCAAATCCAAGCGGCATCGTAGTCTTCGATTGAAGAACATCATGGCTGGAGTTTGGTTGGTAACCGCATGTGTCGCATTCCGGTAGGCAAACAAGAAGTTATCCACCTTGTGTTGTAGGGGTATGTCTTCATTACACATTGCCTTGATAGCCTTCTTGAATGTTTGAACGAACCTCTCAGCCAATCCATTGGTGGCTGGATGATATGGGGCGGGTGTGTAATGCTTAACACCACTGTTCTTTGAGAACCTCCGGAACTCTTCAGACACAAACTGTGGTCCATTGTCGGAGCAAATCTGTTCAGGCAGCCCATTTCTGGTGAATATGGTTCATAAGACTGTGATAGTTTTTTCTGTGATGGTTGAGGACATTTTTATTACCTCTGGCCACTTTGAATGTGCATCCACCGCAATTAAAAACATCGAGTCCATAAATGGACCAGCAAAATCAATGTGCACCCTTTGCCATGGAGATGAGGGCCACTCCCATGGATGTAGAGTGGCTTGTGGTGGGGCGTTTTGGACCTTCTGGCATCCTGTACGGCTCTTGGTCATCTCTTCGATTTCTCTATCGATTCCCAGCCACCACACAAACGCTCTGGCTAAGTTCTTCATTTTTACCCCTCCCAGATGACCCTCATGAAGCTCATTGAGCACTCTATCCTTCAATTTGGGTGGGATTACTGCTCTGGATCCACACATCAAGGTTCCTCTGCACACTGCACACTCGGCGAGAATGCTGGCAACAGTGGTTCGCCATGTGCTGGCCATCCCTTCACCGTTAAATCATAGACCCAGGAGAGTGTCGGGTCATTTCGTGTTTCCTTTTCTATGTTTGCATTCGTCACAGGTAGACATTCGACTATGATCGAGTGGAATATCTCCACAGGATCCACTGCAGGTGCTTCTTCCACCGTCGGCAACGGTAGGCGCGACAATCCATCAGCATTCCCATGCTGTTTAGTTCCTTTGTACTCGATGTCATATTGGTGTGCCCCTAGGAAAAGGGACCACCTCTGTAGCCGTTGTGCTGTCATTATCGGGACGCCCTTCTGAGGGTTGAAAATGGAGACAAGAGGTTGATGATCAGTTAGTAGAGTAAATTTCTGACCGTGCAGGTAGTGATTGAACTTCTTCACCCCCCACACCAGGCTGAGGGCCTCTCTGTCAATCTGGGCGTAGTTACGCTCGGCTGAAGTTAACGAGCGTGACGCAAAAGCTATCGGCCTCTCTGAACCATCAAGGAATTTATGTGACAGTACCGCTCCAATGCCGTAGGGAGACGCATCACACGCCAGTCTTATCGGTAGCGATGGGTTGTAGTGAGCCAATACTTCTCTTGAAGTGATTAGGTCTTTACTCTTCTGAAAGGCCCGCTTACACTCATCGCTCCATTTCCATGCTACTCCAGTTTGTAGTAGGGCGTTCAGTGGGTGCAGAATTGTGGACAAATTCGGCAAAAACTTATGGTAGTAATTCACCAATCCGAGGAATGACCTGAGTTGCGACACATTTTCAGGCGCTGGAGCCTTAACTACCGCTTCAATTTTGTCAGGGGACTTATGTAACCCCTCTTCATCAATCACGTGGCCACAATACGATATCTGTTTCTTAAAAAACTCGCACTTGGGGCGATTGGCTCGTAGCCCATGTTCTCTTAGTCTAGTGAGCACCTGCTCTAGGTTGGCAAGGTGTTCACTGTCATCTTCACCTGTCACTAGGATGTCGTCCAAGTAACACTGAGTCCCCGGAATCCCTTGCAGGACTTGTTCCATCGCTCTTTGCCATATCGCCGGAGCTGATGCTACTCCGAATACCAGTCGATTATACTGGTAAAGACCTTTGTGAGTGTTTATCGTGAGATACTTCCTAGAGGATTCTTCAACCTCCATCTGCAAATATGCTTGTGCTAGGTCAATTTTTGTAAAACGCTTCCCTCCAGATAGTGAGGCGAAAATATCTTCTATCCTCGGGAGAGGATATTGTACTGTGTGAAGGACTGGGTTCACCGTCACCTTGAAGTCCCCACAGATGCAAACCTTCCTTGGCTCCTCAGATTTATTGTTTAACGTTTTCTTCATGACAGGAACGATGGGTGTCACCCACTCGCTCCAGTCTACCTTAGATAACACGCCTGCATTCTCCAGATTCTCCAGCTCTGCCTCGACGGCTGGGCGAATTGCATATGGTACCAGTCTTGCTTTGAAAAACTTGGGAATTGCATTCTCTTCTATTTTTATCAAGGCGGTTACGCCTTTAAGAGTTCCCAGTTCTTGTTGAAATACCTCTTTGGCGTTAGCTAAGATTTTTGACAATCGTCCAGGTGTGACGTCGTCATCCTTTTTACCAGCCACCGTCAGTGCCTGAATGGAGTGCCAGTCTAAACTTATCTTTCTGATCCATTCATGTCCCAATAACGGTGGGCCACCATCTTGCAGTATGTACAGATACAATTTCTGTATTTCCTTGCCGTTGTATTCGACAGGCACCCTTATTTTCCCTCTGGGGTATACTTTTTATCCCGTATACGTCTTCAAGACAATGGATGTCTCTTTCAAGGGTATGTGTGAGAATAGCCGCTCATAGTCTCGTCGATTCATGACGGTCAGGGCTGATCCTGTATCCAATTCCATTTTGACTTGGGACCCTGCTATCGTGAGGGTGACCCAAATGGTTCGGTGATCCTCTTTTGCGATTACGTTGTGAAGTTTGAGACAGCTTAGTCTCTTGTTCCCGGATTCACTATCGCTCATCTGGTCTTCGGAACTACTGTCCGTCATCTTTTGTACTTTCCTGTACTGTTCCTTAGTAGCCTTTTTGTTGTCGTTGGTCTTCTTCCCAGACCTGCAAACTCGTGCAATGTGTCCCATCTTTCCGCATTGCCTGCATATTTTGTCCTTGGACCAGCAGTCCTTCTGGTCATGGGTTGTTCTGCCGCAGCGATAACATTTTTCAAATCCCCGTGTCATTTCGTGGGTGCCGTATTCATGTGGCTTTTGCTGTATTTCCACAGCTCCCCTTGCTGCTGCTTCGTACGATACTGCCACGCTGAAAGCCTTATCTAGCGTCAGCTCTTTCTCTGAGAGTAACCTCTCCTGGGTTCCTTCACTCAGGAGTCCACAGGCAAATTTGTCCCGTAGGGTATCTGCCAGTCCTGCTCCGAACTGGCAGTGCTTTGCTAGCTTGCGTAGTTCCATAAGGTAATCAGCATTGCTCTCATCTTTATGCTGATTTCTCCTGTGGAATTTAAATCTTTCTGCTATCAGCAGCGGTGTAGGATTTAGGTGTTCCTGTAGGATATCAACAATTTCGTTAAAACTCTTCGCCATCGGTTTGGCTGGAGTAATCAGGTTCCACAATAGGCCGTACGTTCTTGCGCCCATTAAGTTTAGTAGTACCGATGCCTTTTTCTCATCGGCTACTTCGTTTGCCTCGCAATATACTTCGACTCTTTCCACATACGTGGTCCAGTCTTCTATTGCATTATCGAAGGCAGTGATATTGCCAGTCTTCGGCATCTTGGAAATCTAAGATGGCGCCTCCCGCGCTTTGCCTTCTTCCCCGATTGAACAAAATGGCGCCTCCCGCGCTTTCCATCTTCTCCACTGCTGCTGGCGCTGTTGCTGGCGTTTTATGCCTTGATGGTGATGCCCTATGGTCTTCGCGCACCTCCCCCCGCGCTGCTGCTAACGCCGCTCTCCGCGGTTCCCGTGGCAAACTGCAGCTCCTCGCGGCTTTCTGCGCCTCTAATTTCTTTTATTTCCCCGTCGTCGGAGCAACCCTGCGCGACACTTTCCTCCCTCTTCTCGGGTCTGTACGCTGCCCGGCTTCGTAGCACCGGCCGCGCCCTGTGTGCTCCACCCTCTCTCTCTCTCTCCTCTTCCCGACACCGCTGCTCGGCCCCGTTGAAAAGCCACCCGATCGAGCTCTAGCCCGCCGCAGCCCAGGAAGGATCAGTGTACTACCTGCCACCAGCCCGATTAGCTGGAACACCATCGACAGGACAACCAAGCCCCGCTCTCGACAGCCTCTCCTGCAAATCTTTCACTCCGATGAATCAGAGGCGGTTGCCCACGGTCGACGCCCGTTTCTTCTGATTGTTTTATTTATTTATTTATTTTTCTTTCTTCCTTCTGGCCTTGACCTCTGACAACTTCGCTTCAGGGATGGATCCCCATGAGGTGGTGCAGACTGTAGGTAAGTTCGGATCTGCTCGTCGCCAGTATTATGTCCGTGTGTAATTGAGACACGGACTGCAGGAGTTGGTTATAACAGGTCTTTACTGAGTGGAGACAAACTGGAACTACTATGCAAAAGTTACTACACAGGCTTATATACAGGGGTGGTCACGACTGGTACTGCAGTATACAGGGGCTGCAGAATATAGTTCCTTCTGCAAAGTACATACACTACAGTGAACAAATGGACCTTGCGCTCACCTCCTCAGCAATGTGCAGCCAGGCTGCCTTGGTCTGCTGAGGAGGCTTCCTCCGGCCATCAGGAGGGAGGAGAATCTCCCTGCGCCCTCTGACAGCATCCACAAGAACATGGAGGAAGTCATCATTAAAACGAGGAGCTGCCGTGCCTCTGGAAGAAGTCATTGAGTATAGAACAATATCAATGAGTCCAGGAATCCACAAGAGAAAGGCTTAGGCTGAATGGCAGCTTTAAAAGCAGCTGCTATGATGACGCCATCAGAGGCGGCCAGCCGACCCGATCCCACTCATTGGACAGGCCATCGTGCCTCATTGAAATTAACAAGCTCATTGAATCAAAATGGGACATCAGCAGCTGATCCTGCCGGAAGTGGCTCTGGAACCCGCCCACCACGCAACCCGACTCCAACCCGCCTTGGGAATTAAAATCGAGCCCGTAAAGTCTGTTAATGGTTCTTTTAATGAAGCTAAGTCCTCAGAATCGGCGGAATTGCTCTGTGTTATCAGTATAGGAGGTTGGTATAGCAACAAGTACAGAGATTGATTGCATGTGCTGCATCTGTTTTGTTTAAACATTCTGATAATAATCGACAAAAAGATTTTCTTCACAGAAAATTGGAAATAGAGACAAAATTGAACAAACTCATTCTTTAGGCACAGCACAAATGAGGCATTTTAGGAATAATTTGTGTTTAAAGAAGTTCATTTAAAAGCATAAATGAAACAGTATCTCAAAACCCTAAATTTATACATCATTGTCTTAAAATAGTATTCAAGTGCTATTAACACTTTTCTGTTGAAACGTTTTTTTAAAGGCGGCTCAGTGCAAGAGGCAAGAGGAAACATAAAACCCTAATTAATTGTCTTCATATTCTGAACTTGAGAACACAGATGCTTTTGCAGTTAAGCCTGTAGAGTATTATTGCTGATACAAGCTTGCAAAAAAGCAAGGAAATATCATCAGGAGGAAATAAGACATTTTTATTAATAATTTCTCACAGAATATCAAAATGTAGGAACGTTTTAACAGAATATATATTACTGTAGTAATATATAATTACAATGTACAGGGGTGTGACACATTAAGTAATAAGTGCAGCTAACCCAATGGCATGCTGTACATGGGATTACAGTAGATGAAGAGCTAGCACTGGGATAGGTGTGATGGGCCAAATGGCCTCCTGCACTGTACATTTTTAGGATTACCTAGCCAACTTCAGATCAGACCAGCACAGCACCAACCAGCTACCTGAAGATCTAAGTAATTACCCAACAGTTCAGCACCGTTAAATCCTGTCCAATCTGCCGACACTTTCCCTTCAACTCTGACCAACAGCAGAGCTTTTAAAAAGCTCTCTCGTGTCATGCACAGTACTCCTTGTAAGGAAACAACTTAACTGCATTCAACATCAAAAACTTGGCCGAGTAAAATATATTTATATCATCAACCGAGTGAGAATAACAGACTTCTCAATGGCCCAGATTTTGTGGTCAGCGGAGAAGTGACGGCGCTCGCCACTGATGTTGAAGAAAACTGCCCACAAAGATCTAACAATCTCTGTGGCATGGATTTCACTTTTCCCAACGTTAATTTCATTCTGGCGTCACCTATAGGGAAACATCCAACAATTGTGATGTCATCAAGCAGGCTAAGCAGCCAATCACATTGAAGAATTCTCACAGACAGCAAACCAAGAAGTAAAAAGCACTGATTATGCTTCCCTTTTTAGTCATTTTACAGGGAGCAAAATAAAGATTGTGACATACACTTGGGATTAAGGTAGAAGCTGAAATATCATAAACAAACTTAAAAACAAATAATTCTTATTATTTTAAGAGTCTAGGGCCTAGAAATTGGGTATAGCCCCGCTTGAGGCGTTAGAACTGGCGCTGCGCAAAGTTTATAGCCAGACGCAACTTATCGCCGCCTGGCACGATATTGGGTTGCATCGCCCCCAAAGGTGATTGAGGCGCGAATTCAGACATTGCACGAGACTCCTAAGGTGCGAAACTTCCGGCGCAACCCAATATCGGCGTGGACGGGCGCAGCGCAGGTGCTCTCAATTACCGATAACCAGGAGACTGCCAGGCGCCGGCCGGCTCTTAAAGGGGTGGGTCAGTCAGCCTCAGCTTCCACACTCAGCGCCTTGTAGGCCTCAGAATCGGCACAGGCCCTTCTCTGGTGCAAAAAACTTGGACCAGATGGAGAAGGTGAGGCAGAGAGCAGAGCGCTTCAGCAATGAGGCTCTGGAGCAATTGGTGGCCGCAGTGGAGCGCCGTCGAGATGTTCTGTACCCAGACAATGGCAGGAGGCCGAATCATAAGGACTACCGACGAGCTTGGAGGGATGTATGCCAGAGGGTCAACTCCAGCAACATGGTGACCAGGAGCACTGTCCAATGCAGAAAGAAATTCAACGACCTCACTCGGGTCGTCAGGGTGAATGTTGTTTCTGCATACTTCTGCATCCCTTCATTTACACCTGTCTTTATGGCTACAGGGTGGCCTGTGCCCCATTGGCCATCTGCCAGCAAGCACCGATGGCCCTTTCTGGGCACACACATCCACATTTGACTCAGGGCATCATGTAAGGGCTCTTGCACCATGGGGGGCATGAGATGCTCACTCAGGGCATCATGTAAGGGCTCTTGCAACATGGGGGGCATGAGATGATCACTCAGGGCATCATGTAACATAACTTCCCCTCCTTTCCCCTGCAGTCCAAGCTGGCGAAGATTCGCAAAGACCAGCTTCGAACCGGTGGAGGACCTCCACAAGTGGTCACTCTCACGGATCTCGAGGAGAGAGTGCACCAGATTCTTGGAGGACGTCTGAGTGGTCCTGTTACCACTGCAGCTGCCGACCCCATTGTCGACAGCGATGGTAAGGTTCTCACCTTTTACAACTGTCTCCTTCCACTTGGTCCCCCCGCCAGCATGCTTTCTCACTCTGGAGCCATGTCATAGCCTTGCCGCAATCTGGCATCCCTTGCTGCCAACCTGTCCTTTTGCTAAAGCCACTCTTCCACCTCCCTGCTTTCAGATGCTGCATCACCAGCTCAGGGTCCAGGCCCTGAAGCTGCCAGTGCCAGTGCCTCCGGAGGCGAGGAGCAGGAGGAAGCCGGACCATCCGTTCCAGCCTCGGGAGCCTACACATCTGCAGACTGGGGATAGTAGTTCCCTGGAGGGGAGGGGGGGGCTCTGATGAGGAGCCAGTTGCCGGAACAAGTGGCTTGCAGCAACGCGAGGGGGGTAGGCAAGTTCGGGCACCGGCTCCCCGGAGGGCAAGGCAGGGAACAATGACTGCTGCACAGAGTGCAGAGGAGGTGCGTAGCCTGGCTGAAATGAGCACCCAGGCCCGGCTCAGGCACACTGAGCTTATGGCTGCAGTGGGGAAGATGCCTCAGTCGATCGACACACTGGCAAAGAGTGTGCTGGACTTTGGGGCAGCAATGGAGAGGACTGTCCAGGGCTTCGGGGCAGCAATGGAGAGGACTGTCCAGGGCTTCGAGGCCGCTATGGAAAGGACTGTTCAGAGCTTCGGACAATCCCTGGAAAGGTCTGTCCAGGGCTTGTCCGAGGCAGTGGAATGGACTGCTCCAGCCTTGTCCGAAGCAATGGAAAGAACTGTCCAGGGCTTCTCCGAAGCACTGGCACCTGCCACACAGGTCCTCACTGCTGCCACGCAGTCACTTGCTGGCCTCGTCCACACCCAGATTGAGGCAACGCGAACTCTTACTGCTGCCATCCTATCTGCATCAGCCAGGATCACCCCAGGCCCTTCCAGTACCACACGAGGCCAGGAATCAGTGGAGCAGTCGATTGTGGTGGATGATCCGAGCTGGTCCCCTCAGAGAGCCAGTGTGTCGTCCGACCATGGTGCAGGTGTCCTCTCTCGGCAGGTGACCATTGCTCATGCCACCGCTGGAACGTCTGCAGTGCAGCTGCCACCACCTGCAGTGCACACTGCTTCCAGCCATGCCCAGTTCAAGCAGCCAGCTTCCGCGCCCTCCAAGCCCAGAGGTCGTCCAGGCCACCCCTCAGGGGCTTCTGCGCTTCCAGACAGTCAGCAGGCGTCCCCCAGCCTTGACGCCGCCACTCGGGTTCAATTACGTAGGAGCTGCAGGGAGGGAAGGGGCCGACCGCGAAAGAGAAGTCGGTCTCCATCAAGGGGCCAGCAGTAGAGGGAGGTGCTGAGACGTTTCTTTCTCCAAATTCAAGGACGCCCTCACCTGTTGTGATTGTTTGTGATGGTTTGTTTAGTTTTGCGGCTTTGCCAGAGAGCTAACTGTTATTTTGTTAGTTATGGTTTCTGTTGACATGACGTTGTTATGCTGGAAGGAAGCACTTTTTTGACAATAAAGAATTTTTTTTATTTACAATGGTAATCGTAACTATTTACACTCATGGTAGCCTTCAAAGGCTTTGTACGAGTCGAAGTGCGCAGTACGAATGACACCCATCATTCCGTCAGAGGGGCCTAGAACCGAGTCCTTATGAGCCTCTGACGGACGGCCCTTCCAGTTTCAGGAGCCCTCCCATCTTCCTCCTCCTCCTCCTCGTCCGCATGCTCCTCCTCCTCCTCCTCGTCCGCCTGCTCTTCCTCCTCTTCCTCCTCCTCTTCCTCCTCGTCCGCCTGCTCTGCTGGATCTTGAGGGTCGGCTGGCATTGGCTGGGTTCGTCGAATGGCCAAGTTGTGGAGCATGTAGCAGACGACGACGATGCGACCCACTTGCTCCGGCGAGTACTGCAGGGCTCCCCCCGAATGGTCTAGACAGTGGAAACGCTGTTTGAGCACACCGATAGTGTGCTCCACAATGTTCCTGGTTGCCTGATGGCAGCTGTTGTAAAGCTCTTCTGCCGGGTTGGTGGGCAAATGGAGTGGGGTCATGAGCCATGGGCAGAGAGGATAGCCCTTGTCACCAAGAAGCCAGCCTCGTGGGTGAGCCGGGCCCTCAAAAAGGTCAGAAACTGAGGTCTGCCGCAGGATGAACGCATCGTGGCTGCTCCCAGGGGATTGTGCGTTGACTGCCATGATCATCTGGCGGTGGTCACACACCAGCTGGACATTGAGGGAGTGGAATCGCTTGCGGTTGCGGAACTCCTCCGGATTCTGTAATGGCGCCCGCAAAGCCACGTGTGTGCAATCAATGGCCCCCTGCACCATGGGGAAGTCCGCAATAGCAGCGAAGCCCTGTGCGCGCTCCGACTGCTTCTCCAGGGTCACAGGGAAGGTGATTAATTGATGCCTCCTTCTATAAAGGGCAGCTGTCACTTGCCGGATGCAACAATGCACTGCAAATTGTGATATATTCGCGATGTCCCCAGTGGCTGACTGAAAGGATCCGCTGGCGTAAAAGTTCAGGGCAACAGTCACTTTGACGGCCACCGACAGAGAGGTCCTGCACCGTAGACGTGGCTGCAGATCTTCAGCAAGCAGGTGGCAAAGCTCAGTCACGACCTCCTTACCGAATCTGAGCCTTCGCAGACACTGCTCCTCCGACATGGTAAGGTATGACACCTGCTGCCTGAAAATCCTCGCAGCGTATCGTCGGATTGGGCGACCTCCATTGCCCCTCCTCCTTCTGGCCAATCCCGGCCCTCTCTCCCGCCATCTCTGTGCCCCTTCCAAGTGTCCGGCCATGAGGACGTTCCCCTTCAAAGCAGCTCCCATTGCTATGCCAGACGGGCAACACGCAGTAATGTCTAGCGCTCCAACTGCTCCAGACAGGGCTGCAGGTCCCAAGTCTCTGAAGGCTAAATCTGAAAAATTCTGTGCAACAGTAGTTCACCAACTCTCTCCAGCAACGCTCAGAATGAACAGGCCAAGTGGCTGCAGCTTTTATACTAGAGCTGTCCCCTTTAAATAGTGCCCCCCGACTCCGAGAAGGGCCTGGGAACGTTCCATCCAACTGTCACTAATAGCGCCAGGCAGAAAAGTTCCGGGCGCCACCGAATATCTGGTCAGGGGCGTCAAAAAGGCGTTGCACACTGAAATGACGTCATGATCTGCCTGCGCATGCGGGCGCGCGCTAAGAGTTAGCGCAGGCGCTAAATGGATACTCAATATGGGAGGTGGCGCTATCTTCACTGCGCCCGCCCGAACATTGGGTAACGCCCCAATTCTTGGGCTCTTTAGGCGCTAATCGCTGGCGCAAACAACCGAATTTCTAGGTCTAGGAATTTTTATCAAAATGGAGAATAAAATTAGTTCTTCAGGGCCAGAGAAGGTGTTCAGCAGTAATTATTACTAAGTACGCTGTTAACAAATCAGTTACACCTCATTCAACAAGACTTAACTTTTTAAAGGGTTTTTACAGTGCGAACAGTGCATAAAAAGTGGAAGTTGATGCCAATTCAGTGATTTTAATTGATTTCCATCTGCGTGGACTGCGACAGCGCACCCTGTGGAGGAGTAGGGTATCACTGACAGCAACATCAGGATTTCCACGTTTAACTGTGCATGTGCAGACTCCAGAAGCTGCTGTCAGTTTTCGAGTAATGTCGACAAATGCTGACAGATTCACCGTCATTATAACCGCAAATTCCAGGTCACTATCAATATATTTTGTTATTGGGAAGAGATTGGAGATTAGACATACTTCACGGAGGTGCAATTGATGCCAATATTTAGGGTTGCCATTCTTGAGTAAAACTGCCCTAAAGGATTGAAAAAGTACCTTTATATGGATACCAAACTAAATAGGATGACCTTTTAAAGGCTGGCTTATGCCTCACTGCCAACTATTAGGGCTGTATTTCCCCTCCTTAACTAGGAACACAATGGTCCAGATTTTCCTGGAGACTTGCACCATTGTAAGGGCACATCGACATCGTAGGGCCCAATCTACAGTGCAGTAGTCCCAGGAAATTACGGAGTAAGTGACTTAGGCCATTCCTTACAGCACGCCATAATTTCCCAGGAGTTTTGCGCCCCTCTCCCGCCCCAAAAAATTGATCGGCTAATTATAATAGCTCCGCCCCCATTGAAATCAACGGCTTTTGTAATTTTGCTGAATGAACACTGCTTCGCTCGGCAGTCACTTAAGACCATTAAAGATGCTGCTACATACTGCTCTACTCATTGACAGTGCGTTTACAATGCATTGGGAGTTTTTGTATGACTGCGGAACACTTTCATCACACCAATTCCGCATCAGGTAATAGTGTTAAAACATTTCCCCTGTTTTATACTCGGAATCATACAACATAGAAGAAGGTAATTTGGCCCATTATGCCTGTGTCGGCTCTTTGAAAGAGCTATCCAATTAGCCCCACTCCCCCCGCCCCCCCACCTCTGTTCCCATAGCACTGCAAAATTTTTCCCCTTCAAGTATTTATCCAATTCCTTTTTGAACACTACTGCTGAATCTGCTTCCACCGCCCTTTCAGGCAGTGCATTCCAAGTCATAACAACTCACTGCGTAAACAAAATTCTCATCTCTCCTCTGGCTCTTTTGCCAATTATCTTAAACCTGTGTCCTCTGGTTATCGACCCGCCTGTCAGTGGAAACAGTTTCTCCCTATCTACAATATCAAAACCCCTGGTAATTTTGAACACTTCCATTCAATCTCCCCTTAACCTTCTCTGCTCTTGGATGGCAACTTCTGATCCTGCAATTCAATTACAGTTGATCGATAATAAAAGTAATATTTCTAACATTTTCACCTCTTTATAAGATATTCAGTGATTTGTCAGTTGCATTCATATTGCTACATTTCACTTGTTATAAATGAAGCGACAGAGACAACCAGTATGCACTGATGAAATGTCTAATCAATGCAAGATTAATTGCAATCAATTAAAATGGTATTGCACTGCATATTTTATCAGGAAATTTGCTGTTTTATTAAATCCTAAATAGATTACAGTCAATACAGAAATCATTTGTCTCAACTGTTACACATAGGGCTGGATTTTGATTCAGGGGCGGGCTGGGGTCGTGTAATCTGCATTTCTTGTTAGCCACCCGATTCTAAATCGATGTGGGAGAATGATGCAATTTTAACTTAATTGGCCAATTGAGTTCCAACGTGTGGGAACCCATGGCCAATGAAATTTTCCAGTCTGAAAGTCGCCTCCAATGACGTCACCATTGCTGCTGCATTTAAGGTCTGCAACAAGCCTTGCTTCTTCTGCAGACTGCCAACCTTCTGGCCTTTGCAGTAAGAGGGTCCTGGAGGAAGAATGGCCAGCCAGAGTCCTAGGTCTGCTCCCACGTTCGATGACGTTGCCCTGCAGGCTTTAGTGGAGGAAGCAAGAGCACATAAAGAGGTGCTGTTCCCTTCTTGAGGGAGGAAGAAGCCTCCCCAGCAGACCAAGGCTGTGTGGATCCAGGTGGCAGAGGAGGTCAACTTGTTGTCAGTAACCCTCAGAAACTGGCTTCAGTGCAAGAAGAGATTTCATGATCTTCTGCGCACTGGAAAAGTGAGTATGAATTTCCCATCACCCTCAATCTGATCCCCATTGCCTCTCCTCACCAGCACACAGCTTTAGCAATCTCTTCCTCCACATCCCACTTGACACTGACATCCATGCACCCTTACCCATTCCCTCTCTCTCTATGGTCACATTCACCTAACTATTCGACTATGCAGCCCTCACACTCCCTATCACTGTGATGCTATGAAAACAACTAACAACACGCAGGGAGGGCCCTTGGTCTTGCCACCTCACTCCATCTTTGTCTCCTTCTAAGCATCTATGCTATGGATTCTGTACACTCACTCCTTCATTCTCACTCAACCTCCACTTGTCTCCCTCATTGCAAGAAGAGAGAGCTCACAATAAAAGAGAATGAGCGAGGACAGGAGGGCCACCATCAGTAGCCCACCTCACCCCCTGGGAGGAGGCGGTCCTGGAGATCACAGGAGTGGAGGACGACGCGCATGTGGGGGATGGACAGATGGGTGCATCACACCACGCTGGTGACAGAATAGTTTTCCATCACTCTCATTGACATTGCATGAGTTGCTGATAATGTTTCAGAAGCTCTAACAGATGGACTAATGATCATCTGCAATATGCAATGTGCATGTAACCTTGGCATCACATCTCTGACGCTTTCCTTTACTCCCCCACAGGACCATCGCAAGCACCCGTCCCCACTAGCCAGGAGGAACAGGCTGAGCGTCCAGACTCCTCAGAGGAAGCTGCAACCTCTGAGGGTGCATCGTCAGCAGAATTCAGCGCACCCAGCACCAGTGCAGACACTCACACCTCGGTGGGACCTTCGGGACATAGAGTAGTGTTGTCACCTGGTGTATCACAGCTCACAAGTGAGCATCAGCAGATTGTGGAGACAGGGACAGCAGTGGAGAGTCCTAGTCGGAGGGTGCAGGACTCTGCCAGCTCGGCTTAGCTGCATGTCGACCCTCTGCCTCTGGGTCCATCCACAGTATATCAGTATAAACAGACAACCATCTTTAGTAGCAGTTGATAGTCTTGTACCATGTTCTCTCTAAATTGACTTTGAACTCAAAACATTTGCAAAAATGCTTTTGTAAAGCAGTTGCATTGATTGAGGTTCTGCTTTTTGGCAAGGGACAACATTAAGGCCGTTAAACATGAATTTGCTTTGAATCAACTGATTTTATGCAGGAAGATTTGCCAACTGGATTTGTTGATTTTGATGTTGAATTCATTAAATGATCTGATGGCAGTGTGTTGTTTAATCTATTTACATCAAAGCATAAAACTAGTTGGCAAATTCTCTGATCCATGACTCATTAAACTGTGCTGATGGAAAAAATGAGTAGTTCCAGTTGCATTGAGGTCAATAAATCTTAAAAACTACTTGCTAAACTAAAATGGACAAACGCGGTTTGTATTAATAGGTTTTTATCATTGTGCATGTATCAAAAGCAGAAAAATTCAAAAACTTAAGAGACAAAAATTGATTAGAAAACAAGAGACAACTTTAACAATTTGTTCTAAAATATCAACAAGATCAATCCTGTCCAGAAATAGATTCGTATCAATTTCATGTAAAGAACTTCACAGTAAAAGAATAAGAAAACCTTGATCAAATGATATTAAACGAACATCCTCTTTGAACAATCCGTGCGACAAGACTATAAAATCAAACGGAACATTTTTTGAAAGAACGAGATTTTTAAAAAATGATTGTAATCAATGAAAGCAACATGAAAGTAATTCTGTGGAGACAGAAAGAAAAGAAAGATTTGCATTTATATAGCGCCTTTCACAACCTCAGGAAGTCCCAGAGCGCCAGGGTAGAAGTTCGCTGAGGTGATTTTAAGCCGGTGATGCACGCCAACTGACATCACCTCTCCCTCACTTAAATCTGCAGGGCCATCGATCTTACCAACAATACTGCTGGGCCTTGGAAAATGGCGAAAGAACGATGGCCGCTTTTTTCGCTATTTTTTGCCGATAACGGGTGGTGTAAAGGCCCCGAATTTTTAGCCCTTTATTTTTAATGTTACCACTGCCCTAAGTCACAGTCAGACTAGTTTTTAATGATAGTCAAAGAAAAAAGAAAGACTTGCATTTATATAGCGCCTTTCACAACCTCAGCCTTACAGCCAATGAAGTATTTTTGAAGTGTAGTCACTGTTGTAATGCAGGAAACGCGGCAGCCAATTTGCGCACAGCAAGCTCCCACAAACAGCAATGTGCTAATGACCAGATCGTCTGTTTTAGTGATGTTGGTTGAGGGATAAAATATTGCTAACGTTTCAGGTCAATGATCTTTCGTCAGCCATCGACCTGAAACGTTTAACTCGGTTTCTCTCTCTCCACAGATGCTGCCTGACCTGATGAGTGTTTTCCAGTATTTCCTGTTTTTATTTCATGATTTCCAGCAGCCGCAGTATTTCGCTTGCGTTGGAAGGTAATTCTGGAAGAGCGCTGATGGAAACTGCTGGCTGATTAAGAAAGCGGTTGAAAGTCTGACCAGAAAACTGTGCGGGCACCAAACACAAAACCCATCATTGATCGGTGTTATTCTGCAACACACAGTCAACAAGGATGGGATGTGCCAAGCCCTTGGAATCAAGTGGCTGCTGCAGCATTACACGCTGTTCTCTTATTGTGAGCAAGAAAAACTGCTCATCTAATTTTAAAATGGTTTTACTGACAGTGAGTATCTGAAACCCATGCACATTAGTTCACAATACATTCGAACAGATGGAAAACCTGCCGTGCATGCGTGCCAATGTATTAGGAGTCAAATAGACATTTTTTTATAGTTTTCTTTTAAATTTAAAAAATAAAAAGTTGCACGTCAGCTATTTTAGTATCCCTTTGGTCAGCACTCCGAGGCTGCATTACAAACTCGCTGTAAAACCGCATGACTTCTTTTCCAGTTACCTATGGCTACAGTTACTGAAACCCCTTGTAGCTTTCCCCGAAAGCCTTTTAAGAGGGCGAAAAGGGGAATTTAAAACGAAAAGCTTGCTTTATTAATATTTTCTTTAATTAAAACGAAGTGATCTTAAACATGATCAGAAGGCTGAGGTATGTTCACATAATGTTCATTATTTTCAGCACGTTTGTTTTCAATAAACCTTACGCCTTTCAAAAGGGTGCATGTCTCTGGCAACCATCAACAGCGCCAGAGGACAGGTTCTAGAGAACCTCGACTGCAGAACGCTTGTGATGCAAGCAAACCAAAAAAAAAGCAAAATTTGTTAAAATTATTGATGAATGTTGTCACCCGAGGACAGCTAGATATGCACAATATTACAGACTAAAAGCTGTCAAGTTAATCTTCCAGGTTGATTTATTTTGAAACAATATAGCAAATCAATTCTTTTTTTACATATATATAAAAAGACTGACTGATTTTCATGGAATAGATTTGTTTGCTTAATCCAACTCAATCTTTTGACCATCCTGGCTGCTCGTCTCTCCCTTTCCTTCACACCAGCCCCGACAGATGTGCGAATCAACAACTGGATGGCGACCATAAAAGATTAAAAGGGCATTTATATTTTGTCCACGGATAAAAGCTACAGTAACCACCAGAGTAAACGAGACAGGATGAGATTGTAACACTCTGAGCTGCAGGTTATAGAAAGCCAGTGTATGGTAAAAAAAAGATTGAGTGTATGTACACCATCGTATAAAGAGATAAATAAAAAACAGAAAGTGTGCACCCTGTACAATACGTACAGTTTTACAAATTAAACTTTGTTTTCTCAATAAAAAAAATATATGGCCGGATTTTCCGATAGGAGGCTTCCATGTGTGGATGCCTCCAATTGGGAAAAATCTACGAACTTACCTGCTGGCTCCATAGGTCCCGACACTTCCGCTCCTGGGCCTCTCCAACTCCAAGTGCGCAGAGGCCCAGGTATCCCAGAGGCGCAAGCGGTTTGCAAGCGTCCCTGGGATCACGTGGGCCATGGGAAACCAATCAAAGAAGGAAATCTCCCTTCACACTTTTGACAGGTCTCTCCGCATAGACCTGTCAAAAGTATGAATGGGGATTACTTTAAAAAAACAGTTAAACAATAAATTAATTTTTTTAAATCACATATTTAAAATTAGTTAAAATTATATTAAATTAAATATTTTAAACAAAAATTTAATTTTTTGAAAAAAATAATTAATGTTTTTTACGGGGCTAAAAATAAACTTAACTTTTTTTAAAGTATTTTAAAATTATAAATGAGTGGAAAAAATATTATCTTTTTACTTTTTTAAACTCATGCTGGTAAAAGCAGGCCTTACCCTTGCTTTTACCAGGTGTAAGATTTTTAAATGTTTTCAGCGGGCGGAGGTTCTGCAGAAAGCGGAACTCTCCACCCGCAGAGGCCCTTCTCTAGGGCAGGTGGATGATCTGCCAAGAGAATTCTTGACAGGTCGGAAGTGCCGGTTTTCAGCGGATGCGCTTCACATGCCTGAAGCCGGCACTTGCGAGGCCACTACGGGTGTGTACACACCTCGTACACACCCGTGGGGGTTGGAATATCTGGCCCATTATTATGTTCAAGCAGGTTGCAGTTCTCAGGGTAGCCTTGCTATATCAGCAAGCCGCATTTCCATAGATTTTTTTCCCCCTCTAAGTTTCCTCTTCAGTAGCCAATGGATTACATAGGATATACGGCACAGAAACAGGCCAGAGTAGCTGCACAGTAGGACAGAGTATAAATCAAGAAATATTGGGACTGAAACATACATTTTTTTTATCTCCAGCTCTAGCTGTTTCACTCGGGCTTCCTTCTGTGCCACCAGCTCCCGCAGCCTCCGAATCTCCTCTTGTTGCCGGTAAAACATCTGGAGAAGCTGGTTGAAGTTAAACATGAAAAAGTTACTTTTTGATTAAATATTTGAAATTTTACCCCCAAAAAAGCCTAAGTTGGTTGAACTTAGAAATAACAATTATTAGCAAAATTGAAGCCCTTGGGATTAAAATGGCATTAGCTGCGTGAGTACAGAATTGGCTAAGAGACAGAAGCAGAGAGTAGCGGTGAATGGTTGTTTTTGAGACTGGAGTGAAGTGTACAGTGGTGTTCCCCAGGAGTTGGTATTAGGACCACTGTTCTTTAAACTAAATAGTGGGGGGGAGGGTTCAGGTGAGGGAAAATTTAGAAAGTTAAAGAGAAAGGACAAGGCAATAGTGCAGGGTAGTGATGGGGGTAATGATAACCAGAGTCTGACAGGAAGGGACAGAACGTACAAACATAAGACTCCATCGACAAATAAGGTAAGAGTAGGGCAAAATGGTAAAAAGACAAAATTAAAGGCTCTTTATCTGAATGCACGCAGCATTCCTAACAAGATAGATGAATTGACGGCACAAATAGAAATAAATGGGTATGGTCTGGTAGCCATTATAGAGATGTGGTTGCAAGGTGACCAAAGCTGGGAACTGAATATTCAGGAGTATTTAACATTTCTGAAGGATAGGCAGAAAGGAAAAGGAGGTGGGGTAGCTTTGTTAATAAAGGATGAGTTCAGAACAGTAGTGAGAAATGATATTGGCTAAAATATCAAGATGTAGAATCAGTTTGGGTGGCGATAAGAAATAGTAAGGGAAAGAAGTCACTGGTGGGAGTAGTCTATAGGCCCACTAACAGTAGCTATACAGTAGGACAGAGTATAAATCAAGAAATAATGGGAGCTTGTAAGAAAGGTACTGCAATAATCATGGGCGATTTTAATCTTCATATAGATTGGACAAATCAAATTGGCAAGGTAGTCTTGAGGACAAACTCATGGAGTATATTTGGGATAGTTTCTTAGAACAATAAGTTGTGGAACCAACCAGGGAGCAGGCTATTTTAGATCTGATAATGTGTAATGAAGCAGGATTAATGAATGATCACATAGTAAAAGATCCTCTAGGGAAGAATGATCATAGCATGATAGAATTTCACATTCAATTTGAGGGTGAGAAACTTGGGTCTGAAACTAGTGTCTTAAACTTAAATAAAGGCAATTACAAAGGTATGAAGACAGAGTTGGCTAAAGTGGACTGGGAAATTAGGTTAAAGGGTAAGATGGTCGATAAGCAGTGGCAGACATTTAAGGGGATATTTCATAACTCTCAGCAAAGGCATATTCCAGTGAGAAGGAAAGACTCTATGAGAAGGATGAACCATCTGTGGCTAACTAAGGAAGTTAAGGATGGTATCAAATTGAAAGAAAAGGCATATAATGTTGTGAAGATTAGTGAAAGGGCAGAGGATTGGGAAATTTTTAGAAACCAGCAAAGGATAATTAAAAAAAATAAAAAGGGAGAACATAGATTATGAGAGTAAACTAGCAAGAAATATTAAAAAAAAGACAGTAAGAGCTTCTACAGGTATATAAAGAGGAAGAGAGTAGCTAAAGTAAACATTGGTCCCTTAGAGGATGAGACTGGGGAATAATGGGAAACAGGGAAATGGCAGAGACTTTGAACAAATATTTTGTATCTGTCTTCATGGTAGAAGACACTAAAAGCATCCCAATAATAGCCGATAATCAAGGGGCAAACAGGAGGGAGGAGCTTAAAACAATCACTATCACTAGAGAAAAAGTACTTGGCAAACTAATTGGACTAAAGGCTGACAAGTCCCCTGGACCTGATGGTCTGCATCCCAGGGTCTTAAAGGAAGTGGCTACAGAGATAATGGATGCATTGGTTGTAATCTACCAAAATTCCCTGGATTCTGGAAAGGTCCCAGTGGATTGGAAAACTGCAAATGTAACTCCCCTAATCAAGAAAGGAGGGAGACAGAAAGCAGGAAACTTTAGGCCAGTTAGCCTAACATCTGTCATTGGGAAGATGCTGGAATCCATTATTAAGGAAGTAGTAGCAGTACATTTAGAAAATCATAATACAATCAAGCAGAGTTAACATGGTTTTATGAAAGGGAAATCGTGTATGACAAATTTACTAGAGTTCTTTGAGGATGTAACGAGCAGGGTGGATAAAGGGGAACCAGTAGATGTAGTGTATTTGGATTTCCAGAAGGCATTCGATAAGGTGCCACATAAAAGGTTACTGCCGAAGATAAGAGCTCATGGTGTTGGGGGTAATATCTTAGCATGAATAGAAGGTTGGCTAACTAACAGAAAACAGAGGGGCAAAAATTGGGTCGCGCCCCCTTTAGCGCCCCGAAAAAGTTAGCACTCCTGCGTCTGAAATTAAATGGTAGCACCCCAAGAAGGAGGTGGGGTGCTACTGGAAGCAGTACTGCAGGCCTTCCTCCTCTTATTAAAGGGGAGGGGCCTTGCACAGCATGGACCGGGGCCCAACTGGGCCACCAGGAAGCGGGGTGCCGGCAAAAGAGGCCGGCACTCAAGAGGGGTGCTGGGCTGCCCGATCGCAGCCGGCACCTGCGTAGGGATGACAGAGGGGGCAGGTGCTGGCAGGCGTCCAGTGAAAAAAATGGCCACCAGGCTCCACCCATTTAAATATCGCTGCCCCGGCCGCACGTACGCCCCCCATACCCCGTAGGATATAGCGTCCGGCGGTCGTCAGGGGCGCGACCGAAGTTTGCGGCTGGGGCGCGAGGGGGCGCTGTGCATGCCAATGACGTCATCGCCAGAGGCGCAGCACCGCGGGACACTACCAGCTACCGCCGCTGCTAACCTCCCACTGAATATTACCGCGCCCGGGCACTAGTTGCTTTGCGCCCCGTTAGCACCCTCTTAGGGCGCTAACAGGAGGCACAAAGGCAACTGAATTTTGCCCCCAGAGAGTCAGGATAAATGGGTCATTTTCAGGTTGGCAAATTGTAACTAGTGAGGTGCCACAGGGGTCAGTGCTGGGGCCTCAACTATTTACAATCTATATTAATGACTTGGATGAAGGGATCGCGTGTACTGTTGCCAAATTTGCTGCCAATACAAAGGTAGGTGGGAAAGCAAGTTGTGAGGACACAAAAGCCGCGATTTTCTGGTTCGATGCGGCTTGGGAGCGGGTCAGGTGGCTTCCGGGTTCCAGTCCCGCCCCCAATGACATCCGGCTTACAGACATGATTTTGCGTCAATTGGCCTTGTTAAGCCCGCCCTGCAGGCTTGCTGGCCAATTAGGAGGAAGCCGGTGTCAGATGACATCATTTGATGACGCATCATCTATCAGTTTTCTTAAAGGGGCCACACACATTTTATTTTGACAGCTGATTTCTCAGTGTTTGACAGCATTGAGGTGTTGTAAACACTGACAATCACTGTACAAAGGTGAGCTCTTGCACCCAGGCTCTGCAATGACTCCCTCCTTAGGCTAGAACAGATGGCAGCTGCAGGTAAGGTTACAGAAGCGATCTGTCACTGGTGGGAGAGGTTCTCCCAATGAGGTGGGACTACACATACAAATCAAAACTTGTTACCTACAGAAAAGTCTAAATGCATTAAAAATGAATTTCCCAACATTTTCTTACCTCTGAAACTCACCAGTGCACCATTGGATCCTTCACACCACTTCTGCAGCTGTCGTCAATGCATAAACATTACAGCAGACTCACAACACGCCACACTTACCTGGCGTGGTGTTTGGACATCGGGAAGCCCGCAGTACAAGTGTCAAAATTGGAAAAAGCCTGTTAACTGCCTGTTAACAACCTGTTAACAAGCAGTTAAGTGGCTATAATCCTCTTCCTGCTGCTAGGTGTCGGATCCATGTGCAAATCGGGGACCCGACACTTGGAAAGATTGATTGGAGGCGGGTTGACAGCGGGTTTCTGACCTGCTGTCAATCTTTGCGATTTTGCCACCAGCAAAATTCCAGCCAATGAGTCTGCAAATGGTTATAGATAGGTTAAGTAAGTGGCCAAAAATTTGGCAGTATATAATGTGGGAAAATGTGAGGTTATCCATTTTGGTAGGAAGAATAAGCAAGCAAAATATTATTTAAATGGAGAGACTACAGAATGCTGCCGGACAGAGGGATCTGGGTGTCCTTCTACATGAAACACAAAAAGTTAGCATACAGGTACAGCAAGTAATTAGGAAGGCAAATGGAATATTGGCCTTTATTGCAAGGGGGATGGAGTATAAAAGTAGGGAAGTCTTGCTACAACTGTACAGGGCGTCGGTGAGACCACACCTGGAGAGCTTCGTACAGTTTTGTTCTCCTTATTTAGGGAGGGATATATTTGCATTGGAGGCAGTTCAGAGAAGGTTCACTAGGTTGATTCCTGAGTTGAAGGGGTTGTCTTATGAGGAAAGGTTGAGCCTATACTCATTGGAGTTTAGAAGAATGAGAGGTGATCTTATTGAAACATATAAGATTCTGTGGGGGCTTGACAGGGTAGATGCTGAGAGGATGTTTTCCCTCGTAGGGAAATCTAGAACTAGGGGGCATTGTTTCAGAATAAGGGGTCGCCCATTTAATACAGAGATGAGGAGGAATTTCTTCCCTTAGAGGGTCTTGAATCTTTGGAATTCGCTACCCCAGAGAGCTGTGGAGGCGGAGTCGTTGAATATATTCAAGGTGGAGACTTTTGAAAAACGGGAGTCAAGGGTTATGGGGAACGGGCAGGAAAGTGGAGTTGAGGCCAAGATCAGATCAGCCATGATCTTATTGAATGGCGGAGCAGGCTCGAGGGGCCAAGTGGCCTACTCCTGCTCCTATTTCTTATGTTTTTATGGTCATATATATTAATGACTTGGACTTGGGTATGCAGGGTGTAATTTCAAAGTTTGTAGATGACACAAAACTTGGAAATGTAGTAAACAGTGAGAAGAATAGTAGCAGACTTCAGGAGGATGGATACTGGTGAAATGGGCAGACACATGGCAGATGAAATTTAACGCAGAGAAGTGTGAAGTGATGCATTTTGGGAGGAAGAATTGAGAAGAGGCAATATGAACGAAATGGTACAATTTTAAAGAGGGTACAGGAACAGAGAGACCTGGGGGTTCACATACACAATCCTTTGAAGCTGGCAGAATGCTGGGCTTTATAAATCGAGGCATAGAGTACAAAAGCAAGGAAGTCAAGCTAAACCTTTATAAAACACTGGTTAGGCCTCAGCTGGAGTACTGTGGACAATTCTGGGTACCGCACTTTAGGAAGGATGTCAAGGCCCCGGAGAGGGTGCAGAGGAGATTTACTAGACTGCTACCAGGGATGAAGGACTTCAGTTACGTGGAGAGACTGGAGAAGCTGGGGTTGTTCTTCTTAGAGCAGAGAAGGTTAAGGACAGATTTAATAGAGGTGTTCAAAATTATATGGGGAGGAGGGTCGGTAACCAGAGGACACAGATTTAAGGTAATTGGCAAAAGAACCAGAGGGGAGAGGAGGAGAATTATTTTTACACAGTGAGTTATTGTGATCCAGAATGCACTGTCTGAAAGGGCGGTGAAAGCAGATTCAATAGTAACTTTCAAAGGGGAATTGGATAAATACTTGAAAGGGAAAAAATTGCAGGGCTATGGGGAAAGAGCGTGGGAGTGGGACAGATTGGATAGCTCTTTCAAAGAGCCAGCACAGGCACAATGGGCTGAATGGCCTCCTCCTGTGCTGTATCAGTCAATGATAAAGACCTGATTTACAGTTTCAACAGGCTAGATCAGGTGACTCTGGGGATGGGTGGGGATGTTGGGGATGGTGGGCAGGGGGAAGAGAAGGTCGTAGGTAGTCAATGTGGCTGAGTTACTCAGTTTAACCTGATCAAGAGGAGAGAGAGCTGAGGACAGTCTAGCAAACTAGGGAAGGTGTTGTCAATGTCTGAAGGCACAGTCTAGCATGGCTGAGAAAAAGAATGTTTAATGTAGGCTGATTCAAGGGATAGTATAGCATGGGAGGCGTTGAGATAGCATAGTGTAGGGACTAATAGTCCAGTGTTAAGAATCAGAAAAACATGTTGATATTTCATATCGTACCTCATTCTCTGTTTTGGGAAAGGGACAATCTGACAGATCATACCCATTTGAAATTAGACTTTTATTTTTCTCCTCTTGTACTTTCTCTGTGTTCCTTTCTTCCCTGTTTTCCTGAAGTGCATTCACCGCCACTTGCTCTTTGTTATAAATCTCACCATCATCAAGAAACTACTCATGAAATAACACTGGACAGCCAGCAGGTGGCGCCGTCCAAGGAGTATAAATATTCGGGCGTGGGCCCAGCTTGCCCAGGGACATTTTGTAAAGACAAGGAACTAGTGAAGTACAACTAGACCTCCATGTTCTGAAACAAGTTCATTAAAGCCTTGCTTTATGCTCAAACCAAGTGCGTAGTGAGTTTTATTACGTCAATTTAATCAACTTGGTATCGACTCCACGCTTTGGGTGATTTCGGGATCAGCCAGCTACGACTTGAACTGTAGAAGGGAACTCAGACAAGTAATCGATCCATCATGGAGAAACTACTCAGATCCGCTCGTCTCGACCTAGATCCGAATTCACTTACAGCTGCTAAGGTATGGAAACACTGGTATCGTACTTTCAGCAACTTCCTCAGGGTGTTTGGTGAGAATGTTCCGGATAAATTAGAGATACTTGCTAATTATGTATCCCCTCATGTGTTTGATTATATCGAAGACTGTGTAGACTATGATGCCGCTATCCAAATACTACAGCAACTATATGTCAAGTCCCCAAATGAAATTTTTGCTTGGCATCTACTGACCACAACTCAACAACAACCCAGGGAATCACTTGACGAATTCCTTCAGAAACTTCGCAGGCTCAGCAAGGATTGTAATCTTAAAGCGGTTACAGCTGAGCAGTACCAGGAGGAGTTAATTTGTGATTCCTTTATTAATGGGATTGCATCTCCCTTCATACGTCAGCGTCTGTTGGAGAATAAAACCCTCAAGTTACAGGCTGCCTATGACCAGGCATGTTCTCTGGACTTAGCAAAGAGGAATGCAGATACCTATCTTTCACCACGTGCACGGGCTGCTGCTATCACTTTTAGTGACTCCTTCGATAGGCCTCGGGCGGAAGCCCTCACGGATGACGACTCCAACCTGGCTGATGACAACCCTACCCTAGAAACCTACACTGATGACGACCTCACCCTAGTGGCATCTTGGCAATCTGGAAGGAAGTGTTTCTTCTGTGGACGTGCGTTCCATTACAGGAAATTTTGTCCTGCTCGTAACGCAACCTGCAATCATTGCAGCAAGAAAGGTCACTTTTCTAAGGTATGCCAGTCAAGTGCCGCTGTTAGTAAGAAAGGCCACTTTTCTAAGGTATACCGGTCGAGAGCTCCTGTTAGTTTTGCAGCTATTATCTATAAAACTGCTCCTCCCCCAAGAGCCACTACTAAGGTTACAGCTGCAATCTATAAAACTGCTCCTCCCCCAAGAACCACTACTAAGGTTACAGCTGTCAAGGGTAAAACTGCCCCTCCTCCCATCACAGCTGTTTTCCCCCAAAGTCTGTCCCATGCAGCCACAAAGGTTTCGGTAAATGGACACATTTTGAGTGCACTAATCGACTCATGCAGCTCTGACAGCTTCATTAGTGAGCGGGCTGTCAGTAAGTTAAAACTGCGTATTTACCCCTCAGACAGGGAAATTGCAATGGCTCTGACGATACTGACCACCAATTCTTCCGGCTTTTGTCTTGTCGACCTTATTCTCAATGGCCGCACTTATTTCTCCACCCGGCTCGGGGTGCTCAAGAACCTATGCAGTGATGTGCTCCTGGGACAGGATTTCCAGAAACAACACAAAAGGCTCACTTTCGAGTTTGGAGGGTCAAAGCCGGAGCTTGCTATTTCCAAAGTACCGTTTTGTGCGCTTTTGCCGGCTTCACTCGACGAGCCCTCCTTGTTTGCCAATCTTTCCCCCCAATGTAAGACTATAGTCACTAAATCATGACGTTTCAGCCAAGATGATCGATCCTTTATCGAGGCAGAAATCTCTCACCTTCTAGCTGACGGCATCATTGAGCCATGTTCATCTTCCTGGCGGGCTCAAGCCGTCGTTGTTAAAAATCCTCTGAAGCAACACAAGAAACGTCTTTGCATCGATTACTCAGAAACTATTAACCAGTATACCAACCTGGATGCCTACCCACTACCATGCATCAATGACATGGTCAATAACCTTGCTAACTACAAGGTATTTTCAACCTTTGATTTAAAGAGCGCATATCATCAAGTACCGTTAAAGGACTCCGACAAAAAGTATACAGCCTTTGAGGCCAATGGTCCGCTTTACCAGTTTTGTCACCTTCCATTTGGAGTCACCAATGGGGAGGTCGTCTTTCAATGGGCAACGGATAGCCTAGTCAAACAGGAGAACTTAACGGACACTTTTCCATATCTGGATAATATCACCATTGCTGGTCATAACCAGAAGGAGCATGATGTCAACCTCCAGAAATTTTTTGACGTTCTCCGTCGTCGCAACTTAACCTTAAATGAGTACAAATCTGTGAAATCAGTACCATCAGTCAACATCCTTGGCTACTGGGCGGGCAACGGTGTCATCAAACCGGATCCGGATAGACTTCATCTGCTTCAGGAGCTCCCTCCCCCTACGAATCTCGGCTCTCTTCGTCGGGCACTCAGCATGTTCGCCTATTATGCGAAGTGGATACCCCACTTCTCCAACAAGATCCAGCCCCTGCTTTACGCAAAGTAATTTCCATTGGAGGCAACGGCTATTTCAGCTTTCAACCTCCTCAAGCGACAACTGGAAAAAGCTATGCTTCATTCCATTGATGAAAATCTTCCTTTCGTGGTCGAGTGTGATGCATCGGATGTGGTGATCTCTGCTACCTTGAATCAAGGTGGTCGACCCGTTGCATTTCTGTCTAGAACTTTGCAGGGTAGCGAGCTCCATTATCCTCCTGTCGAGAAGAAGGCTATGGCCATCATCGAAGTTGTACGTAAATGGAGTCATTTTCTCGCTCATCGCCATTTCACACTTATTACTGATCAGCGCTCCGTGGCCTTTATGCTGGATAACTGGGAACGCACTAAGATCAAGAATAACAAAATACAACTCTGGAGGATGGAATTGGCCGCCTTTGAGTACACCATACATTATCGACCCGGCAAAGAGAATGTGGCCCCGGATACCCTCACGCGGGCATTCTGCTCTTCTATGTCAACTTCAACTCTTGCAGATCTTCATACTGACTTATGCCATCCTGGCGTTGGAACATAAACATAAGAACATAAGAAGTAGGAGCAGGAGTAGGCCATACGGCCCCTCGGGCCTGCTCTGCCATTCAATAGGATCATGGCTGATCTGAACCTAGACTCACGTCCACATCCCTGCCCGCTCCCCATAACCCTTAATTCCCTTATCAGCTAGGAAACTGTCTATCTCCGTTTTAAATTTATTTAATGTCGCAGCTTCCACAGCTCTCTGAGGTAGCAAATTCCATAGATTTACTACCCTCTGAGTGAAGAAGTTTCTCCTCATCTCAGTTTTGAAATGGCAGCCCCTTATTCTAAGATTATGCCCCCTAGTTCTAGTCTCACCCATCAGTGGAAACATCCTCCCCGCATCCACCCGATCAAGCCCCCTCGCAATCTTATATGTTTCGATAAGATCGCCTCTCATTCTTCTGAACTCCAATGAGTAGAGGCCCAACCTACTCAACCTTTCCTCATAAGTCAACCCCCTCACCTCCGGAATCAACCAAGTGAACCTTCTCTGAACTGCCTCGAGAGCAAGTATATCTTTTCTTAAATGTGGAAACCAAAACTGCACGCAGTATTCCAGGTGTGGCCTCACCAGTACCCTGTATAACTGAAGCAAGACTTCCCTGCTTTTATACTTCATCCCCCTTGCAATAAAAGCCAAGATTCCATTGGCCTTCCTGATCACCTGCTGTACCTGCATACTAACCTTCTGTGTTTCATGCACCAGGACCCCCAGATCCCTTTGTACTGTAGCACTTTGCAGTTTCTTTCCATTTAGATAATAACTTGCTCTTTGATTTTTTTCTGCCAAAGTGCATAACCTCACACTTTCCAACATTATATTCCATTTGCCAAATTTCTGCCCACTCACTTAGCCTGTCTATGTCCTTTTGCAGGTTATTTATGTCCTCCTCACTCACTGCTTTCCCTCCCATCTTTGTATCGTCGGCAAACTTGGATACGTTGCACTTGGTCCCCTCCTCCAAATCGTTAATATAGATTGTAAAGAGTTGGGGTCCCAGCACTGACCCCTGCGGAACACCACTAGTTACTGATTGCCAACCCGAGAATGAACCATTTATCCCAACTCTCTGTTTTCTGTCAGATAGCCAATCTTCCACCCATGCCAGTATATTACCCCCAATCCCGTGATTTTTTATCTTGTGCAGTAATCTTTTGTGTGGCACCTTGTCAAATGCCTTTTGGAAGTCCAAATACACCACATCCACTGGTTCCCCTTTATCCACCCTATTTGTTACGTCCTCAAAGAATTCGAGCAAATTTGTCAAACATGACTTCCCCTTTATAAAACCATGCTGACTCTGTCCGATTAAATTACGCTTATCCAAATGTCCTGTTACTGCTTCCTTAATAATGGACTCCAACATTTTACCAACCACAGATGTTAGGCTAACTGGTCTATAGTTTCCAGCCTTTTGTCTGTCTCCCTTTTTAAATAAGGGCATTACAGTAGCAGTTTTCCAATCTGCTGGGACCTTTCCTGAATCCAGGGAGTTTTGGAAAATTACCACCAATGCATCCGCAATCCCTACCGCCAATTCTCTCAAGACCCTAGGATGTAAGCCATCAGGTCCAGGGGATTTATCCGCCTTAAGTCCCATTATCTTACCGAGCACCATCTCCTTAGTGATTTTAATCGTGTTTAGCTCCTCCCCCCCTATAGCCCCCTGTTTGTCCAGTGTTGGGATATTTTTAGTGTCCTCTACTGTAAAGACTGATACAAAATATTTGTTCAGCGTATTTGCCATCTCCATGTTCCCCACTACTAATTTCCCGGTCTCATCCTCTAAGGGACCAACATTCACTTTAGCCACCCTTTTTCTTTTTATATAACTCTTGCTATCTGTTTTTATATTTTTTGCTAGTTTACTTTCATAATCTATCTTCCCTTTCTTAATTAATCTTTTAGTTATTCTTTGCTGGCTTTTAAATGCTTCCCAATCTTCTATCCTCCCACTAGATTTGGCTACTTTATACGCCCTTGTTTTCAGTCGGATACTATCCTTTATTACTTTACTTAGCCACTGATGGCTGTCTTTTCTTTTACGCCCCTTTTTCCTCAGTGGAATATATTTTTCTTGAAAGTTGTGAAATATCTCCTTGAATGTACACCACTGCTCCTGTACCGTCTTACACCTTAATCTATTTTCCCAGTCCACTTTAGTCAACTCTGCTCTCATACCTACATAGTTTCCTTTATTTAAGCTTAGTACGCTGGTTTGAGATCCAACTCTCTCACCCTCCTACTGAATTTGGAATTAGACCATGTTATGGTCACTCATACCAAGGGGATGTTGGTATGTTGCACTTCGTGCGATCTAAAAATCTCCCATTTTCTACGGAAGATGTGAAAAGAACGTGCTACTCCTGTAGAATTTGTGCGGAATTAAAACCACAATTCTTCCATCCATCGGATAGCTCGCTCATACACGCTATGCAGCCTATGCAGTGACTCAGCATTGAATTTAAAGGGCCATTGCCTTCCTCAACGCGAAACACCTACTTACTGACTATGGTGGATGAATATTCACGCTTTCCCTTTGCTTTCCCCTGTCCCAATATGCTTATTTCCACAGTGATCAAATGCCTTGATCAAGTCTTTTCCCTTTGCTGTACGGCCAATTTCATCCACTCTGATCGGGGTCCCTCCTTCATGTCAAGTGAACTCAAAAGTTATCTCTCCCAACGGGGAATCGCCACAAGTAAAACGACACCGTACCATCCCATCGGTAACGGACAGGTTGAGAGATACAACGCTATCATTTGGAACGCTGTTCATCTTGCACTGAGATCACGCAACCTACCAGACCAGCAGTGGGAAACTATGCTCCCTAACGCATTGCATTCCATCAGGTCTCTCCTTTCTACGTCTACCAATGTCACACCTCATGAGCGATTCTTCAGCTTCCAGCGTCGCTCCACCCATGGGACATCTCTACCGTCATGGTTGGCAGCTCCTGGCCGCGTGCTGCTCCGAAGATTCGTCCGATCGTCTAAAAACGATCCTCTCGTCGACAAGGTAGAACTCATGGACGTCAAGCCCACATACGCACACGTGCGGTACCCTGATGGCCAGGAGTCCACCGTTTCGCTCCGGGACCTGGCTCCCTGTCCAGCCAGTTCCACGGACCCAACTGATAGAGGGACCCACGGGGATGATGCCGACGCTCTGTGCTCCCCCGAAGATGACGCCCTACCTGGGACATCGAGAGATCTGCCAGCTGCCCCACCAGATCCACTCGGGGAGCCGAGCGCTCCCCGTGGGATGGCCACCCGAGGCCAGGACGCCGGTCAACCCCAGCTATCAAACAAGATGAAGCCAGTTCTGCGCCTGTGGGGACCCGCACCCGGAGTCACGATCTCCCCAGCCTCCCTCTGGTCGATCAGAGCAACACGGGCCCTGTCGATCCACCGGTATGGATCACACGGCCCAGGGACCAAGACATGGTCCAGGGAGACGTGCCTTCTAGACATAAACAAAAATCTAAAAGAATGCGGCTATTCGTGGTCCACCTAATCTGTTAAGAGGAAATCGTCGGACTTCCAAATCTTTTAGGCAGGAAGAATGTGGTATCTTGAAGTGGCCATAGATGGAGACAGACACCAGTTAACTCCTTAACATGGTTTAATCAACCCTTGCACATAAAAGCTTCTGCCATGAGGCAGCATACACAAAGAGTACAACAGTACAGATCAGACTTAACTCAGGAGAGCAATTGCCACAGCACCACCTGGTGGATCAGGTTACTCATAACCTCCCAGGTTACTACACTCCTCCCCCCTTAAGATTGCCGTATGCAATTCTTAAACAATAACCCTTACTAGGTACTACGTTTTAATTAACCAGTATGCTCTAACCATGGTTAACCCCTGACTAATTTAACAGGTTTGTATAAGTCTTTCTGGTTGCTTGCGAATCCTTTGTGAACGTCTTAATTCCACTTGTGGTGGATTCTCAGATTCATTCACACTTGAGAGTGGAGTAGTCTCTGATGTTGGTTTTACTCTGTCCCGCTGTGGCCTGGCAGTACCAGTGTCCACTGGCACCTTATAAGCCGTGCTGGGTCCTGGAACAGCCTCCTCTACTGCCCTTTGTTCCATCTGAGGCAGTTCCCCCTGCTGCCGGCTGAAAAGCTGATCCACATGCCGACAAACCCCTCGACCATCCCCTAGTAACACGGAGTATGACACAGGTCCTGTAATGTCCTGGATTAGTCCTGGTATCCATTTAGGTCCATAACTGAAGTTCCGGGTGTACGCAGAGTCCCCTATGGCGAAATGGCAAGCTTTAGTATGTTTGTCATGGTACGCTTTTTGGTTTGTTTGTTTTGTCTCAACCTTGCTTTTGAGATCTGGGTGTATCAGGTCAAATGTGCACCGTAACTTTCTCCCCATCATCAACTCAGCCGGAGGAAGCCCCGTGGTAGCTTGGGGTGTTATACGATAACTAAACAAGGCTCTATTGAGCTTGGTCTCCAGGGTGTCACCTGAGCTCTTCCTCATGAGCTCCTTAAAAGTCTGCACGGCTCGCTCGGCTAACCCATTTGAGGCTGGGTGATATGGAGCCGAGGTGACATGTGTGATTCCATTCCTTACCATGAATTCTTTGCTCCCTTCACTAACAAAACACTGTGCATTGTCAGATACAATCATTTCTGGAATACCATGCGTGCTGAAGCTATTCCTGAGACAATTCAGTGTGGCATCAGTCGTTGCAGAGCTCACTGGATAAACGTCGATCCACTTTGAGTGAGCGTCAACCAGCACCAAAAACATTTTGCCCATAAAAGGTCCCGCATAGTCTATGTGAATTCTCCTCCAGGGTTTGCTGGGCCACTCCCAGGGATGGAGTGGTGCCCCAGCAGGTGCTTTCCTCTGTTCCTGACATATAGTGCATGACTTTACCTTTGACTCAATTTCAGCATCCAAGTTAGGCCACCACAGGTAGCTCCTAGCCAGTCCTTTCATTCTAGTCATTTCTGGGTGCGATTGATGCAACTGTTCCATCAAAGTAGAGCGTCCCCGCTCTGGGACTATGATGCGTGCTCCCCATAGCACACATCCATCTTGGACACTGAGCTCGTGCTGTCTCTGTCTGTACGGCGCGAACTCCGGTCCCTCACGGTGATCTGGCCAGCCTTTCAACACATACTCATGGACCCTTGACAGAACGGGGTCCTTGGCTGTCCAGCCCTGGATTTGCGCTGAAGTCATCAGGGGACTGATCTCCTGATCCAGCATCAGGACGTGCTCCTCAGGGGAAGTACTGCGAGGAGATTTTGAGAGGGGCAGGTGGCTGAGAGCATCCGCGTTCCCATTTTCCTTGCCGGCTCTGTACATGATCACATATTCATAGGCTCTTAGTATTACTGCCCATCTCATTATTCTCTGTGATGCCATTTGAGGCACCGCTTTCATCTCATTCAGTAAGCTAATAAGAGGCTTGTGGTCAGTACTGATTACAAACTTCCTCCCATATATGTACTTATGGAATTTCTTTACTCCAAATATAATGGCCAACCCCTCTTTATCAAGCTGTGAATAGTTCTTTTCCGCAGCTGTGAGCGTGCGTGAAACAAACCCGATGGGCCTTTCTGCTCCATCTGGCATGCGGTGGTCCCAACACTGCCCCCACTCCATAGGGTGATGCGTCGCAGGACATTATCAGCTCCTTCTTCTCGTCATAATGCACCAACACCCTGCTGAACTGAAGCAGCTCCTTTGACTGCTGAAACGCTTTCGCTTGCTCTGGCCCCCAACGCCATGGCTCCTCCTTTCTCAGCAGTTTGTGCAGGGGTGCCAGCAGCATCGATAAGTTTGGAAGAAACCGGTTATAATAATTCAGGAGCCCTAGATAGGCTTTCAGTTCAGTCACTGAGGTGGGTGCAGGTGCATCCTGCACTGCCCGCACTTTCCCTGGTAATGGATGGAGGCCTGTGGCATCCACCCGATGTCCCAGGAATGTAACTTCCTTCTCCATGAAACTACACTTACTCCGTTTCAGGCGTAGCCCCGCCTCTTCCAGCCACTGTAGCACTTTGTCCAGTGTTTTTAAGTGATCCTGATCATCACTTCCTGTTAGCAGAATATCATCTAAGTACACGGCCACCTTTGGAATAGTCCGTTGGAATATTGCTGGGCTAGAACTGACACCAAATGGTAACCTGGCATACGTGAACAGCCCCTTGTGCGTGTTCACTGTGACAAACTTTTTTGATTCTTCATCTAGCAATATCTGCTGATACGCATGACTCATGTCCAGTTTGCTGAATCTTTCTCCCCCAGCGAGTGATGTTAACATGTCCTCCATTCTCGGAATGGGGTACTGTTCCAGTGATGATACTCTGTTCACTGTTAACTTATAGTCACCACACACCCTTACGTTACCGTCGGGCTTCAATACCGGGACACTATTCATCCTTGAACACTAACTCATGCTTCATCAGCACTTCTTGCAGTGCCTCTGTACTGTCCTCCATTTTATTCATTGCCTGCCAGTACACACTCAACTCACTGATCCACCCTCGCCCTAACAGGTTTGGCCCTGACCCTGCTACCACTACCACCGTAAGCTCTTTGGTGACTCCTTTGTGTTCCACTTGTACTTCGGCCGCCCCCAAAATGTTCACCTTCTGTCCTGTGTAGGTTTTGAGACTAATGGGGCATATACCTAGCTCTGGTACTTTTGCTTCCCCCCATAGCTTGGCGTACTCAGTCTGCGACATTATGGTTACACTACATCCGGTGTCAATCTCAAACTTTACTTGACCTCCGTTCACTATCAAATACTGAGTGAGAGGGGGTACGTTGGGCCTTGAAGTGTCTATACTGTATACAGTGAAAACCTCCTCACTAGACTCTTCCTCCTCTTGTATGTAATTTGCCCGCTTTGTGTACTTCTCCCTCCCCCCTTTAGCATGCTTTGCCCCTTTAGCACTGCTTCTCTCACTCACTGCCCTTTTACAGACTTTCTTTAAGTGCCCTATTTTTCCACAATTGTGGCACTTTGCCTTTGCAAACCTGCAGTCCTTTGCATAATGGCTCGTCCCGCCACATCGGTAGCAATCCCCAACCCCGACTGGTGGACTTTTCGCGCCAGCTTCCATCTTGAAAACAGCTCCTCCCCCTGGTTTACTCCATTTCTCCTTGCTCATACTGTTTAAGTCCTTAATGTCCTTGTTAGCCATCTCCATGGCTTGTGCTTTTTTAAGTGCCGTCTCAAACGTTAATCCTTCTTCTGACAGCAACCTTTGCTGTATACTATCGTCGTTAACCCCGCATACTAGTCTGTCCCTTAACATGACTGTGAGCGCATTTCCAAAATTACAGTCCTGTGCGAGCTTCCGAAGCTCCTCCACATACTCAGTAACGCTTTCTTCCGGCCTCCTAATCCTCGAATTGAATTTCCATCTCTGTACTATTTCACTAGGTTTTGGATTGAAATGATTCTCTAGTAGACTCACCAACTCGTCAAAAGATTTTTCTCCTGGCCGCTCCGGGCTCAGCAGATTCCTCATCCGTGTATAGGTTTGCGCTCCCACACAACTCAGTAAAATGGCCCTTTTCTTTTCAGCACTGTCCACCTCGTTTGCCATAAAGAAATGGCTTAGTATTTCAATATACTCCTCCCAAGACTGCGACTTGCTGTCAAAAGGTACCACGGAGCCTACCGTTCCTGCCATCCTTGGAGTCCGGTCACTTCAGCCAAAAAATCCAACTCCGTTTCGACTCCCGCGGCCTAGCCTCGTGCTTTTCCGACTAGTTTGCTAACCAACCCGAGCACCTCTTCCGAATACTCCAAAACTCTTCCGTCCTTTATCCTCGTCGCCATATGTGGTATCTTGAAGTGGCCATAGATGGAGACGGACACCGGTTAACTCCTTAACATGGTTTAATCAACCCTTGCACATAAAAGCTTCTGCCATGAGGCAGCAAACACAAAGAGTACAACAGTACAGATCAGACTTAACTCAGGAGAGCAATTGCCACAGCACCACCTGGTGGATCAGGTTACTCATAACCTCCCAGGTTACTACAAAGAATGTTATAAATCTCATCATCAACAAGAAACTACTCATGAAATAATGCTGGACGGCCACCTGGTGGCGCTGTCCAAGGAGTATAAATACTCGGGCGTGGGCCCAGCTTGCTCAGGGACATTTTGTAAGACAAGGAACTAGTGAAGTACAACTAGACTTCCATGTTCTGAAACAAGTTGATTAAAGCCTTGCTTTATGCTCAAACCAAGTGAGTAGTGAGTTTTATTACGTCACTCTTTATTAATGCCATCAGGTGGGTCCCACAGCTCGTTCCCTTTCCTCAGAGGGGAGGGCTGCAGGGAGTTACAACCAGGCTTCAAGGACATGAATATAGGATCTGAAACAGGAAAACTGGAAAAATGTGACTAAAACCCAAAAAAAGGCTATTACTAAGTAAGGATGACGAATTATGAGCTAAGTTGTTGAGGTGAAGAACCTTTCTGTCTGTGATGTCAGCTGTGGCTCAGTTGGTAGCACTCCTGCCTCTGAGTCAGAAGGTTGTGGGGTCAAATCCCACTCCAAAGACTTGAGCACAAAATCTATGCTGACACTCCCACTGCAGTACTGAGGGAGCGCTGCACTGTCGGAGGTGCCGTCTTTCAGAGGAGACGTTAAACCAAGGCCCCTGTCTGCTCAGCTGGACATAATAGATCCTGTGGCACTATTTCAAAGAAGAACAGGGGAGTTCTCCCTGGTGTCCTGGCCAATAATTATCCCTCAACCAACATCACTAAAACAAATTATCTGGTCATTATCACATTGCTGTTTGTGGGATCTTGCTTTGCGCAAATTGTGACAGTTACAACAGTGACTACATTCAGTTGTTACTGATATGTTGGGCTGTCCATACATACTGCTCATTTTAAATTTCTCATCATAAAAAGGTTCAAAGCTACATACTTAAATGTAACTTAATTTCAAGGAGTTTTCAATTTCAAGCAATGCCTGGTTATTATACTAACTCATTTTCTCATCTGTTAAATTATGTGACTTCGGTAACTCATATTAATTTATATAAAGCATGTAAATTGGAATATTTAATCTAAGTCGATTTTTTTTTTGCGATGGTGAATGTCTGTTGCAATCTTTGGGCCCGTGCTACATATTCTCTGGGTTTTAGAGTCACTGAACTCTCGCCGTAATAGGATCCCATGTCCCTTATTATCAGGAGTTTACTTTCATTGCTCTAAATCTAGTTATACAATAGTGTTAACCCGGGGTTGTAACAATGCAACCTTGTGTTCGTTGAACTGTTTATCATAATCTCGGATGTGTCTCCTATCATTCGGAAGATGGACAGATGAACACTTTGGTGAGATGAGGCCAAACTGTAAACCAGCAGATTGACTTATCGTGAATGAACAGAAAATTGGGCTGGAATTTGCTGCACATTTGCGCCATAGCAATGGTGTAGCTACGACATACGCCATTATCATAGTGCAGAAATTCCAGGAAATTCTGGCGTGAGTGACTTATCCCATTACGTGTGCCGTGTCAAAATTTCCTGGCACTTTGGCGCTTCTCTACAGAGACCCTGGCCAGAGAAGTTGAATGGCTAATTAGAAAGAAAAACTTGCATTAATATAGCGACCTTCACAACCTCAAGATGCTCCCGAAGGGCTTTACAACTAATGATGTACTTTTAAATGTAGTCACTGTTGGACACTGTTGAATACATACCTCCATCAACCATCACTAGTCTCTGACGGTTTACCCATGTTCCTATCTTTAGTTTGCACACTGATGACCACAATATACAACCAAACAGCATCCACCCGTTCTAAGCTTTCTGTACACTGACTGACTCCCACCTCTACCTCTCCCCCGCCTCTCTCAACACTTGCCTTTGTGTTGTCAGATTGCGTCTGACATCCAATCCTGGATGAGCCAGAAATTCCTCCAGTTTAAACATTGGGAATACCTAAGCCATTGTTTTCATCCCCACCACAAACTCCGTTCCTTGGCCACCGATTCCTTCTCTGTTCCCTGGCCACTATCTCAGGTTGAACCAAATGGTTTGCCACCACAGCATTCCTGAACTGAAGTTCCAACTCCATAATCCTTTCCATCACAAAGACCGCTCACTTCCATCTCCGTAACATTGCCCATCTCTGCTCCTGTTTCAGCCCACCTTCCCTCCTATAGCTGAGGGTTTTCAGCTTTCAGAATTTTCTCCAGTTTATGTATTATGGAAATTCCAATGTTCTCGCCAACAACACGTGGAAGGAGCACACAGACTTGTTTGCCACAAAGATTAAGACCATCTGTTCATCTGCCTCTGCCACACCTCCCGATCCCCTTGTTCACCAAGCCAAACCTCTCCCAAGGCTCTGCTGTATCCTAGCCCTGAATCCATGTCTTTCTCTAGTTTCTCCCTTACCTCAGGAAGTCCAAAGGCGGAAGTCACACCCCCATCCACATCAATGGGGCTGTGGTGGAAAGGGTGGACAGCTTTAAGTTCCTCGGAGTCCACATCACAGAAGACCTCTCCTGGTCCCTCAACACCTCCTCTCTGGTGAAGAAGGCCCAGCAGCGCCTATATTTCCTAAGGAGGCTGAAGGGATGTAATCTGTCACCCCTGATCCTCTCTAACTTTTACCGCTGCACTAGAGAGCATCCTGACAAACTGTATCACAGTATGGTATGGCAGCTGTAGCTACTATGACCGGAAAGCCCTGCAGCGGGTAGTCAAAACTGCCCAACGCATTACCGGCACCCGGCTACCGACCATAGAGCACATATACCAGAAACGCTGTCTACGGAGGTCACGGTCCATCATCAAAGACCCTACCCACCCCAGCCACAGTCTGTTCGCCCTCCTGCCATCTGGGAGATGCTACAGATGCATTCGCACCCGTACGACCAGATTTGGGAACAGCTTCTTTCCCAGGGCTGTCATCCTACTGAACTCCACAAATAAACTCTAAAGCCTGCACATCTGCCAATGCACTTTATTATGGTTATATTTATGTTAATATACTACAAGCCAAATGTATGTTGAATGCTTAAATGTCTTAATCCAAATGTACACTCTCGGGAGCCGTAAGCCTACATTTCGTTGTACTGCACTTGTGCACTAACAATGACAATAAAAGTTGATTTGATTTGATTTGATTTTGATTTTTGATACCTCCTGCTCTTTCTATGTGAATGACAACCACTTCCTGGCTCCCTTGACCCCATTCTCACTGTTGGCCACTAATGTAATACTCGTGTTTATTTCAGTATCACTGCACACAAGCTAAAAACAAAGACAAAAGGGCCTAAAAAGTTGATTAGATAAGATTTAAAAAATCTACATATGCTAGAAATTTGAAACAAAATCAAACAGCTCAATCAGCATCTATAAATATAAAACATTTTTGGGGACCAGGGTTTTTTAGAACTAGGGGTTGAATAAAGCACCTCAATTAGTAAGAACACAACCAAGTACTTAAAAGATACTGGTTAAATATACTCACTTTCTTACATATGCCACGCTCTTTCTGCTCCATTCTTACTCTGCTGTTTCACAAATACACCACCCACTGGCCCTCCGTCTTTCACCGGATAATCACGTCTCTGCTTGCACTTTATTCATCTAATTTATTTATGACGTAGATGCTGCTCAATTTCCCTTGCTTTGATTGGTCAGTTCTGCCATCAATCATCAGTCACCTGGTTTGACGACATGGTGGGCGGCACCTCCAGCACATCACGTCCAAAGGTATTGAAACATCAGCCATACCTGCGATAACTAATTATAGTGTACTGTTTTTGGATGTAACTATTGGGGGTGAAATTTTAAATTTATTTTCCTATATTTGCAGGCCAGAGTTCTTGGGGGTGATTTTGTCAATGAGGGCGCGTTGGAGGCAGGACTGCTGCTTGTCGGGTTTCAGTCCCACCTCCATCGACTTGTGGCCAACCCAGGCTATTTTCCCTTGATTGACCTTGTTAAGCCCGCCCAGAGGGCTTAGCAGGCCAATTAAGGGGAAGCTGGTTACAGAGAATGTCAGTGTATGATGTTTCATCTGTCAAAATTTTTTGACAGATGAAATGTCATCGTTTGACAGCTCTGTGAAGCTGTCAAGCAGTGACATTCTCTGTTGTTTGATGAGTCCTTGTATTCAAGACCTCATCAAACCTCTTGTGTGAGCAGAAATTAGATGGTTGTTGCATTGGAGAATGCAGTAGTCATCTGTCATCTCTGCCAGTGAGATGCGAGAGTCTCCGGATCCCCAACTGTTGAAGCCTGCAGGAAGAAACAAAGGTAAGGAAACTTTTTCTATCACTTTCCACTCACCTCTCCACACTTGCACCCATCACTTACCTTCACAGCGCACTTTTGCACCCTTCCAGCCCCCGCAGACCCACTGCTGGCCTCGCTGACCCTGGCGGGGTTTCCCGACTTCGGGAAGCCCGCGCCTCTGGTGGAAAAATGGGGATAATCCTCTTAACTGCCTGCTAACTATCTGTTAACAGGCAGTTAACTGGCTGTAATCCCCTTTCCGCCTCCAGGAGACTGGACCCGGCACGGGCCGGCTACCCGCCTCCTGGGAAGATGGCACGGAGGCAGGTTGGGGGCGGGATGGGTACCCACCCCCAGATTCTGCCATTTTCCCGGCAGTCCCGCCTCCAAACCCTGGCAAAATCCAGCCCCTTGTTTCAATAGCAAAATACTGCGGATGCTGGAAATCTGAAATAACAACAGAAAGTGCTAGTGAAACAGTGATTTACTTGTACTTCTTACAATTTAGTATACTGTATTCGCTGCTCACGATGCGGTCATGCGGTCTCCTCTACACTGGGGAGACCGAACGCAGATTGGGTGACCGCTTTGCGGGACACCTCCGTTCAGTCCACAAGTGTGACCCCAAGCTTCTGGTCGCCTGTCACTTTAATTCACCGCTCCACTCCCACTCTGATCTCTCCGTCCTCGGCCTCTTGCACTGTTCCAACAAAGCTCAACGTAAGCTCGAGGAACAGCACCTCATCTTTCGATTAGGCACTTTACAGTCTTCTGGACCTAAGGTCGAGTTCAACAATTTCAGACTATAAATTGGCCCCTGTATTTCTTTTTTCTCTTGTTTCCTCACATGGCAGCTGTTAATGTTGCTGCCATCATCATCCACACATCATCTAGAGCCATCTTTTGTTTCTTAACTTGTCCCATTACCTTTTGCCTTACACTATCGTCTCTTTTGTCATTCAGTCTCTCCTACCTTCCATCCCCTCCTCCCTGCCCCTACTTAAAAATCTCTCCTCCCTAAACTTTTCCAGTTCTGATGAAGGGTTCGACCCAAAATGTTGGCTCTGTTTCTCCTCTCTTCGATGCTGCCTGACCTGCTGAGTGTTTCCAGCACTTTCTGTTGTTATTTCAGAGTTCTTATTTATTGCCTGAAACTATTGAGCAGTGGTGCAAGGGAGAGGGATTTAAATTCTTGAGGCATTGGAACCAGTTCTTGGGGAGGAGTGACCTGTACCAAGGGGACGGTCTACACCTGAGCTGTGAGGGAGCCGATGTCCTCGGGGTAATATTTTCTAGGGCGGTTCGGGAGGATTTAAACTAATTTGGCAGGGGGATGGGAACCTAGATAGTGGAAAAGAGGGAAGTCATATGAAGTCAGAAATAGATGGTAGAAAGGTGAGAAGCAATAAGCAAAGGAGAGAAACACAAAGGGCCAAACTAATTCATAATGAGAGTGTGAAAAAAGCAAGCCTGAAGGCTTTGTATCTTAATGCTAGAAGCATTAGGAACAAGGTGGATGAATTAGTTGTGGAAATAGAGGTAAACAAGTATGATTTGATTGGGATTACAGAAACGTGGCTGCAGGGTGGGCAAGGCTGGGAACTTAACATCCAGGGATATACAATATTTAGGAAGGATCGGCAAAAAGGTAGGGGAGGTGGGGTAGCATTGCTGGTAAAGGAGGGGATTAATGCAATGGAAAGGAAGGATATTAACTCGGATGAAACGGAATCTGTATGGGTAGAAATGAGAAATAGCAAGGGGAGGAAAACGTTAGTGGGTGTGATATATAGGCCTCCAAATAGTAATATGGAGGTGAGGGAAGGCATAAAAAGGGAAATTAGAGAAGCGTGCGATAAGAGCACAGCTGTCATCATGGGTGACTTTAATTTACATATTGATTGGACTACCCAAATTAGTAAAAATTCTGAGGAGGAGGAATTCCTGGAATGTTTTCGGGACGGTTATCTGGACCAATATGTCGAGGAGCCGACTCGAGATCAGGCCATTTTAGACTGGGTATTGTGCAATGAGAAGGGACTTATCAACAATCTTCTTGTACGAGGCCCCTTGGGTCAGAGCGATCATAATATGATCGAGCTCTCAGTCGAGATGGAGAGTGAGGAAATTGAATCAGAGACTAAGGTCCAGAACTTAAATAAAGGGAATTACAAGGGTATGAGACGGGAATTGGGTAAGATTGATTGGGTGGTGTTTCTGGGGGGATTGACAGTGGATAGACAATGGCAAGCATTCAAAGATAGAATGGAAGAATTCCAGAACATGTTTATACCGGTTTGGCATAAAAATAAACCTAAAAAGGTGGCTCAACCGTGGATAACGAGGGAAATTAGGGACAGCATAAAATCAAAAAAAAGGGCATATCAACTGGCAAAAAAAAGCACCAGACCGGAAGATTGGGGGCAGTACAGGATACAGCAAAAGAGGACAAAGGGATTAATCAGGAAGGGGAAAATAGAATACGAAAGTAAACTTGCAGCAAACATAAAGACAGACTGCAAAAGCTTTTATCGGTATATCAGGAGGAAAAGACTGGTAAAATCCCAAGTCGGTCCCTTGCAGTCCGATTCGGGAGAATATATAATGGAGAATAAGGAAATGGCAGACCAATTAAACTCATACTTTGGTTCTGTATTCACAAAGGAGGACACAAATAACCTCCCAGGAATATCGGCAAACATAGGGACTAATGAGAGGGAGGAGCTGACAGAAATTAGTATCTCTAGGGATATGGTGTTGGGTAAGTTGAGGGGACTGAAGGCCGACAAATCCCCGGGGCCTGATAAACTACATCCTAGGGTACTTAAGGAGGTGGCCCTGGAGATAGCAGATGCTCTAAGGATCATCTTCCGGAACTCCATTGACTCGGGAACAGTACCCGTGGATTGGAGGGTAGCTAATGTTACCCCAATATTTAAAAAGGGGGGTAGAGAGAAAGCAGGGAATTATAGACCAGTAAGCCTTACATCGGTTGTGGGCAAAATGCTAGAGTCCATTATTAAGGATAAAATAGCGGAGCACTTGACAAATGGGGAAAGGATCGGACAGAGTCAACATGGATTTACAAAGGGTAAATCGTGTTTGACTAATCTGCTGGAATTTTTTGAGGAAGTAACTGGTAAAATAGATGGGGGAGAGCCAGTGGATGTGGTGTACCTTGACTTCCAGAAAGCCTTCGATAAGGTTCCACACAAAAGATTATCATGCAAAATTAAGGCTCATGGGATTGGGGGCAAAGTATTAACGTGGATAGAGAACTGGCTGGCGGATAGAAAACAGAGAGTTGGAATAAACGGCTCGTTTTCGGAGTGGCAGGCAGTGACCAGCGGGGTGCCGCAAGGATCTGTCCTGGGACCCCAGCTGTTCACAATATATATAAATGATCTGGATCAGGGAATTGGATGCAATATTTCCAAATTCGCTGACGACACTAAACTAGGAGGAGGGGTGGGCTCTGATGAGGATGTCAGGAGGCTACAGTGCGATTTGGACAGGTTGGGGGAATGGGCGGATACGTGGCAGATGCACTATAATGTGGATAAATGCGAGGTTATCCACTTTGGGGGTAAAAACAGGAGGGTAGATTATTATCTAAATGGCAATAGATTGGGAGATGGGGAAGTGCAGAGGGACCTGGGTGTTCTTGTGCACCAGTCACTGAAGGAGAGCATGCAGGTGCAACAGGCGATTAAGAAGGCAAATGGTATGTTGGCCTTCATATCAAGGGGGTTCGAGTATAGGAATAGGGATACCTTACTACAGCTGTACAAGGTGCTGGTGAGACCGCATCTGGAGTATTGTGTACAGTTTTGGTCGCCCCATCTGCGGAAGGATGTTCTTGCCATGGAAAGAGTGCAGCGGCGATTCACCAGGCTGATACCTGGAATGGCGGGAATGACCTACGAGGAGAGATTGAATAGTTTGGGCTTGTACTCACTGGAGTTTAGAAGATTGAGAGGGGATCTCATCGAAACATATAAAATTATGGCAGGCCTGGACAGGCTGAATTCAGAGAGAATGTTTCCAATGGCCGGGGAGCACAGAACCAGGGGCCACAGTCTAAAAATAGCGGGCAAATCATTTAAAACAGAGATGAGGAAGAATTTCTTCACTCAAAGAGTGGTGAGCCTGTGGAATTCCCTGCCACAGAGGGCTGTGAAGGCTAATTCAATAAATATTTTCAAGAGAGAATTGGATATATTTCTGAAGGCTAAGGGGATTAAGGGTTACGGAGAAAAGGCGGGGACGGGGTACTGAACTGGTAAGATCAGCTAAGATCTCAGATGAAGATCAGCCATGATCTCATTGAATGGCGGAGCAGGCTCGAAGGGCCGAATGGCCTACTCCTGTTCCTATCTCTATGTTTCTATGTTTCTATTTCACATTTAATCACTGAACATTTTATTCGGGGACTAGCTTCCAGAACCAGGGACTCTTCCGGGGACATTGTTGACCCGGAGTCACATCACCCAATCCAGGGACTGGACCTGGAAAACGGGGACGTATGGTCACCCTAAGTTAAAGGCCTTCAGCATTCTTCTACAGCAACACAACTGAGCGTGCCAACTCTGATCATAGGATTACAAATGAGAACCACTGTGTGGCGCTGTTTGCTGACACTCCAATGCCATGGTGCCAGTTTTTCAAACTAATTCAGATTAAATTCAAATTCAAATGAATTCAATTTCAAACTAAAAGACGTCACTGTTTACATGTCAATATTCAGTCCTTTTTACTTTCACTAATGAAACCAGATCTTTAAAAAAAGCCACAAAGCTTGACCGCTCTACTTAAAAGAGCCAATTCCAATTCCAATTCCAATTCAAATGCTTTATTGGCATGAAAGTTTACAGAGAACCATATTGCCAAAGCTTACATAGCAAAAAGGTACAGTTTTCCAACATTCTGTATGTGTCAATCGATTTGACATTTGTTGGGCCCCAGTCTTTTGTGTTTGTTCCCCACACCCTTTAAAATCCTGCTTTATCTAATCACATTATTCAGTCATAAATTTAACCATTGCACCAGAACTGACACACACGATGGTGGCCGTGGTTGTGGGAGAGCAATCATCACAGCCCCAGGGCAACAGTGGAGGAGTTCACTCTCGGTCTAACTATTTTCAGCTGCTTCATCAATAACCTTCCCTCCAACAGAAGGGTAGGGGTGGGGCTGTTTGCTGATGATTCCACGGTGTTCAGCTCCATTCACCTGAAGCAGCTATGTTGACCTACAACACAGCTTTCTGACAATCTGGCTCAGTGGGTAGCACACTCGGTTCTGAGCCAGAAGGTTGTGGGTTCAAGTCCCACTCCAGAGACTTGAGCCTAAAAACTAGGCTAACAGTTCAGTGCAGTACTGAGGGAGTGCTGCACTGTTGGAGGTGCCCTCTTTTGGATGAGATGTTAAACTGAGGCCCCGTCTGCCCTCTCAGGTGAACTCCCCCTGCTCTTCTTCGAAATAGTGCCATGGGATCTTTTATGTCCACCTGAGAGGGCAATATTTGTTATTCAACCAACATTACTGAAAAAAAAATGCTCTGGTCGTTATCTCACTGCTGATTGTGGGATCTCGCTGTGCGCAATTTGGCTGCTGCGTTTCCTACATTACAACAGTGACTACACTTCAAAAGTACTTCATTGGCTGTAAGGCGCTTTGGGACGTCCTGAGGTTCTTTCTCTCTTTCTCTCTCTCTCTTTCTTTCTCTCTCTCTTTCTCTCCTTTTCTTTTCTCTTACAATTCCTTCCTTCTTCAGAAATGCATTGATACTGCCCAGTCGAATGGCCTTCCCATGATAACGTATTTCACAATTGTGTAAAATAAAGTTTTGCCTGACCTTTTATTTTACTCTTGACTTGCTCATTTCATAACTCTCTAAAGGTTCGTGACCAATGCCAAGAAACCGTAGCCAAAGCAAGCAGAGTATTAGGTTGCATAAATAGAGCTATTCAATATAAACAAAGCACACCGACTTGTCCTTGTACAAGACCCTGGTTAACTGCATTTGGAATACTGCATCCAGTTTTGGTCCCCTCACATGATGGGCAATATAGAAGCTTCTGGAATCAGACCAAAGAAAGGCCTCGAGGATGATCCCCAGTTTGAAAGACCTTAATTATTCATAAAGGCTTAAAAGGCTGGACTATTCCCTGTTCTCCATAAACTTGAGGTTGTCCAAATCTCTGCTGCCCATGTCCTAACTTGCACCAAGTGCCCTTCACCCATCACCCCTGTGCTCGCTGACCTACATTGGCTCTCGGTTAAGCAATGCCTCGATTTTAAAGTTCTATTCCTTGTTTACACATCCCTCCAGGGCCTCGCCCCTCCCTATTTCTGTAACCTCCTCCAGCCCTACTACAACCACCCCATCCACCCCGAGATCTGTGCGCTCCTCCAATTCTGGCCTCTTGAGCATCTCTGATTTTAATCACTCCACCATTGGAAACTGTGCCTTCGGCTGCCAAGGCCCTAAGCTCTGGAATTCCCTCCAAAATTGTTAAAGTGCTTGATTGTGTTCGCCTTGTGAGGGTATTTCAACGAGATGGGTTGGGGAAGACCAGAGGTCATGCGTATAAGCTACGTAGGGGTATGGCTAGGTTAGATGTTAGACGGGTTCATTTCCCAGAGGATAGTAGACCTAGTTTTGATCGCCTAAGGGGGTCGGAGAGGAATTTTCCAGATTTTTTTCCCCCTGAATGACCTTGGGTATTTATGGGGTTTTTTCCTCTCCCAGAAGATCACATGACTGCCGGTGGGCCAGTGGGTGTGTATTATGGAGGTTATGGGTACCTAATCGTGCCTAATGGTATAGAATAGTTCATATTCATCCAACTCAATAACCACTGACATATTGCTGAGTCCAAGAGCAAACAATAGATTTTCCATGTCGCCTGCCCAATGAGAATCTGCCACAAATCAATAGCAGACGTAAGCAAATTGATGAATACCATTGGCTTGCTTCCCACCTCTCCTTTTAGAATAATTTGCTTCCCTCTCTCTCTCATATCATGTTTGTATTAAGGTTTTCCTTAGAGCAGAGAAGGTTAAAGGAGAATGGTACCAGGAATCAGGGCCTTCAGTTATGTGGAGAGACTGGAGAAGCTGGGATTGTTCTCCTTAGAGCAGAGAAGGTTAAGGGAAGATTTGATAGAGATGTTCAAAACCATGAAGGGTTTTGATCGAGTAAATAAGGAGAAACTGTTTCCAGTGACAGAAGGGTCGGTAACCAGAGGACACAGATTTATGATAATTGGCAAAAGAACCAGAGGGGGGGATGAGGAGACTTTTTTTTATGCAGTGAATTTTATGATCATGAATGCACTGCCTGAAAGGGTGGAGGAAGAGATTCTCATATTTGTCATGTAGTTGATAATTGTGAAAGAAGATGTTGGGGGGCGGGGGTGGTAATTTTCAACTTACCACTCGAGCTTAAAACTGGCTTTGTGTGTCAGGAATTGGACGGTTTCTATAACAGGCACCTGACCTGCAATGCCGGTTTTACTCTCTGCCGGTAAATTGAGAACTACTCCCAATGTGTTGATTAGAATAGCCACTCTTTATGATGAAGAAAGATTTTATCACGGTTTACTGACTTTATGGGGGGAATTTTAACATGGGAATGGGTGCGGGTTAAATGGGATAAAATTCCAAGCGTGTCGGGAAGCTGGCTCCAACCCGCCGACTTCCGGGTTTTACTGACACGGGACAAGGGGCAGACAACCAACCCGCTTCCAGGAGGCGGGTTGGCATTTTAAATATGTTAATGAGGCTGGAAGCCTCGGATTTAACCAGCTTTGTAGGTTTTACTGTGGCCGGGTTTCCCAAGCCTTGGGAAATCTGGCAGCTGCAGCGAGGCGAGGACAGCCTCGGGGATCAACCCTTGTGGACCAGGAGGAGCAGAAGTGCTTCCTCCCGGCCCCCCAAGCTCCCCCACCATCAGACACAACCCCCCCCCCCATACAAACCCACCTGGAATCGGCCCCCTCAGGGGCCAGGGATCGGACTCCCTTTGCAATTGGACCCCCCCCCCCACCCCCCCACTGTGTCGGGTATCAGATCCCCCTTGGGATTGTAACCCTCCCCGTTGGGGTCGGGGATCGGACCTACCCGATCCTGGGCCTCCTCCGGAGTGCTACCTGCCCGACTGGAAGCCACGCTGGTCAATCAGGCTGATTTCCAGGCGGGGAACCTGTCAATGACGAAAGATGCACGCTGTGGAGTTAAATGTTCACAACGTGTGGGGAGACCCAGACTTCCAGGTTTCCGCTTGCTACCAGAACCGCACGCCCTCCCACCCACCCCCGCTTCCCACTCCCAGTGGGTCGGTAAGTAAAAATTCCCCTCTTAGATGCCCCTTTGGATCCTCCAAAAAAAGGGGCTGATGTTCTAGAACTTTCTACTATTGGCGAAAAATATATATTTCGGCAGATATTATGCGCTCATATTATAGTGAGCTTAGGGTGAGCAGGGAGGTTGTAATTGAAGTGTGCCACCTAGAATCATAGAATGATACAGCACAGAGGGAGGCCATTGAGCCCATCATGTGCCGGCTCTTTGAAAGAGCTGTCCAATTAGTCCCACTCCCCGGCTCTTTCCCCAGCCCTGCAAATGTTTCCCCTTCAAGTATTTATCCAAGTCCCTTTTGAAACTTACTATTGAATCTGCTTCCACCACCCTTTCAGACAGAGCATTCCAGATCATCACAACTCGCTGCGTAAAAAAATTCTCCTCATCTCCCCCCTGGTTCTTTTGCCAATTACATTAAATCTGTGTCCTCTGGTTACCGACCCTCCTGCCACTGGAAACAGTTTCTCCTTATTTACCCTATCAAAACCCCTCATAATTTGAACACCTCTGTTAAATTTTCCCTTAACATTCTCTGCTGTAAGGAGAACAATTCCAGCTTCTCTAGTCTCTCCACGTAATTGAAGTCCCTCTTCCCTGGCACCATCCTAATCTCCTCTGCACCCTCTCCAAGGCCTTGACATCCTTCCTGAAGTGTGGTGTCCAGAACTGGCCACAATACTCCAGTTGGGACCTAACCGGCGATTTACAAAGATTCAGTATGACTTCCTTGATTTTGTGCTCTATGCCTGATAGCAGGTCTTATTATCGTTTACCTAGATATTGGACAGGAAAAGCTACATTCCAAAAATAGGGAACACAAGGTCCATAAAGGGGTCAACCTAGGTGACAATAACAACAACTTGCATTTAAGTAGCAAGGCCTAACAACATAAATTACAGCTTCAAATCAGAGCCGAGATTGCAGAATGTATAATTATTGAGATAATACAGAAACTTGTTTGATTTGCTCTTTGCGAAAGTGGGAGAGTTTAAATTAGCAGAGACTGAATTCAGCAGCAGAGCAGATCTCGATCTGAACCCACAGGAAGAAAGTTTTGATTTTTATCTCCTTGGCATTCAAACTGCAGTCTTTGTTTTGATACAGCCGTGAAGAAGACAGTTTCTGTCTCCAAACCTTATCACTCTTCTGTCTCCGTTTGGTTTGTCTACACTAACGTATCAATGCAGCATGGTGTGAAAGCAGCCTGAGTCCAATCAGAGAATCTAATCAGCATGGCAAGACACAGCAGTGAATGCGATTGACACTGTACAGTTGGGTAAAGTTTTACTGGCATCACAACAACAACTTGTATTTTATAGCGCCTTTAATGTAGTAAAACGTCCCAAGGCGTTTCACGGGAGTGTTATAAAACAAAACTTGACACCGAGCCACATAAGGAGATATTAGGGCAGATGACCAAATGCTTGGCCAAAAATGTCGGTTTTGGGGAGCGTTTTAAAGAAGAGAGAGGTAGAGAGGAGGAAAGGTTTAGGGAGGGAATTCCAGAGCTTAGGGCCCAGGCAGCTGGAGGCATGAGTGGTGTGATTAAAATGAGCAATTAAAGAAATTTACAGCACTGAACAGTGCTCCCAGGGATGGTTATCCTAAAATTACATTTTGATTTGCCAAAGGAGAGCCAACATTCGTGGCAATAAGAACATCCAACTTTCTGATGGATTGAGTTAGTTCTACCATTTCCAATAACACTCCTTACAGAGGTTCACCAATTACATTTAAATGGTTAAAATCCTTGTTATTTAACATTTTTTTTCCAGGTCCAAAAACCAAATCCAAACAGGTGGGATAGGAGTGAGGCAGAGAATTAGTTAGGCCTCAGCTGGAGTATTGCGGCCAATTCTGGGCACCACACTTTAGGAAGGATGTCAAGGCCTTGGAGAGAGGGCAGAGGAGATTTACTAGAATTGTACCAGGGATGAAAGACTTCAGTTATGTGGAGAGACTGGAGAAGCTGCGATTGTTCTCCTTAGAGCAGGTTAAGGGGAGATTTGATAGAGCTGTTCAAAATCATGAGGGGCTTTAATAGAGCAAATAAGGAGAAACTGTATCCACTGGCAGGAGGGTCGGTAACCAAAGGACGCAGATTTAAGGTGATTGGCAAAAAAACCAGAGGGGAGATGAGGAGAAACATTTTTCACAGTGCGAGTTGTTGCGATCTGGAATGCGCTGCCTGAAAGGGCGGTGGAAGCAGATTCAATAGTAAATTTCAAAAGGGAATTGGATAAATACTTGAAAAGGAAAAATGTACAGGGGCTATGGGGAAAGGGCAGACGGAGTGGGACTAATTGGATAGCTCTTTCAGAGAGCTGGCACAGGCACGATGGGCCGAAAGGCCTTCTTCTGTGCTGTATCATTCTATGATTCTAAGAAGTTGAACCCCAGCTAGCAAGAATTTGATGACAATTTTGTTGATTTTGCTTTCATGTTTTAATACACATGATTCACAGGGATGCAAGGGAGCAAAAGGAAGAATTATTCTCTCCCTCTTCATTATGACCCATGAATCACACACATTAAATCGATAGTACAAAATTAATGTATCATTAATGAAATCGCAAGTGCTAGTAGTGCTGATTTACCCACTGAACCATAATAGTATAAACTTTAAAAAATTCCTCCACCAGCACACTTATTTCTAATATGACATAGGCTTTTTTATGGGGTACTGAAAATCCAAACCTGCTTAATAGCTTTATAACAGAGGAAAGCACAGGGCTCTTTTCTTTAGAAAAGAGAAGGCTGAGGGGTGGCCTGATATAATTATAATTATGAAAGGGTTCAATAGGGTAGACGCAGAGAAGATGTTTCCACTTGTGCAGGAGACTAAAACTAGGGGCCACAAATATAAGATAGTCACTAATAAATCCAATAGGGAATTCAGGAGAAACTTCTTTACCCAGAGAGTGGTCAGAATGTGGAACTCGCTACCACAGGGAGTAGTTGAGGCGAATAGTGTAGATGCGTTTAAGGGGAAGCTAGATAAGTACATGAGGGAGAAAGAAGAAGGTTATGCTGATAGGGTGAGATAAAGAGGGGTGGGAGGGCGCTCATGTGGAGCATAAACACCAGCATAGACCAGTTGGGCCGAATGGCCCGTTTCTGTGCTGTAAATTGTATGTAATTATATGTAATATGTTTATTATCTTATCAGTTGAGCTACTCTCCAAATGACTGAGTGATGGTAAATGAATCATCTGCAGGTACGCATTAGAAACATGCAGATAACATAGTCAGGTTGGAAGTTTTGTGTTACCAGCATAGGTGAGAATTGACCAGTGGAGTTCAAAGGTGGATATTGTGACACAACTTTAAAAACAATGCAGATGTCAACTGTCAGAGGGCAAGGGTGGGAATTGTTTTATGGGGTCCACTGTTACACAGGTCAGTTGTTCATTAGCTCCAACTTTGCATGGCAGATCTCACCATTTCCAGGCTATTAGGGATGGGCAATGAATGCTGGCCTTGCCAGTGACGCCCACATCCCAGGAACGAATAAAAAAAGGCTAGAAAATTGGGCTTGTCCATTTTATTAAAAAAAACTTTTTCCATTCCCTTTTCCTCCTGCTCTTCTGAAGCTTTTAGTGGCAGCTTTTTACTTTGTTGGAACATAGGAGACAAAAAAGAAACCCTTTTGAGGCTGAACCAAACCGTTTGCAGCCTCACCGTCCTATTTGACCCTGAGCTGAGCTTCCGACCCTATATCCTCCCTCTCCATCACCAAGACCACCTACTTCCATCTCCGTAACATCACCTGTCTCCGCCCCGCCTCAGCCCATCAGCTGCTGAAACCCTCATCCATACCTTTTGTTATCTCTAGGCTTGACTATTCCAAATCTCTCCTGACCAACCTCCCACCTTCCACCCTGCATAAACTTGAGCTCATCCAAAGCTCCTAACTCGCACCAAGTCCCGTTCACCAACACCCCTATGCTCGCTGACCTACATTGGCTCCCAGTCTGACAACGACTCGATTTTAAAATTCTTATCATTGTGTTCAAATCCCTCCATGGCCTCGCCCCTCCATATCTCTGTAACCTCCTCCGGCCCCACAACACTCCGAGATATCTGCGCTCCTCCAATTCTGGCGTCGTGCACATCCCCGATTTTCAATGTTCCACCATTGGCAGCCGTGCCTTCAGTTGCCAAGGCCCTAAGCTCTGGAATTCCCTCCCTAAACCTCTCCATAAACCTCTCTGCCTCTCTCTCCTCCTTTAAGCCGCTCCTTACAACCTACCTCTTTGACCAAGCTTTTGGTCAACTGTCCTAATATCTCCTTACATGGCTCAGTGTCAACTTGTCCTACCACCTTCAAAGAATTGTGTGTGTGAACTTCCAGGTCCCTCTGTTCCTGCACCTCCTGTAAAATTATACCATTTAGTTTATATTTCCTCTCTTCATTCTTCCTACTAAAATGTTAAAGCAAAAATAACGAAACGGGCATGAAACAAAATATTCCATCTCTTGTGAGCAACCTGCTTTATATTCCTGCCTTGATCTCGCACAACACCTGTGCTGGATTTACAGCACAGAAACAGGCCATTCGGACCAAGCACTCCATGCCGGCGTTTATGCTCCACTCGAGCCATGTTTGATGCTGTCCAACATGTGACTCATTTCAGGCAAAATGTACCATGAAGCCAAAGGGTAGATTGGAACCAAATTCGACCACAGTCACATCAAGTTGCATTTATGACTAGAGATGGACGCTCCTTTTCAAAAACAATATTCTTTGTTTCATGTAATATAACTCCAGCTTATTCCATTTCCATTACGTTATTTCTTAAAAAATAATCTTACTGTTTCTGAGGCGAATAGCATAGATGCATTTAATGGAAAGCTAGATAAACACACGAGGGAGAAAGGAATAGAAGAATATGCTGATAGGGTGAGATGAAGTAAATAGAGTGGGAGGAGGCTCGTGTGGAGCATAAACACTGATATGGATCAGTTGGGCCGAATGGCCTGTTTCCGTGCTGTAAAATTCTATGTAATTCATGACTTGACAAACCATTTTTAGGCACTTTTAATCCATCGGTTATATTGCATCTCACTTTAGGAGAACAGTGTTCATGTTTTGTTCTCCTACTTTCCATTTGCAGTGGGGAGCTGGTCCCAGGAGATGTGCTTTTATACATTGCCCTACAGAGAGCACGATGGGCAGGTCCAGCTTCCTGTGTTTTCTGTGCTAAAGCTGGCTCATTATCCAGATGGCAGGACTATAGACCGAAACATACCTGTGCAACCAGGGAGCTGGGCTTGTTTATACTGTGGAGGGAGACCAGGTCACTCGTAATGTGTTTGTCGAGCTCAGGTAACACGCTGATGTGTTTTGATAAGATTAATTTACATAATTGTGCTAAAAAAATTGCTATCTATTGTAAAATTTAAAATGAACAACAGTTATTTTTATTCAACGTGGATCACCGAACCCACTCTGATAAGACAATCTCAGTCAGACATTGTGAATAAAGAAGAAAGATTTACATTTATATAGCGCCTTTCACGGCCTCAAGATGTCCAAAAGCCCTTTACAGCCAATTGAAGTGTAGTCACTGTTGTAATGTAGGAAATGCGGCAGCCAAGTTGCACACAGCAAGCTCCCACAAACAGCAATGTGATAATGACCAGATAATCTGTTTTAGTGATAAATATTGGCCAGGACACTTGGGGATAACTCTCCTGCTCTTCTTTGAAATAGTGCTGAGGGATCTTTTATGTCCACCTGAGAGGGCAGATGGGGCCTCGGTTTAACATCCCATCTGAAAGATGACACCTCCGACAGTGCAACACTCCCTCAGTACTGCACTGGGAGTGTCAGCCTGGACTTTTGTGCTCAAGTCTCTGGAGTGGGACTTGAACCCACAGCCTTCTGACTCAGGCAAGAGTGTTACCCACTGAGCTAAGGCTTGAAGAAGCTGATCACACACCTCGTAAAGGTCATAAATCTGTGGAATTCTCTGCCCCAGAGAGCAGTGGAGGCTGAGTCATTAAATACATTTAAGGTGGAGATAGACAGATTTTTACAAGTTAAGGGAGTGAAGGGTTATGGGGAGCGGGCAGCAAAGTGGTATTGAGCCCAAGATCAGCCATGATCTTATTGAATGGCGGAGCAGGCTCGAGGGGCCAAGTGGCCTATAGCTGCTCCTATTTCTTATGTTCTTATGTTTTCCCCTTCTGCTAAAGCCCAGTGATTGAATCCCCATGAGTGTGGCAGTCCTGTTTACACTGCCAGGCAACTCCACAATTGTGTCTATTTCAATTATTTTTTAAAATTTCTGCATGTATATTCCACTTTTACAATGTGCTGCATAGAATTTTACAGCACAGAAACAGGCCATTCAGCCCAACTGGTCTATGCCGGTGTTTATGCTCCACACGAACTTCCTCCCATCCTACTTCATCTCACCCTATCGACAGATCCTTCTATTTTTTTTCCCTTATGTACTGATCTAGCTTCCCCTTAAATGTATCTATGCTATTCACCTCAACCACTCCATGTGGTAGCGAGTTCCACATTCTAACCACTCTTTGCAAAATAAGTTTCTCTTGAATTCCCTATTCGATTTATTGGTGACTATCTGATATTTATGGCCCCTAGTTTTGGACAAGTGGAAACATCTTCTCTATGCCTACCCTATAAAACCTCTTCATAATTTTAAAGCCCTCTATCAGATCAACTCTCAGTCTTCTCTTTTCTTGCGAAAAGAGCCCCAGCCTGTTCAGTCTTTCCTGACAGTTATAACCTCTTAATTCTGGTATCATCCTTGTAAATCTTTTTTACACATTCTCCAGTGGCCCTATATCCTTTTTGTAATACAAAGACCAGCGCAGTCCAATCAAGGTTCTAGATAAGTTTAACATAACTTCTAATACTAAGAACATCAGAAGGTAGCAACAGATAAATGCACCTTGTGGTTTGGTAATGAGCCAAACAGAAGGTCCCGGGTACAATTTGTGATGACCTCACTGCATGTTTGCCTCCACAACAGCAGCTGTTGCATTTCAAAACAATTCACTGCCTGCAAAGCGCATTCAGATATTTCTGAGAGCGATGAAGCCAACTTTTAATGGTTTCACCATCTGATCAGAACTGGGGAAGTGATGGGCTTTGGTGTATTTGGTTTCAGTGCCTCCCAACTAAGGAGAGGAAAACTTAGCCAGGGTTCCTGATCTATTGTCCAGAAACTCTTTCTGGTAAATGTTGGAAGATAGTGAGCTCCAAATTGTGATGCCACAAATAAATAGGCGGACAGGAAGAATGGCCACCTATATGAAATGCTGGAGGGTGGCCAAGGAAGAACTTACATTTATATAGCACCTTTCACGACCTCAGAACATGTTGCAATGTAGGAAACACAGCAGCCTGCAGCCAATTTGCACACAGCAAGGTCCCAGAAACAACAATGAGATAATGACCAGATAATTGGTTTTAATGATGTTGGTTGAGGGATAAATATTGGCCAGGACACCCCTGCTCTTCTCCGAAATAGTGGCCATAGGATCTTTTACATCCACCTGAGGGGGCAGACTGGGCCTCGGTTCATCTGAAAGACAACACACAAGAAGCTCGACACCATCCAGGACAAAGCAGCCCACTTGATTGCCACCCCATCCATCACCTTAAACATTCACTCCCTCCACCACCGGCGCACCGTGGCTGCAGTGTATACTATCTACAAGATGCACTGTAGTAACTCGGCAAGGCTTCTTCAACCTCTAACACCTAGAAGTCCCATTCCAGAGACTCGAGCAGAAAAATCCAGGCTGACACTCCCAGTGCAAAATCTGAGGGAGCATTGCACTGTCGCATTCAGATATTTCTGAGAGCGGTGAAGCCAACTCTTAATGGTTTCATCATCTGATCAGAACTGGGGAAGTGATGGGCTTTGCAGTGCAGTGCTCCCCCAGTATTGCACTGGGAGTGTCAGCCTAGATTTTTCTGCTCGAGTCTCTGGAATGGGACTTGAAACCCACGACCTTCTCACTCAGAGGGGAGACTGCTACCCGCTGAGCCACAGCTGACATCTAATAGAACTGTACTTTAGCATGAGTCAAGTCAGGTAAGGGCAGAACTGGATCAGATGTTAGGTGGTTCTTCGTTTTCCAGAGAATCTGTGGAACTTTGTGCTGGCTCATGCAGTGGACGCTGAATGCTTTCAAGAAAGAGCTGGACCTGATTCTGGCTGGAATGGGGATCATTATATATAAGAGGTCGTTTTTTTTAAATTCGATCCTGGGATGTGGGCGTCGCTCGTTAGGCCAGCATTTATTGCCCATCCCTAATTGCCCTTGAGAAGGTGGTGGTGAGCCACCTTCTTGAACTGCTGCAGTCCATGTGGTGAAGGTACTCCCACAGTGCTGTTAGGGAGGGAGTTCCAGGATTTTGACCCAGCGACGATAAAGGAACAGCGATATATTTCCAAGTCAGGATGGTGTGTGACCTGGAGTTAAACTTAGAGGTGGTGGTGTTCCCATGCGCCTGCTGCCCTTGTCCTTCTAGGTGTTAGAGGTCGAAGAAGCCTTGGCGAGCTGTTACAGTGCATCTTGTAGATAGTATACACTGCAGCCACGGTGCGCCGGTGGTGGAGGGAGTGAATGTTTAAGGTGATGGATGGGGTGGCAATCAAGTGGGCTGCTTTGTCCTGGATGGTGTCGAGCTTGTGTGTTGTTGGAGTTGCACTCATGGCAAGTGGAGAGTATTCCATCACACTCCAGATCCACAGCAATGTTGTTGACTCTTAACTGCCCTCTGAAATGGTCTAGCAAGCCACTCAGTTGTAACAAACCGCTACAAAAAACAATTTTAAAAAGATTGAAACCGGACGGACCACCTGGCATCGACCTCGGCACCGGCTATGGACATGGCAATGGCACACACAGCCCAGTCAAACCTGCAAAGTCCTCCTCACCAACATCTGGGGACTTGTGCCAAAATTGGGAAAGCTGTCCCACAGACTAGTCAAGCAGCAGCCTCACATAATCATACTCACGGAATTATACCTTTCAGCCAATGTCCCAAACTCCTCCATCACCATCCCTGGGTATGTCCTGTCCAACCGGCAGGACAGACCCAACAGGGGTGGCGGCACAGTGTATACAGTCGGGAAGGAGTGGCCATGGGAGTCCTCAACATTGACTCCGGACCCCATGAAGTCTCATGGCTTCAGGTCAAGCATGGGCAAGGAAACCTTCTGCTGATTACCACCTACTGCCCTCCCTCATTTGATGAATCAGTACTCCTCATGTTGAACACCACTTGGAAGAAGCACTGAGAGTAGCAAGAGCACAGAATGTACTCTGGGTGGGGGACTTCAATGTCCTTCACCAAGAGTGGCTCGGTAGCACCACTACTGACCGAGCTGGCCAAGTCCTGAAGGACATAACTGCCAGTCTGGGCCTGCGACAGGTGGTGAGAGAACCAACACAAGGGAAAACCTACTTGACCTCGTCCTCACCAATCTACCTGTAGCAGATGCATCTGTCCATGACAGTATTGGTAGCAGTGACCACCGCACAGTCATTGTGGAGACGAAGTCCCGTCTTCACACTGCAGACACCCTCCATCGTGTTGTGTGGCACTACCACCGTACTAAATGGGATAGATTTAGAACAGATCTAGCAGCTCAAAACTGGGCATCCATGAGGCGCTGTGGGCCATCAGCAGCAGCAGAATTGTATTCCACCACAATCTGTAAACTCATGGCCCGGCATATCCCTCACTCTACCATTAATATCAAGTCAGGGGACCAACCCTGGTTCAATAAGGAGTGTAGAAGAGCATGCCAGGAGCAGCACCAGGTGTAACTAAAAATGAGGTGCCAACCTGGGGAAGCTGCAACACAGGACTACATGCATGCTAAAAAGCAGAATCAGCATGCTATAGACAGGGCTAAGCGATCCCACAATCAACGGATCAGATCAAAGCTCTGCAGTCCTGCCACATCCAGTTGTGAATGGTGGTGGACCATTAAACAACTAACGGGAGGAGGAGGCTCCATGAATATCTCCATCCTCAATGATGGTGGAGCCCAGCATGTGAGTGCAAAAGACAAGGCTGAAGCGTTTGCAACAATCTTCAGCCAGAAGTGCCGAGTGGATGATCCATATCGGCCTACTCATGAGGTCCCCACCATCACAGAAGCTAGTCTTCAGCCAATTCGATTCACTCCATGTGATATCAAGAAACGGCTGAACGCACTGGATACAACAAAAGCTATGGACCCCGACAACATCCCGACTATTGTGCTGAAGACTTGTGCTCCAGAACTAGCTGCACCTCCAGCCAAGCTGTTTCAGTACAGCTACAACACTGGCATCTATCCGACAATGTGGAAAACTGCCCAGATATGTCCTATCCACAAAAAGCAGGACAAATCCAACCTGGCCAATTACCGCCCCATCAGTCTACTCTCAAACATCAGCAAAGTGATGGAAGGTGTCATCGAAAGTGCTATCAAGCGGCACTTACTCACCAATAACCTGCTCACGGATGCCCAGTTTGGGTTCCGCCAAGGCCACTCGGCTCCCGACCTCATTACAGCCTTGGTCCAAACATGTACAAAGGAGCTGAATTCCAGAGGTGAGGTGAGAGTGACTGCCCTTGACATCAAGGCAGCATTTGACCGAGTGTGGCATTAAGGAGCCCTAGTAAAACTGAAGTCAATTGGAATCGGGGGGAAAACGCTCCACTGGCTGGAGTCATATCTAGCACAAAGGAAGATGGTTGTGGTGGTTGAAGGTCAATCATCACAGCCCCAGGACATCGCTGCAGGAGTTCCTCAGGGCAGTGTCCTAGGCCCAACCATATTCAGCTGCTTCATCAATGACCTTCCCTCCAACATAAGGTCAGAAATGGGGATGTTCGCTGATGACTGCACAGTGTTCAGCGCCATTCACAACTCCTCAGATAATGAAGCAGTCCATGCCCGCATGCAACAAGACCTGGACAATGTTTAGGCTTGGGCTGATAAGTGGCAGGTAACATTCGCGCCACAGAAGTGCCAGGCAATGACTATCTCCAACAAACGAGAGCCTAACCACCTCCCCTTGACCATCACTGAATCCCCCACCATCAACATCCTGGGGGTTACCATTGACCAGAAACTTAACTGGACCAGCCACATAAATACTGTGGCAACAAGAGCAGGTCAGAGGCTAGGTATTCTGCGGTGACTGTCTCACCGCCTGACTCCCCAAAGCCTTTCCACCATCTACAAGGCACAAGTACGGGGTGTGATGGAATACTCTCCACTTGCCTGGATGAGTGCAGCTCCAACAACACTCAAGAAGCTCGACACCATCCAGGACAAAGCAGCCCGCTTGATTGGCACCCCATCCACCACCTTAAACATTCACTCCCTCCATCACCAGCGTACCGTGGCTGCAGTGTGTACCATCTACAAGATGCACTGCAGCAACTCACCAAGGCTTCTTCGGCAGCACCTCCCAAACCTGCGACCTCTTCCACCTAGAAGGACAAGGGCAGCAGGCGCATGGGAACACCACCACCTCCAAGTTCCCCTCCAAGTCACATACCATCTTGACTTAGAAGTATATCGCCGATCCTTCATCGTCGCTGGGTCAAAATCCTGGAACTCCCTCCCTAACAGCACTGTGGGAGTACCTTCACCACACGGACTGCAGCGGTTCACCACCAGCTTCTCAAGGACAATTAGGCACGGTCAATAAATGCTGGCGTTGCCAGCGACGCCCACATCCCAGAAAAACAAATTTAAAAAAAACTCCTGACTTGTGCCTTGTAGATGGTGGAAAGGCTTTGGGGTGTCAGAAGGTGAGACACTCGCCGCAGAATTCCCAGCCTCTGACCTGCTCTTGTAGCCACAGTGGCTGGTCCAGTTAAGTTTCTGAGCTTATACAGAAGAGCTAATACAATTCAGGGTCAATGTGGTCTCCTGGACTAGTTTCGATCATCTGAAAGGGTCAAAGAGAAATTTTCCAGATTTCCCTCTCCCCTCCCCTCGCAAGTTGGCTTAGGTTTTTACCTGGTTTTTCACCTCTCCAGGAGATTACATGGCTCCGGGTAGGTTGGGAAGTATCTGTATGGTGATGCCTGATGCTTCACAATTATATGGGACAGACTGGATGGACCAATTGCTCTTTACCTGCCTGACACTTTCGGTTGTTTGTATGAGTCAGGACCGCCAGGAGAGGAATAAACTGGAGTGGAAATACAGACCATAAGAACATAAGAAATAGGAGCAGGAGTTGGCCATTCAGCCCTTCGAGTCTGCTCCACCATTCAATAAGATCATCTACCTCAACTCCACCTTCCCACCCAATCCCAATATCCCTGGATTCCCTTAATATCCAAAAATCTATCGCTCTCTGTCTTGAATATACTCAACAACTGAGCATCCACAGCCCTCTGGGGTAGAGAATTCCAAAGATTAACAACCCTTTGAGTGAAGAAATTCCTCCTCATCTCAGTCCTAAATGGCCGACCCCTTACTCTGAGACTATGACCCCATGAACTAGACACCCCAGCCAGGGGAAACATCCTCCCAGCATCTACCCTAGCAAGCTCCTGATGAATTTTATACATTTCAATGAGATCACCTCTTATTCTTCTAAGCTCTAAGGAATATAGGCCTAGTATACTCAATCTCTCCTCATAGGACAATTCTCCCCACTCCCCATCTCCATCCCAGGAATCAGTCTAGTGAACCTTCGTTGCATTCCCTCTAAGGCAAGTATATCCTTCCTTGGGTAAGGAGACCAAAACTGTACACAGTACTCCAGGTTCTGCTGCATTTAAGCTGCATCTATCCAGCATTTTACATGAATTCAGAGATTTTCATCGATTTAGGGAGTTTGTAAGTGATCATGGAATTGTTTTTTCAACATGCCCCAATATTGCCCCTTTCTGCTGTAGGCACATACTGTTGCTGCAAAACGGCTCCACAGACACCAGCAGAACACTGGTACCTCACACAGTTAGCCACTTTTCATGTGTGAGCCTCTTGAGAGAACATTGCCAAGCAATTGTGGCCCAATTACAACAGAACCCAATTCTTTCCTCACCCACTGGTTCCAGCAGAATTCATTGGATAGCCATCGCATCGAGTGACGACCCTGGCTGATTTTCCCCCCCATCCCTAGTTTAAGCATATGGAGAGTGTATGGTGCCCCTAACTCAGCACAGGCCAGAGATCAAACCTGGGATGGAAGTTAAGTACTGGAGTACTGGAATTTTCCAGTGAAAATCAAAGCATGAACTTGTATTTATATAGCGCCTTTCACAACCTCAAGATATCCCAATCACTTTACAGCCAATGAAGTATTTTTGGAGTGTAGTTACTGTTATAATGTAGGAATCACGATAGCCAATTTGCACACAGCCAGCTCCCACAAACAGCAATGTAATAATGACCAGATAATCTGTTTCAGGGATAAATGCCCCATCTCTTCTTTGAAATAATGCTGTGGGATCTTTTACGTCCACCTGTGAGGGAAGATGGGGCCCTCGATTTAATGTCTCATCCGAAAGACAGCTCCTCCGACAGTGCAGCACTCCCTCAATACAGCAATGGAGTGTCAGCTTAGATTTTTGTGCTCATGTCTCTGGAGTGGGACTTGAATCCACAACCTTCTGACTCAAAGGGGAGAGTCATGGTTGACACGGTAACAGTGTCTAACTTTGGAACAGTGGAATGCTTGTTTTGTTAGTAAAGGCGTGTGCGTTACAACCTTCTAATGTCATTCTCCATTTGGCTTTGTTTATATTTTGTCAAAAATAAACATTTTATATGTCAGCTTTTTTGAAACCACTGATCAGCTCTTTCTAGTTTTCTGGGTTGGCATGTATGTGGAATGTGAAGGGTCTGCTGAGAGACTCAAGATCAGGCAATCTTCCTTTAACATCCTGATGGGGATATGCTGATAGGGCGAGGTGAAGAGGGGTGGGAGGAGGCTCGTGTGGAGCTTAAACACCGGCAGGGACCAGTTGGGCCAAATGGCCGTTTTCTGTGCTGTAAATTCTATGTAATGCCGAGAGATGGACAGCTTTAAAGTAATTGCAGATTGCATAAAGGAGGAATGTCTGTGCTAGGGTGGAGGGCAGGAATGACTAAATGACAAAAGGGATGATGGTGCAAGGCAGAAAAAAAGCCTGAAGTCTTATTCCCTGAATATATATGTTCTGCAAAATGTTATTTTGTGTGTTCAATGTAGAGATTTATTTATATAAATAAAAGATTTAACAAATTAAAAAGAGACAGGAAATTCGCCGCACCCTGCATTGCTCCTGTTACATGTATGTGTGTGTGTGCATACACACGTTGTGAATGCTGCAGCTGATCTGGGTGTGGGTAGACTCCGCCTTGTTAAATCTCCATGCTGTAAGGAGGCTGTTTTCTCTCTCTCTCAAAGCCTGCACAAAGAGAATCTTCCTCATTATCATCTGCTGCCCTCTCAGTTCTGGTTGCATTTCTCCCCTGGTCTGTGTCCTTCCTGCCTTTAAATCTCTCTCTTTAAACCGCCTCCCTCCTCCGGTTTCCACCCCGCTTGTGTCCTGCCTGCAGGCTGCCGGCATGTTTTATGAATGAACATTGGACCCCGGGAGAGGCTCGCAGCTCCAGGCATTAAAGTCAGCACCGGGACGCTGCGGGAACATCGAAGAACGGGACAATTTTGTAAAAAAACGAGAAAAGAAAGAAAAGCGAGAGAGAAAGAAAGGAACGCAAAGGAACCTGAGCTGGCGACTCTTTACCTGACTGTATCTAACCTGCAAAGGAGGGAGTGCCCGCAAGGTAAGAAGAAAAAAAATGGCCATGCAATCTAACCAGAGGCGCTTAATACCTCACCTGTCCTCTGCATTTCACTTACCTTTCACCTTAAGGTGTTTTTTAAAATATAAAAATATTGTTCAAAGGAATTACTGGCTGTAAAAAATCTGTCTTCTGTCGGTGCACTGATGCAAATTAATGTTTCTCCTCCCCCCACTTCTTTGTTGCACTTTGATCGGAACAACACCATTAAAAAAAAACGAATTAAGGTTTAAAGAAGGATAAGGAGAAGGCAAAAAAAAAACCCACCTGCTGCAAACCAGCACCTCATTCCAGCCTCCTAGGAGTAAGGGAATGTGTCTAAACATCATCCTGAACCCAACAGGCTAAATGGGGCACCATCTCCCAAAAACTATTCACCCTTTTATGAAAATGGGCAAATCCTTTTGATTTGGTCTAAACAGAGTAGATAGAGAGAAACTGTTCCCATTGGCCGAAGGGTCGAGAACCAGAGGACACAGATTTAAGGTGATTGGCAGAAGAACCAAAGGTGACATGAGGAAAAACTTTTTTACGCAGCGAGTGGTTAGGATCTGGAATGCACTGCCTGAGAGGGTGGTGGAGGCAGATTCAATCACGGCTTTCAAAAGGGAGTTGAATAAGTATCTGAAGGAAAAAAATTTGCAGGGCTACGGGGAAAAGGCGGGGGAGTGGACTAGCTGAAGTGCTCTTGCAGAGAGACGGCATGGGCTCGATGGGCCGAATGGCCTCCTTCTGTGCTGTAACCATTCTATAATTCTATTTGATTTGGAGTACATTAAGCCAGTTGTGGGTTTTTTGTCTGTTTAGTAATCTGTTCCACCTGTCCTTTCTCTGAAAGGTGAACATTTTAAAAATATTTATTATTTGGGCATGTTTCCTAAACTCCGACTTGCCACCCTCTCCTGTATCTGGTAGCGTGTGGCACCTGCATGTTTTGCCTTGGTAGCCTTGAGATTCCTGATTCAACAAGTAGGAGTAGATGAAAAGCATCTAAGCTCTGGTTCCTTGTTGATTCAGAAAGTTGTTCCAGTGTGCAGCTAAGCACCACAGGCCAGGAATGTCCCTCCATGGCCTCACCCCCCTCCCTATCTCTCTCTAATCTCCTCCAGCTCTACAACACTCTCAGATCTCTGTGCTCCTCCAATTCTGGCCTCTTGCACATCCCTCACTCCCTTCGCTCCACCATTGCCGGTCGTGCCTTCAGCTGCCTAGGCCCTAAGCTCTGGAATTCCCTCCCTAAACCTCTCCACCTCTCTCTCCTTTTAAGACACTCCTTAAAACCTACCTCTTTGACCAAGCTTTTGGTCACATGTCCTAATATCTCCTTATGTCGCTTGGTGTCAAATTCTGTTTGATAGCACTCCTATGAAGCGCCTTGGGATGTTTCTATTATGTTAAAGGTGCTATATAAATGCAAGTTGATGTCTATACTACATTTTCGTATCTGGGTCAGGTTGGTGATCTGGATGCCACTATTGGTGTGAGAATCCCTGGGTTCGGGAGATTACAAATCACTGTGGTTCCTAGTCCTGATTAGTAAAGGGGCACTCCCACAGGAAGTGCTTGTTGGCCGAGGATGGTATTTGGGCTCAGCAGTGATGCTGCCACAGTTGCATAGCTGGCAGACACGCACCGTTGAGGCTGAGACGTGAGGTATGGAATGGGGGCCACACTCTGTACAGCTGAACTCTAGTAAGGAATCAGAGAGCAGAGAACACTGGCCAGGAAAAGTTTGGTTAAAAATGCATGGGTGCTGCATATTTGACCACAAGTGAAATGGACCTAATAGTGTTGTGTCGTCTCTCTATTCTTGTGGGCGATTTCCCCACAATACCCATTGCAAAAAGCCAAAGTATTTTCTTAGTTGTAAAGCTCTACCTAAATCTGTTAGAAAACCATCTAAAATGCAATTCCAGAACACACACTCTGCAGTATTAACACCTGAATGTCCATTACTGTAACTACTGCTCACCACCTTCTTTGCTTTCATTTTGAAGAATGTTAATACAAAATGTAACCTTACTGTGTGTTTCATTTTAGTTTGGATCTAATATGAATACCAATTATCCTTCCCCCAAAATGATGTCTCCCCTCACACCACACCAATTTTCTCCCTTCCTTCCCCCCCCCCCTCAAGCTGTGGTTCCGTGGATAGCACTCTTGCCTCTGAGTCAGAAGGTCGTGGGTTCAAGTACCGCTCCAGAGACTTGAGCCCATAATCCAGTCTGACACTCTCAGTGCAGTGCTGATGGAGTGTTGCACTGTCAGAGGTGCCGTCTTTCGGATGAGACGTTAAACCGAGGCCCCGTCTGCCCCCTCAAGATCCCATGCACTATTTCGAAGAAGAGAAGGGGAGTTCTCCCCGGTGCCCTGGCCAATATTTATCCCTCAACCAACATCAGATTATCTGGTCATTGTCACATTGCTGTTTGTGGGAGCTTGCTGTGCGCAAATTGGCTGCCTTGTTTCCTACATTACAACAGTAACCACACTTCAAAAGTACTTCATTGGCTGTGAAGAGTTTTGGGATGTCCTGAGGTCGTGAAAGGCACTATATAAAATGCAAGTCTTTTTTTATTTTTTCTTTCACCTGGTGAAGTGGAGCCGAGCTCTGAATCGAGAACACTTTGCTCTGTGCATTCACGGGTGCCTTCAGACACTGTTGAGTTTGTGGGCACTGTACATATACAGCGGGCGGGGCTGGCTGGAACTCTTGATACTGAATCCAGTCACACCCCCACGTCATGATATCGGCAGACTGACGCACTGAACCAGGCCGTCCAATTTACAAGGATGATCAGGGAACTCTTGAGTACTGGTAGCAGATCCAGAGACCTAAGAGAAACTGTGTCTTCACTACCGTCAGGTGAATGCAGATCACTAGATCTATTTTTGGTAGTGCTATTTGATTGTAATAATCCCTTATCCCTTGTATTGGGAGATGACAGCACTACGAATAAGTGTATTTAACCTCCTGGGTGGAAAATTAATATATGTGGCATTCAAATAATTTATTCACATTCTTTTCAATTTTATGCTTTGGCCAATTTTGTCCACATCAATTTTGACAAATGGTGTTGTCAGGGAAGGGAATACTTTGTGATTATGATTACCAGTTTAATTCCGATTTATAGAGAGTCATGCCCATGAGGAGCTGTGTTGTGTTTTAGTGTCGTACATTTTACCCCCCCAAAAAAGACTTGTATTTATACATCGCCTTTCACAACCTCGAGACACCCCAAAGCGCTTAACAGCCAATGAAGTACTTTTGAAGTGTCGTCACTGTCACCAGGAGTATCAGTCTGGATTATGTGGTCCATTCCCTGGAGTGGGATTTGAACCCATGACTTTGTGACTGAGGTTAGTGGAGGGAAGGACACTTTCATCCCATCAGGCTGTTTGATTTAAACATAGATTCCAGAGTTGAACCCACTGCACCACCCAATTCCACCCCCCATCACCCCCCCCCCCCCCCAGTCTCAGACTACAATTTGAAGTTAAACTTGTAGGGTAGATTGTACTTGGCTATTTCAGGAACCGAGGCTGGCCCAAAACTCCCAAAGGACGCAGCGATGACCTTTAATCAGCCGTCTGTCCGTTTTTAGGTAGAGGATAATTATCATATTTTACTTCATGCACAGTAATGAAGCTATTATGCAAAAGACCATTTAGAGGTCTTTGAACTGTTAATATATGGATGAGACAAGTGGACACAATAATAAGATTTAAAGTTTGCCTCATGTCTGGGTCTGTTGCAGACTGATTGCTATGATCAGTCAGCAACTCCATTATCGCTGAATCATGCGACTAACAGGAGAGAAGGCGAACTAGATGAACCCTGTTCCTTTTTCATCTCAGTGCCCATGGATGGGAGTCTGTTCTAAGGCAGTAATATACTGCAACACAGCTGAATTGTCAATGTGACTCTTAAGCGTTCGGGCGGGCAGAACTGCAAGACTATGTTGCATTCCATGAAATGTAATTGAACATCTCTTATTTTCTAATATATTCCAATGTTTTCTGAGTCGAAGCTGTTGATGTCTTGGCGTGTCTGTCTTCTGTCACTCAGCCTGTTGATGTTGGCAGCCAGCGTGTGGTTTCCATGTGACGGGCCTGAGGTTTCCTCCACATTTGCACCGTGATTAGGTGGCTGAAACGACTGTGACATTTTGGGTGTAAGTGAATTAAGTGTAAAAGAAAGAAAGAACTTGCATTGATACAGCGCCTTTCACCACCTCAGGATGTCCCAAAGCGCTTTATAGCCAATTAAGCACTTTTGAAGCGTAGTCACTGTTGTAATGTAGGAAACACGGAAGCCAATTTGCGCACAGCAAGATGCCACAAGCAGCAATGTGATAACTGTAATGATATCAGCAAATAGTGATGGTATTTGCCTGTTTGATTATTTATGCCTCACCAGCATATTTGCCTGATTGATTATTTATGCCTGACCAGCAGAGGGCATGTGAGAGAGAAGCAGTTTAGTTTTAGTTTCGTTTTAGATGGATCTCTAAGATGGTGTCTCCTGTAATGCTGTTAACTGAGTTGAACATACTTTAGATAAAAAGTCATTCTCTTTCATGAATGTGTCGTCATTGAACCCACATACAAATCAATACAATAACGACCAGATGATCTGTTTTTGTTATGTTGATTGAGGGATAAATATTGGCCAGGACACCGGAGAGAACTCCCCTGCTCTTCTTCAAAATATTGGCCGTGGGATCTTTTACGTCCACCTGAGAGAGCAGGCGGGGCCTCGGTTTAACGTCTCATCCGAAAGACTGCACCTCTGACTGTGCAGCACTTCCTCAGTACTGCACTGGAGAGTGTCAGCCTAGGTTGTGTGCTCAAGTCTCTAGAGTGGGGCTTCTGACAACCTTCTGACTCTGAGGCGAGAGAGTGCTACAGTAACTACAACACGCCCGCGTCTCCTCGATCTTTTTCATCAAACCCTCCATCCGAACAAATTTCCGCCCACAAAACTGGCCGCAGCCCTCTCTTTTCGCCACCCCCCCCCCCCCCCGCCACGAGTCTCAAACGCATGTATGCTGCAATTGCGCTTCGGTGAAATGGGAGGTAGGGAGAGGAGAGGCAATCTCAAAATTGAGACCAGGGCACAGCAGGAAACACAGCCAAAATCTTTGGTGTTTTAATTGCAATTTATTGAGCGTTCTTGTAAAAAGTGTATCCTCACTGAGACCTGTTCTATATTTTCTGTTTCTTTGAATGCATTTTTATGGCATCAGCCTAGGTCACATTAAAAATTGAAAAGCTTCCCCGATTTGCAGGTTCTTAAACATGTTGTGGTGATGTGTATGAATGATGGTTGTAAGAGTTGAAACTTTAAATTTTAAGAAGTACACTGGTGTGGGTTTGGAGTTTCCTTTGATCCTGATTGTTTATGCCGATTTATACCCTTTTTCTGTTTGAGTATATTCTAATGAGATTACCTGGGTGTAATTTCAGGTGTAACTTCCGGATTGAGCCCACAGAGGCAACTCCAGGCCATGAGATGTATCTACACAATATAGTATCCTAACTCGCACCAAGTCCCATTCATCCGTCACCCCTGTGCTCACTGACCTACATTGGCTCCCAGTCCGGCAACACCTCAATTTTTGAAATTCTCATCCTGTTTTCAATTCCCTCTATGGCCTCTGTCATCCTCCAGCCATACAACCCACTGAGATCTCTGCGGTCCTTCAATTTTGGCCTCTTGTGCATCCCTGATTTCCATCACTCTACTGTTGGTGGCCGTACCTTCAGCTGCCTTGGACCTAAGCTCCGGAATTCCCACCCTAAACCTCCCCCCCCCCACCCCCTCTCTTTTTAAGAAGCTCATAACAACTTACCTCTTTGACCAAGGTTTATGTCACCTGTCCTAATATCTCCTTATGTGGCTCGATTTCAAATTTTATCCGAAACACTCCTGTGAAGTGATTCGGGACATTTTACTACATTAAAGGCGCTATGTAAATGCAATAAAAACAGAAAATGCTGGAAATATTCAGCAGGTCAGGCAGCATGTGTGGAGAGAGAAATAGAGTTAACGTTTCACGTCGATGACCCATTGTCAGAACTCATCGACCTGAAACGTTAACTCTTGATTCTCTCTCCACAGATGCTGCCTGACCTGCTGAGTGTTTCCAACATTTTCTGTTTTTGCTTCTGCTATATAAATGCTAGTTGTTATACATCCATTCCCCTTCACTACCCTTTCATTTCCACAAAACCTCTCCTCATATATGGTGCATATAGGTACCAACGATATAGGTAGAAAACGGGATGAGGTCCTAAAAGCTGAATATAGGGAGTTAGGAGGTAAATTTAAAAAATAGGACCTCAAAGGTAGTAATCTCAGGATTGCTACTAGTGCCACGTGCTACTCAGAGTAGAAATAGAAGGATATTTCAGATGAATACGTGGCTAGAGGAATGGTGCGAGGGGGAGGGATTCAAATTCCTGGGACATTGGAACCGGTTCTGGGGGAGGTGGGACCAGTTCAAACCGGATGGTTTGCACCTGGGCAGGGCCGGGACCGATGTCCTAGGAGGAGTGTTTGCTAGTGCTCTGGGGGAGGGTTTAAACTAAAATGGCAGGGGGTTGGGAACCTGAGCAGGGGGACAGAGGAAAGGGAAACGAGGATAAAAGCAAAAGATAGGAAGGAGAAAAACAAAAGTGGCAGTCGGAGAAATCAACGGTTTAAATCAAACATGGCCACAGTAAATAATAATTCTAATAGGTCTAAGAGCGTTAAAAAAAAAAAAAAAGCCTGAAGACCTTGTGACTTAATGCGAGGAGCATTCGTAATAAGGTGGATGAATTAGCTGCGCAAAGAGGTAAACGAATATGATTTGATTGGGATTACGGAAACATGGCTCCAGGAAGGCCAAGGCTGGGAACTCAACATCCAGGGGTATTCAATATTCAGGAAAGATAGGCAAAAAGGAAAGGGAGGTGGGGTAGCATTGCTGGTTAAACATGGGATTAACGCAATTGTAAGGAAGGATATTAGCTCTGATGATGTGGAATCTGTATGGGTAGAACTGAGAAATACCAAGGGGCAGAAAATGTTAGTGGGAGTGGTATATAGACCTCCAAACAGTAATGCGGAGGTTGGGGATGGCCTTAAAAGGGAAATTAGAGAATCATGCAATAAGGACACAGCATTCATCATGGGTGACTTTAATCTACATATAGATTGGGCTAACCAAATTAGTAACAATACTGTGGAGGAGGAATTCCTGGAGTGTTTACGGGATGGTTTCCTGGACCAATATGTCGAGGAACCAACCAGAGATCAGGCCATCTTAGACTGGGTATTATGTAACGAGAAAGGATTAATTAGCAATCTTGTTGCACGAGGCCCCTTGGGTCGGAGCGATCATACGATTGAATTCTTCATTAAGATGGAGAATGAAGTAGTTGACTGGGAGACTAGGGTGCTGAATTTAAATAAAGGAAACTACGATGGTCTGAGGCGCGAGTTGGGTAGGATTGATTGGGGAATGTCACTCAAAGGGTTGACGGTGGATAGGCAATGGCAAACATTCAAAAATCGCATGGATGAACTACAGAATTTGGCAGTTTGGCATAAAAATAAAACAAACAAGGTGACTCAACTGTGGCTAACAAGGGAAATTAGGGATAGCATAAGATCCAAGGAGAGGACATATAAATTGGCCAGAAAAAGCAATAATCCTGAGGATTGGGAGCAGTTTAGGATTCAACAAAGGAGGACAAAGGGATTAATTAAGAAGGGGAAAATAGAATATGAGAGTAAGCTTGCTGGGAACATAAAAACGGACTGTAAAAGCTTTTATAGATATGTGAAGAGAAAAATATTGGTGAAGTCAAGTGTAGGTCCCTTGCAGTCAGAATCAGGGGAATTTATAATGGGGGAACAAAGAAATGGCAGACCAATTAAATACATATTTTGGTTCTGTCTTCACAAAGGAGGACACAAATAACCTCCCAGAGATGTCGGGGAACATAGGGTCTGATGAAAGGGAGGAACTGAAAAAAATCAGTATTTGTAGGGAAATGGTGTTCGGGAAATTGATGGGATTGAAGGCCGATAAATCCCCAGGGCCTGATGACCTACATCCTAGGGTACTTAAGGAAGTGGCCCCAGAAATAGTAGATGCATTGCTGATCATCTTCCAACATTCGATGGAATCTGGAACAGTACCCATGGATTGGAGGGCAGCTATTGTTACCCCACTATTCAAAAAAGGTGGTAGAGAGGAAACAGGGAATTACAGACCAGTAAGCCTGACATCAGTAGTGGAGAAAATGCTAGAGTCCATTATAAAAGATGTAATAGCAGAGCACTTGGGAAAACAGTGACAGGATCGGACAAAGTCGACATGGATTTACAAAAGGTAAACCGTGCTTGACTAATCTACTGGAATGTTTTGAGGATGTAACTGGTAAAATAGATAAGGGAGAACCAGTGGATGTGGTGTATTTGGACTTTCAGAAGGCTTTTGATAAGGTCCTGCATAAGAGATTAGCGTGTAAAGCTAAGGCACATGGGATTGGGGGCAAGGTATTGATTTGGATAGAGAACTGGTTGGCAGACAAAAAGCAGAGTTGGAATAAACGGGTCTTTTTCCGAGTGGCAGGCAGTGACTAGTGGGGTACCACAGGGATCGGTCCTTGGACCCCAGCTATTCACATTATATATTAATGATCTAGACAAGGGAACCAGATGTAATATCTCCAAATTTGCAGACGACACAAAGCTGGGTGGGCGTGTGTGCTGTGAGGAGGATGCCGAGAAACTCCAGGATGATTTGGACAGGTTGGGTGATTGGGCAAAAACATGGCAGATGCAATATAATGTGGATAAATAAGAACATAAGAAGTAGGAGCAGGAGTAGGCCATATGGCCCCTCGGGCCTGCTCCGCCATTCAATAGGATCATGGCTGATCCGAATCTAGACTCACGTCCACTTCCCTGCCCTCCCCGTAACCCCTAATTCCCTTATCTGCTAGGAAACTGTCTATCTCTGTTTTAAATTTATTTAATGTTGCAGCTTCCACAGCTCTCTGGGGTAGCAAATTCCATAGATTTACTACCCTCTGAGTGAAGATGTTTCTCCTCATCTCAGTTCTGAAAGGGCAGCCCCTTATTCTAAGATTATGCCCCCCTAGTTCTAGTCTCACCCATCAGTGGAAACATCCTCACCGCATCCACCCTATCAAGCCCCCTCACAATCTTATATGTTTCGATAAGATCGCCTCTCATTCTTCTGAACTCCAATGAGTAGAGGCCCAACCTACTCAACCTTTCCTCATACGTCAACCGCCTCGAGAGCAAGTATATCTTTTCTTAAATATGGAAACCAAAACTGCACGCAGTATTCCAGGTGTGGCCTCACCAATACCCTGTATAACTGCAGCAAGACTTCCCTGTTTTTATACTCCATCCCCCTTGCAATAAAAGCCAAGATCCCATTGGCCTTCCTGATCACCTGCTGTACCTGCATACTAACCTTCTGTGTTTCATGCACCAGGACCCCCAGATCCCTTTGTACTGTAGCATTTTGCAGTTTCTCTCCATTTAGCTAATAACTTGCTCTTTGATTTTTCCTGCCAAAGTGCATAACCTCACACTTTCCAATATTATATTCCATCTGCCAAATCTCTGCCCACTCACTTAGCCTGTCTATGTCCTTTTGCAGGTTTTTAATGTCCTCCTCACTCACTGCTTTCCCTCTCATTTTTGTATCGTCGGCAAACTTGGATATGTTGCACTCGGTCCCTTCCTTCAAATCATTAATATAGATTGTAAAGAGTTGGGGTCCCAGCACTGACCCTTGCGGAACACCACCAGTTACTGATTGCCAGCCCGAGAACGAACCATTTATTCCAACTCTTTGTTTTCTGTTAGATAGCCAATCTTCCACCCATGCCAGTATATTACCCCCAATCCTGTGATTTTTTATCTTGATCAGTAATCTTTTGTGTGGAACTTTGTCAAATGCCTTTTGGAAGTCCAAATACACTACATCCACTGGTTCCGCTTTATCCACCCTGTATGTTACGTCCTCAAAGAATTCAAGCAAATTTGTCAAACATGACTTCCCCATCATAAAACCATGCTGACTCTATTCTATTAAATTATGTTTATCCAAATGCTCTGTTACTATTTCCTTAATAATGGACTCCAACATTTTGCCAACCACAGATGTTAGGCTAACTGGTCTATAGTTTCCAGCTTTTTGTCTACTTCCTTTCTTAAATAAGGGTGTTACATTAGCAGTTTTCCAATCTGCCAGGAACTATCCTGAGTCCAGGGAGTTTTGGAAAATAATCACCAATGCATTCGCAATCCCTACCGCTACTTCTCTCCAGACCCTAGGATGTAGGCCATCAGGTCCGGTGGATTTATCCACCTTAAGTCCCATTATTTTACCGAGTACCATCTCCTTAGTGATTTTAATCGTGTTTAGCTCCTCCCCGCCCCCCCCCCCCCCATTGCCCCCTGTTTGTCCAGTGTTGGGATATTTTTAGTGTCTTCTACTGTAAAGACTGATACAAAATATTTGTTCAATGTAAGGTTATCCACTTTGGTGGCAAAAACAGGAAGGCAGATTATTATCTGAATGGCAATAGATTGGGAGAAGGGGAAGTGCATGCAGGTGCAGCAGGCGGTTAAGAAGGCAAATGGTATGTTGGCCTTTGTAGCGAGAGGGTTTGAGTACAGGAACGAGGATGTCTTGCTGCAGTTGTACAGGGCCTTGGTGAGACCACATCTTGAGTATTGTGTGCAGTTTTGGTCGCCTTATCTGAGGAAGGATGTTCTTGCCATGGAAGGAGTTCAGCGGAGATTCACCAGGCTGATACCTGGGATGGCAGGAATGACGTATGAGGAGAGATTGGGACGATTGGGCTTGTACTCGCTGGAGTTTAGAAGAATGAGAGGGGATCTCATTGAAACTTATAAAATTCTGACAGGACTGGACAGACTAGATGCAGGAAGGATGTTCCCGATGGTCGGGGAGTCCAGAACCAGGGGTCACAGTCTAAGGATAAGGGGTAGGACATTTAGGACAGAAATGAGGAGGAATTTCTTCCCCCCAGAGAGTGGTGAACCTGTGGAATTCTCTACCACAGAAGGCAGTAGAAGCCAATTCATTAAATATATTCAAGAAGGAGTTGGATATATTTCTTAAGGCTAAAGGGATCAAGGGTTATGGGGAGAAAGCAGGGACCGGGTACTGAAATTGGATGATCAGCCATGATCGCATTGAATGGCCTACTCCTATCTTCTATGTTTCTGTGGTCCATCTCCATAACTCTGCTGTCTTGTCATTCCAGTCATTTTTGTCCTGGTGTAGTCACTTTAAATGGCTTCTCTTGTATCTGCACATACCTCTGGTCTGGCCTATTGCTAGGGTTGCCACCTCTGGTAGGGCGTATTCCTGAAGGTTTCATCACATGACCTCCCACCCTCCAGCTGCCCCGCCCCCCCAGTCAAACAATCTCTTTTCCCCATTTCCAATATTTTTATAACTAATAATCGAAGGTATTCAAAAAAATCTAAAAGAAACAGTGAAACAAGATACTGTGTTTTGTAATTTTTTGTGGGCTTGTTTTCATTAATCTTCATTGTGCACTTGGATTACAAGATTAACAATATTCAAAACACTTATTCAATTCTTTTGTGGAATTTTTGTGTTCATCAAGCTGAGGGACATCTGTGCTGGGGAGTGGGGAACACTTTTGACACCCAGCATTGGTGACTCCCAGGTCAAGTAGGAACATGGGATGAGGAGGAGGCCATTCAGCCCCTCGAGCCTGTTCCGCCATTCCATGAGACCATATGTGGTTCTGTGTAACTTGGTGATGTGGAGGATAAACCTTTCCTTGTCGTCACCCTGAGCTGCCAACTGTTGGTGTTCCAACATATTAAATTAATGCTTTAGTCTTCTTGGATTAAGCCTCATATATTTTCAAAGATTTTAGTCACCATTAGTTAACTTGTGAAAAAAATTTTAAATCGTGGAATGAGTCTAGAATGCATAAAATTCAGTTTTTTGTCCCCCTAATTTAACAAAAGGTAAGTGTGAAGATGTTAACATAGCTTTTAATTATATTCTGTATTGGTCTATGAGGCGAATGGAGATGTTAAAAGGTAACTTCTTATAACCCATGAAGTTTCCTCAGTATATTTCATGCTTGACATTCATTAATAATTTACTTGGCGGTGAATCATGAAAATGAAACAACCAGTGTGATTAATGATGCTTAAAAAATGCCTTCTTAATGCAGGTTTTTCTTGTAAAAAGCAGGTTAATTAACGCTATTACAGGCTAATTGGAGAAAAATATTGGGCTAGTATTTGCTGTCAAAATAATGGCAAGGCTAATGGGGCACTCCGTTATTATAGGTAAATGGTACAGCAACTTCAGGCGAGGGACAGATACGAAGGTTAAATGTGAATATCCAAAAGTTGTTGTCCGATTTACGCCGGCCGCTCTGCTGTTGGCTTCGCGACAATGGCATCTCATCTTTAGCCTCCCCTTTTTTCTGGAACTTGTATTTACCCATTAATTGGCCATTAAACTCTAGGTAAGTCTAGTCAATTTTCAACGCAAGTACCCATTTAATGATGTGATAAGTGTTAATGACTGCCAATCAACCTCTCTGGGACCAAATATTAACTATTGCAAGTGGGGAGTCTCGTTCCCTTGGGTTTTGAATTTTTTGGGAGATTTAAAAAATGTCTTTTTTTCTTACTTTTCCTTTCTGGCTCTCTTTTCCCCTCTCTCTCTTAATCCAATCTTTTTCCCTTTCATTATTTCTCTCCCTGTACCTGATTTGACATTGAATTCACCCTCTGTGGCAAACCACTGCTAACTCTGTACATGTCTGTGTGGTAAACCACTGTTAACTCTGTACAGGTCCGGGCATGTCTCCGCCCCTGGCTCCACCCCTAAGCCCGGGTATAAAGGTGACTCACCACCCTTCCCCCGGGAGCTCTTGGGATGGATCCACTAGCAGAGGCATGCTCCAGTTCTTAGTCAATAAAAGCCTACTTCGTATAAGTTCAACTCGTAGTCTTTGGTGTTGTTGATAGTGCATCACCCTCCTTATCAGTCCTCGCCCTGTTTATTTCCCAATCCTTTGGTTAAGGAGATAGTGTAGGAGTCTATGCACTCCTAACAAAAACACTGTGAACTAAACTGGTAGTTAACAAACTTAGTTTAATGCACTGAAAGTATTACAAAACAAGAAACGCAGGAGAAACTCCAAACAGGTCTGTACACTAGCTCACTCCACGAGGACTAACTGGAAACGCCCTCCAACCCTGACGTCGTGACGTTCCCAACGGCGGGAAACGTGATGTGTCCCATGTGATGACGTCATCGCGTCAGATCGTGATTTTTATCGATCCCGCGCTGTTTAAACAGGGCAAACATTAAAAGGTAACAATAATGATTAAAGACAATTGTACAAGTTACTGTGAGAGTCTCTTTGGTGGCTTTGCCACATACGCACCCCCAGAATTGTCTTTAATGAGGAAAGTCAATCGCCGAGGAGGTCGGACAAGCCTGTTTGACCGACTCCTAAATTCCCGGAGAGGAAAACGCTGAGCAGGTGGCGAGCTGGCAGGTAGCACGGTGCGGTTAGGGGTAGCGGTGGCCGGTGGCCGGCCCCGGCGCGGAGGCTGCGCCAGTTCGACTGGCTGTTTGAGGTCCAGGTGCGCAGGTTTGAGGTGATCAATGGAGATGTGATCAGGCTTGCCCCCGACGTCGATCACAAAACTCTTGTCCCCGGTCTGTAGAACCTGGAACGGACCTGCATAAGTAGATGCGAGTGGGGTACGGTGGCCGTCTTGGTGCACAAAGATGAACTTGGCCTTTGACAGCTCCCCAGGGATGTTGGAAGAAGGCAAACCATGCTGTGAGGTCGGAACTGGGCCTCTCGCTGACTGGCTGCAGACCACGGCCGCGAAGGGGATGGCAGGAACTTGCCCGGAACTCAAAGTGGCTGACCGTAAACCATTTCCGCGGCCGACGACTGTAGATCCTCCTTCGGCGCTGTGCGCAGTCCTAGCATCACCCACGGCAGTTTATCGACCCATGCTGCATCCAGAAGGCTGGCCCTGAGCGACGCCTTCAATGAACGGTGGAACCGCTCGCACAAGCCGTTCGCTTGTGGGTGATAAGCCGTAGTGTGGTGTAGTTTAGCGCCCAATACTGAGGCTACCTCATTCCATAGTTCCGATGAAAATTGCGGCTTGCGATCCGACAAAATATCTGCAGGGACACCAAACCGGGCTGCCCATGATGAGATGAAGGCTCGCGCGACATCCGCAGAGGTGGTGGACGTCAGGGGAACCGCCTCCGGCCACCTTGTGGTGCGATCCACCAGTGTCAGAAGGTGCGGAAAACCATGGGACGGTGGAAGTGGGCCCACTAGGTCAAAGTGAATGTGGTCGAAATGCCGCTCCGGTACCTCGAAGGTGGCCAGAGGGGCCCTGACGTGCCGTTGCACCTTGGCCCGTTGACAAACCACACAAGTGTTCGCCCAGTCGCGGACGTCTTTGCGTATTCCTCTCCAGACGAATTTGGAGACTAGCGGCTTCTGCGACGCCTGCACTTCAGGATGCGACAGCCCGTGTATGGCGTCGAAAACGCCTCGGCGCCAGGTGGACGGCGCAATCGGACGGGGTGCACCCAACGAAACGTCGCAGAGTAGAGTGGTACCTGCCGCATGGAACGGTACATCTCGAGGCTGGCGGGGACAGAACGAAAGGCCTGAGTCTCTGGGTCGGCAGCCTGGTCGGCTGCCATTCTTACGAAGTCAATGCCTAATTGAACGGCCTGGACGGCGGTGCGGGAGAGGCAATCAGCGACGACGTTGTCCTTGCCGGCCACGTGCCTGACGTCGGTGGTGAACTCGGAGATGTAAGTCAGCTGCCGTTGTTGCCGAGCCGACCACGATTCCGCTGTCTTGGCCATCGCGAATGTCAAGGGTTTGTGGTCAACAAACTCAGTGAAGCGGCGCCCTTCGAGGAGGAATCGGAAGTGGCGGATGGCCAAAAACAAAGCAAACAGATCCCTGTCGAAAGTACTGTACCGACGTTCGTGCCGTTGTAGCTGGCGGCTAAAAAATGCCAGAGGCTGCCATGCGCCGTCGACCCATTGCTCCTAGACGGCCCTCACAGCGTAATCCGACGCATCCGTCGTGAGGGCGATGATAGCTCCTGGCAGGGGATGTGCCAACATCGTCGTGTTTGCGAGCGCGGTCTTCGTATCCTCGAAGGCGCGACCCATTTCTTGCGACCAAACCACTGGCTCCTTTCCCGTCATGCCCCTGAGGGCCTCGTAGAGCGGCCGCATGAGCTGTGTGGCCCTGGGGACGAATCGGTAGTAAAAAAATTAACCATCCCCAGGAACTCCTGTAAGGCTTTCATGGATTGCGGCTTCGGGAACGCCGTGATCGCCTCCACCTTCGCTCGAAGCAGCGATGCCCCTGCGGAAGTTATGCGGTGGCCTAGAAAATCGAGCTGTGCCAGGCCGAAACGACATTTGCCCGGGTTCACAATGAGGCTGTGCTGCTGAAGCCGTTGAAAAAGGACACGGAGATGCTTGAGGTGTTCATCCTTTGTGGTGCTAGCAATCAGAATGTCATCCAAGTAGACGAACAAAAAATCGAGGTCCCGCAGAACCGAGTCCATAAGGCGCTGGACCGCCTGCGCCGCATTTTTAAGCCCAAAGGGCATGCGGAGGAATTCAAAAAGTCCAAAAGGGGTGATGACCGCCGTCTTTTGGACATCCTGGGGGTGCACTGGGACCTGATGGTACCCACGGACGAGGTCGACCTTTGAGAATATTGACTTCCCCGCCAAATGCGCAGAGAAATCTTGTATGTGGGGGATGGGGTAACGGTCGGGCGTCGTTATCTCATTGAGGCGACGATAGTCGCCACAGGGCCGCCATCCCCCGCCGGGCTTCGGGACGATGTGGAGCGGTGAAGACCAGGGACTACTGGACCGGCGAATAATCCCCAGCTTCTCCATCGCGGCGAACTCCGCCTTCGCCGCCGCCAGCTTGCTGGGCTCCAAACGCCGCGCCCTGGCGTAGACGGGAGAGCCGGTTGTCGAAATATGATGTTCCACCCGATGCTTGGCGGTTGAAGCTGAAAAGGTGGGCCTTGTCAGCTCGGGGAAGTCCCAGAGAAGGCGGGAGATGTCGCCGGGAGGTGGCCGCGCGCAGGAGACTGAGTGCGGCACAGCCGTGCTGCGCGCACCTGAAATACCGTCGAGTGTGGCGGCGTGAACGAGGCGTCGATTTTTCACATCCACCAACAGGCCGTTGGCGCCTAAAAAGTCGGCGCCCAAGAGGGCCTGCGAAATTTGAGCGGTGACGAAATCCCAGGTAAAGCGCTGGCCACCGAAACGGACTTGCACCCGTCGTTTCCCGCAAGTGCGGATCGTACCCCCGTTGGCAGCTTGGAGGGGGGGACCCCGTCCGCCGGACCGAAGCGGGAAGTATGCTGCACTGTGCCCCCGTGTCACACAGAAAACGATGGCCCGAGATGGAGTCAGTTAAATACATGAGATTCCCGGAGTCGCCGATCGCCATCGTGGCCGCGGGGGACGCACCGGATCCGGTGTTCTTGACTCGCGGCGGTCTGTTCGACGGTCTGGGCGCGAAACTACACGGTGGTCGGCAGCAGCGGGCCTTCGGGCCGAAACGAGTGTGGTAGTAACAGTAACCAGCCGTCTGAGGCGCCGTGGCTGGGGCCGGGCCCCTCTGGGTGGGGCGTTGCACGATGGCGCAGTATTGTTGCCGGACTGCGTAAATTTTATCCGCCTCTTCGAGCGCGATGCAGTCCCTGGTGTCCGATCTGGCGAGGGCTGCCTGGACGTGTTCGGGCAGCTGCGTAAGGAACAGCTCGCGGAACAGGAAACATGGGGGTTCGGACCCCAGGAGCGTCAGCATGTGGCTTATTAGTTTCGAGGGTTTGGAGTCACCTAACCCTGGTAGTGTCAGTAAGCGGCGAGCGCGCTCCGCCTTGGTAAGGCCAAATACCTGCAGCAGCCGAGTCTTGATGGCTACATACTTGTCAGCATTCGGGGGGTTCTCCAGAATGCTGATGATCCTCGACGCCGTCGAGCTATCGAGGGCGGAGACCACGTACAAATATCAGGTCTGGTCCTGCACAAACCAGGAGGCCGCCTGTTGGTCCCAGAATTGGGGGAGCTTCAAGGCCACAGCGTTGGCATCCATCACTGGCCTGCGTTCCGTGTCCACCGCGAAAAATGATCGCGAGGATTCGGGGTCACCAATGGAGGAGTCTATGCACTCCTAACAAAAACACTGTGAACTAAACTGGTAGTTAACAAACTTAGTTTAATGCACTGAAAGTATTACAAAACAAGAAACGCAGGAGAAACTCCAAACAGATCTGTACACTAGCTCACTCCACGAGGACTAACTGGAAACGCCCTCCAACCCTGACGTCATGACGTCATCACGTTTCCCGCCGTTGGGAACGTCACGTGTCCCATGTGATGACGTCATCGCGTCAGATTGCGATTTTTAGCAATTCCCGCGCTGTTTAAACAGGGCAAACATTAAAAGGTAACGATAATGATTAAAGACAATTGTACAAGTTACTGTGAGAGTCTCTTTGGTGGCTTTGCCACAATAGCCAGTTGCTTTCCCTGATCACTCTTGGCTTAGATGCCTGGTTTCCCTCACTGCGACATTATCAGCTCGCACTTTTCAGCAACTTTGTGGGCAAAAAAGTTTTGAGCTGAAGGGTACAGAGGCAAGTTTAACCAACGGCAGATGCCATTAGATGTCCTGCTACAGCAAAATCTGGCCCTGTGTTCTTTTAAAGGAATGGTTGTGAAAGTTTATCCCCTCTGTTTAACAACTGGTAATATGAAGATGCCAGTTACATTGCACATGATGAGCAACAATAACTTGTGTTTATAGCACCTTTAGCATAGTCCGACAAAAGTCGATGGTGAACCAAAGTTGACATTGGAGTGGTGACTAAATGCTTGGTCAAATCTCTCTCTCTCTTTCTTTCTCTCTTTCTCTTTCTCTCCTTCTCTCCTTCTTCTCTTTCTTTCTTTCTCTCTCCCCTTCTCTCTCCCCTGCTCCCCCTCCCCTTCTCGCTCCCCCTCCCCTTCTCTTCCCCCCCTCTTAATTCAATTCAAATCACTTTATTGGCATGACAAGTTACATCTTATGTTGCCAAAGCATCGGAAAACATTCATGTTTGTTCACAAAAATACAGATCTCTCCATACAGTGTATAAACAGATACATCCCTGAGTGTATAAATATACTTTCATATAATTTATATATACTCTTATCTTTAGTGGTTGTCCCTCTGTTTATGGCAAAGCTGTAACCTCTCTCTTTCACCCCCCCCCTTCTCTTCCCCCCCCCCCCCCGTCTCTCCCCCCCCTTCTCTTCCTCTCCCCCCCTTCTCTCCCCCCTTCTCTCTCCCCCCCCCTTCTCTCCCCCCCCCCCTTCTCTCCCCCCCCTTCTCTCCCCCCCCTCTCTCCCCCCCCTTCTCTCCCCCCCTTCTCTCCCCCCCTTCTCTCCCCCCCTTCTCTCCCCCCCTTCTCTCCCCCCCTTCTCTCCCCCCCTTCTCTCCCCCCCCCTTCTCTCCCCCCCTTCTCTCCCCCCCTTCTCTCCCCCCCTTCTCTCCCCCCCCTTCTCTCCCCCCCCCTTCTCTCCCCCCCTTCTCTCCCCCCCCTCTCTCCCCCCCCCTTCTCTCCCCCCCCCTTCTCTCCCCCCCCCTTCTCTCCCCCCCCTTCTCTCCCCCCCCTCTCTCCCCCCCCTTCTCTCCCCCCCCTTCTCTCCCCCCCCTTCTCTCCCCCCCCTTCTCTTCCTCTCCCCCCCCCCACCTTCTCTCTCCCTTCTCTCTCTCTCCCCTGCTCCCCCTCCCCTTCTCGCTCCCTCATCCCCTTCTCTTCCCCCCCTCTTAATTCAAATTCAAATCACTTTATTGGCATGACAAGTTACATCTTATGTTGCCAAAGCATCGGAAAACATTCATGTTTGTTCACAAAAATACAGATCTCTCCATACAGTGTATAAACAGATATATCCCTTGAGTGTATAAATATACTTTCATATAATTTATATATACTCTTATCTTTAGTGGTTGTCCCTCTGTTTATGGCAAGCTGTAACCTCTCTCTTTCACCCCCCCCCCTTCTCTTCCCCCCCCCCCCCCGTCTCTCCCCCCCTTCTCTTCTCTCCCCCCCCTTCTCTCCCCCCCTTCTCTCCCCCCTTCTCTCCCCCCCTTCTCTCCCCCCCCTTCTCTCCCCCCCTTCTCTCCCCCCCCTTCTCTCCCCCCCCTTCTCTCCCCCCCTTCTCTCCCCCCTTCTCTCTCCCCCCCTTCTCTCCCCCCCCCTTCTCTCCCCCCCCCTTCTCTCCCCCCCTTCTCTCCCCCCCCTTCTCTTCCCCCCCTTCTCTCCCCCCTTCTCTCCCCCCCTTCTCTCCCCCCCTTCTCTCCCCCCCTTCTCTCCCCCCCCTTCTCTCCCCCCCCTTCTCTCCCCCCCCTTCTCTCCCCCCCCTTCTCTCCCCCCCCTTCTCTCCCCCCCCTTCTCTCCCCCCCCTTCTCTCCCCCCCCTTCTCTCCCCCCCCTTCTCTCCCCCCCCTTCTCTCCCCCCCTTCTCTCCCCCCCTTCTCTCCCCCCCCTTCTCTCCCCCCCTTCTCCCCCCCCCCCCTTCTCTCCCCCCTTCTCTTCCTCTCCCCCCCTTCTCTCCTCCCCCACCTTCTCCTCCCCCCTTCTTCTCCTCCCCCCCTTCTTCTCCTCCCCCCCTTCTTCTCCTCCCCCCCTTCTTCTCCTCCCCCCTTCTTCTCCTCCCCCCTTCTTCTCCTCCCCACCCCCCCTCTATCCCCCCCCTTCTCTCCACCCCCCCCCCCTTATACCTTCTCTCCCTCCCCCCTACAGGAGTAGGCCATTCAGCCTCTTGAGCCTTTTCCAACATTCAGTTAGATAATTCCTGATCTGTTCCTCAACTCCATTTTACCTGCCTTGGTTCCATACCCCTCGATACCCTTGCCTAACAAAAAATCTATTGATCTCAGTCTTGAAATTTTTAATTGTCTCCCAGCATCCACAGCCTTTTTGAGGGAGTATACCAGATTTCCACTATCCTGTGTGAAAATGTGCTTCCTGCTTTCGCTCCTAAACGACCCAGCTCTAATTTTTTAGATTATGCCCTCTTGTTCTGGATTCCCCCACTAGAGGAGATAGTTTCTCTGTATCTACCTTATTGAATCCCTTCATCATTTTAAACACCTCAACTAGACCACCCCTCAACCTTCTAAACTTGTGATTACAAAATAACAACATTGTCTAGAAATTATTGTAGGCAATAGTAGATTAATGCTTAATGCAATCATGAGGCATTCCCTTGTTTGCTGCTTTTAATGGAGACATTAATCTTTTTATCTAAATGTGTTAATGGCATGCAAATGCGTTAAATGTTTTTCTGCTATTAGCAAAGGTATGTAAAAGAGGGGAAAAAGTCCAGTTAATCCCTTTTGTGTGGCCTTTTGTCAGAACATGGTTCTATGGTCGTGTTTTAATGCTACAGACATCTTTATCCCTCCTCAAGCTATTTAACATTAATGATGATGCGCTATCAATTACTCATAAAAGACTGAGAGTTAGAAGAGTAACCAAAGGCTTTTATTAACAACAGAATGGAGGTCTGCCTCGCGTGGTCGACCGGTCCATGATACTAAGGGCTGGGGAGCAGTCACCTTTATACTAGGACCTGTGGGAGGAGTCAGGCGAGGCATGTCCAGGCATGTACACAGTGGAATACAAACAGGACAAACAGGAATACAAACAGTGGTTTACCACATTCACCCCTTGTTTAAAATTGAGTCCGGCGGGGTGAAGTGTATTAAAAGTTAGTGTATTGGAGTCTCTCCGGAGGTCTTGTCTGCCGCTGTGATCTGCGTGGCGACGGCAGGGGTAGTGAAGTTTCCGGCGTCGAGTCCAGCGTAGGCTGTGGCACAGGCGTGTCGTCCTCGTAGATGTCGAGCGGGTCGCGGGGCCCAGGCCTGCCGTCTGCTGGGGCTGGATATCGGATCGTGGGGGGGGGTGGTAGTGGGTAGTGGGTTACTGCGGCCCCCGAGGGTGCAAGGTCTCTTATGGAGACTGTGTCCTCCCGCCCGTCCGGGTATGCGATGTAAGCATACTGTGGGTTGGCGTGGAGGAGGTCGACCCTCTCGACCAGGGGGTCCGTTTTATGGGTCCTCACGTGTCTTCTCAGTAGGACCGGCCCTGGGGACGTCAGCCATGGCGGTAGCGATGTCCCCGATGTGGACTTCCTTGGGAAGACAAACATTTTCTCATGAGGGGTGGCGTTAGTGGCAGTGCAGAGCAGTGACCGAATAGAGTGGAGCGCATCGGGGAGCACATCCTGCCAGCGGGAGGTTGGAAGGCCCCTAGACTTTAAGGCTAGCAGGACGGCCTTCCAAACTGTCGCATTTTCTCTTTCCACCTGTCCGTTCCCCCGGGGGTTGTAACTGGTGGTCCTGCTTGTGGCAATACCCCTAGTTAGCAGGTACTGACGGAGTTCGTCGCTCATAAACGATGAGCCCCGGTCGCTATGGATATAGCTGGGGAAGCCGAACAGGGTGAAGAGGTTGTTCAGACATTTAATGACCGTGGCACTGGTCATGTCCAGGCAGGGGAAGGCGAACGGGAAACGGGAGTACTCATCAATAATATTGAGGAAGTACACATTGCGGTCGGAGGAGGGGAGAGGCCCTTTAAAATCGACGCTCAGGCGCTCGAAGGGGCGAGTGGCTTTTATCAGGTGGGCCCTGTCTGGTCTATAAAAGTGCGGTTTGCACTCAGCGCAGACTTGGCAGTTCCTGGTCATGGTCCTGACCTCCTCAATAGAGTAAGGCAGGTTGCGGGCCTTGATGAAGTGGAAGAACCTGGTGACCCCCGGGTGGCAGAGGTCATTGTGGAGGGCCCGCAGTCTATCGATCTGCGCGCTGGCGCAGGTGCCACGCGATAGCGCATCCGGGGGTTCATTTAGCTTCCCGGGCCGGTACAAGATCTCGTAGTTGTAGGTGGAAAGTTCGATTCTCCACCTCAAGATCTTGTCATTTTTGATTTTGCCCCTCTGCTTGTTGTTAAACATAAAAGCAACTGAACGCTGGTCAGTGAGCAGGGTAAATCGTTTTCCGGCCAGGTAGTGCCTCCAATGACGCACAGCCTCCACAATCGCCTGGGCCTCCTTCTCAACAGCGGAGTGTCTGGTCTCCGGGCCTTGGAGGGTTCGTGAAAAGAAGGCCACGGGTCTCCCCGCCTGATTGAGGGTAGCGGCCAGGGCAAAGTCAGACGCGTCGCTTTCCACCTGGAAGGGGATGGATTCGTCCACTGCGTGCATGGTGGCTTTGGCAATGTCCTCCTTGATACGGTGGAAGGCTAAGCGGGCCTCTGCCGTCAAGGGAAAAGAGGTGGACTTGATCAGCGGACGGGCCTTGTCCGCATAGTAGGGGACCCACTGGGCGTAATAGGAGAAAAACCCTAGGCACCTCTTGTGGGGCAGTGGAAGTTCCATAAGGGGACGCATCCGGTCGGGGTCGGGGCCGATGACTCCGTGTTCCACAACACAGCCAAGGATGGCGAGGCGGTTTGTGCGGAATATGCACTTCTCCTTGTTATATGTCAGGTTTAGGAGTTGGGCGGTGCGGAGGAATTTTTCGAGGTTTGCGTCATGGTCCTGCAAGTCACGGCCGCAGATGGTCACATTGTCCAGATATGGGAAAGTGGCCTGCAACGCATTTTGATCTACCATCCGGTCCATCTCCCTTTGGAAGACGGAGACCCCGTTGGTGACGCCAAAGGGAACCCTAAGGAAGTGATAGAGGCGGCCGTTTGCCTCAAAGGCAGTGTACTGGCGGTCCTCAGGGCGGATGGGGAGCTGGTGGTACGCTGATTTCAGGTCAATGGTCGAGAAGACGCGGTACTGCGCGATCTGGTTGACCATATCAGCTATACGGGGGAGTGGGTAGGCGTCCAGCAGGGTGTAGCGATTTATTGTCTGGCTGTAGTCGATGACCAGGCGCTGCTTCTCGCCGGTCTTAACGACCACAACCTGGGCTCTCCAGGGGCTGGTGCTGCCCTCAATAATCCCTTCTTTCAGGAGCCGCTCCACTTCGGTTTTAATGAAAACCCTGTCCCCGGCACTGTATCGCCTGCTCTTTGTGGCGATGGGCTTACAGTCGGGGGTGAGGTTAGCAAACAGTTGGGGGGGGGGTGACTCTGAGTGTGGAGAGGTTGCACCTGGTGCGCGGCGGGCAGTTTGGAAGCTGCTGGCTGCGGACTGTGAGTGGGGGTAGGGGTCCACCGTACGCCATCGTAACACTTTTAAGGTGGCACTGAAAATCTAACCCCAGCAGGACGGCAGCGCAGAGGTCAGGCAGGACCAGAAGTTTAAAATGATCGTACACGGTCCCGTCTACTACGAGTGTCACCACGCAGTAGCCGCCGATGTCCGCCGACTGGGACTCGGAGGCCATAGAAATCCGCTGTTGCGCAGGCAGGACTGGGAGAGAGCAACGCCGCACCGTGTCGGGGTGGATGAAGCTCTCCGTGCTCCCAGAGTCAAAAAGGCAGATTGTATCGTGACCATTTACCTTAATGTCCATTGTGGAACTGGCCAGTTGGTGCGGTCTCGCTTGGTCCAGTGTAACGGATGCCAGCGTAGGGGTCGGTGTGTCGCTGCGGGTATCAGATGAGGCGGTGTCGGGGGCCTGCTGCGTCCCGGCTGTCGTCCAAGATGGCGGCGTCCATGATCCCCATGTGGCTGGAGGCGTCCAAAATGGCTGCTGTACCGGTGATTCGCACATGGCCGGGGAGGTCCAAGATGGCGGCCCGCATGGCCCACACGCGGCGCTGCTGGGGTTCGGGGTGGCTTTGGCCCTGCAGACGCTAGCGTAGTGTCCCTTCTTCCCGCAGCCCGAGCAGATCGCGTTTTTCGCCGGGCAGCGCGCTCTGGGGTGTTTTGCCTGGCCACAGAAGTAGCATTTCTGGCCTTGGGACACTGCTGCGGTAGTTGGGCCGTTGTTGGGGTGTGGCTGGGGTGGCACGGCGCTATGAGGCGGTCCTACCGTGTCCCAGGCTGTCATTCCCCGCGGCGTCCACGGTGCAGAGGAGTAGGCATCCATGCCCTGGTAGGCTGCATCCAACGATAGTGCGAGTTCAGAGGCCTTGTTGAGGTCGAGGTTACTCTGCTCCAACAGTCGCTGTCGGGTGTAATTGGATCTGTGGCCCGCTACAAAAGCGTCCCAGATAAGTTCCTCTGTGTACACGGCGGCCTTTACATCCTTACAACCACAGGCCCGGCCAAGCACAGACAGTGCCTGAAGGTATTCCACGGTCGATTCCCCAGGTTGTTGTTTACGACTCCCCAGGAGGTGCCTGGCGTACACTTCGTTCACTGGGCGCGTGTACTGGTCCTTGAGGAGCTTGATAGCGTCCGCGTACGAGGTCGCGTCTTGGATGACCGAGCACACTCGGTGGTTCACTTTGGAGGTCAGGACATCCAGTTTGTCCTCGTCCGATTTGATTGCTTCGGAGGCGGTCAGGAATTTTTCGAAACACTTAAGCCAGTGAGTAAACTTGGTGGATGAGTCCGCCTCCCGATGATCTAAGTCCAGGCATGCTGGTGTGAGGATCTTCTCCATTATAAAATGTTGTTAATAAAATTGATGCGCTATCAATTACTCATAAAAGACTGAGAGTTAGAAGAGTAACCAAAGGCTTTTATTAACAACAGAATGGAGGTCTGCCTCGCGTGGTCGACCGGTCCATGATACTAAGGGCTGGGGAGCAGTCACCTTTATACTAGGACCTGTGGGAGGAGTCAGCCGAGGCATGTCCAGGCATGTACACAGTGGAATACAAACAGGAATACAAACAGTGGTTTACCACAAATGATGAGCAATGCTACAGACATCTTTATCCCTCCTCAAGCTATTTAACATTAATGATGAGCAATGCCTCGATTTTAAAATTCTCATCCTTGTTTTCAAATCCCTCCATGGCTTACATTGCAACAGTGACTAGACTTCAAAAGTACTTCATTGGCTGTGAAGTGCTTTGTGATTTACTGTGAAAGGCGCTATAGAAATGCAAGTCTTTCTCTTTTTGTGAATGTGGCATGAACCCCTGGTTGCAATTGTTTTAGATCCAGGTTATACAAGGTGTCAGTTCACAAATTTAACTTGATCTGGCATGGGTTCTTCTTAGGTAGTCCCTCGGAACCGAGGATGACTTGCTTCCACATTAAAAATGAGCTCCTCAGGTGACTGATGAGTCCAGTGCTGGACCTACAGTCTCTGTCACAGGTGGGGCAGACGGTAGTTGAAGGGGGGGTGCTTGGGTTAACGTGCGCTCCTTCCGTTGCTTGCGCTTACTCCCGGCGAAGAGACTGGAGGTGTTCGGCGCCTTCCCGGATGCTTCTCCTCCACTTTGTGTGGTCTTGGGCCAGGGATTCCCAGGCGTCGGTGGGGATGTTGCACTTTTTCAAGGAGGATTTGAGGGTGTCCTTGAAGCATTTCCTCTGCCCACCTGGGGCTCTCCTGCCGTGTCGGAGCTCCGAGTAGAGCGCTTGTTTTGGGAGTCTCGTATCGGGCATGCAGACGATGTGACCCGTCCATCGGAGCTGATCGAGCGTGGTCAAAGCTTCAATGCTGATGATGTTGGCCTGAGCGAGAACACTGACATTGGTGCACCTATCCTGCCAATGGATTTACAGGATCTTGCGGAGGCAGCGTTGCTGGTACCTCTCCAGTGCTTTGAAGTGCCTGCTGTACATGGTCCATGTCTCTGAGGCATACAGCAGGGCGGGTATCACTGCTGCTCTGTAGATCATGAGCTTAGTGCTCATGGTCTACAGAACAGCAGTGATTAGGTTAGGTTCCTAATGAAAGGAACTGGACCCTGTAAAGTTGTGTTTGGAATTCAAGGCCAACTGTCAAATGGGAGGAACTCGATAATTCAAATTCATCTTCCAGCAAGGATTAAATCAGCTGAATAAAAATGAACTGAAATACTCTTCGACATACCACTGAGTGGAAAAAATTCTCAATAAACAATTTTTATTTTAAATGTCAACAATATCGCTGATCAGAAATCCAACTGTTTTGTGAGGTGCTAAAAATTGTAAAGGAGCAGAACTGGAGCGAATTTTTTTTTGTAGAGGAGCACAAGTACAATTTTTAAAAATTAATTCTTGGCATTTGATGCGTCGCTGGCAAGGCCGGCATTTATTGCCCATCCCTAATTGCCCTTGAGAAGGTGGTGGTGAGCCGCCGCCTTGAACTGCTGCAGTCTGGGTGGTGAAGGTACTCCCACAGTGCTGTTAGGGAGGGAGTTCCAGGATTTTGACCCAGCGACGATGAAGGAACTGCAATATATTTCCAAGTCGGGATGGTACGTGACTTGGAGGTGGTGGTGTTCCCATGCACCTGCTGCCCTTGTCCTTCTAGGTGGTACAGGTCGCGGGTTTGGGAGATGCTGTCGAGAAGCCTTGGTGAGTTGCCGCAGTGCATCTTGTAGATGGTACACACTGCAGCCACGGTACGCCTGTGGTGGAGGGCATGAATGTTCAAAGTGGTGGATGGCCAATCAAGCGGGCTGCTTTGTCCTGGATCTTGATACAGTGGAGAGATAGGAGGTTGCTGGTGGGCCATCAAACAATAATTACTTGAGGGCGTGGAGGAAGGGTGGTCAGGCAAAACTGCATAAACCGAAAAATACATGTACTGACACCACCCCGCTTATTCCCCACAACCACCTCTAATGGCGCTCACCGTTTGCCATCACCATAGGCGTCAGTTACAAAGGCACCACTTTAACCGTATTAAGCAGGTCGACTATTTCGGGCGGTTCAAGCAGCTGTTGACTGTGTGATTACCTATCGGGCTTTAATTGTGTATTGAGAAGCACTTTCCCTGTCCAATAAACTATTAGTAACCAACATGTAAGAGTGCTTGGAAAAACGATTTCAATTGAAATGGGAGGTTACCGGGACTAAGACAACTTGTGTTACTGTTTCCTCCAGATTCGGGCTCACAGTCTAACCGCCACTTAAACAGTAGCAGGGCTTTAATCTCCGCACATTTGACAGATTTATCGGTGCGCTGACTTAATGGCACAAGGCCCCCTCCCCTCATCACTGCTGGAGTAAATTGTTTGTCAGAAAAGCTCGGGTAAGCAAATGTTTGCCAGTAATGTTTGCTGTTACGCTACGGGGTTGTTGGGGAGTCCGATGGACTTACTGGCCATGGTGTGTAATGGGCAAAACGTGTTCGCACGAACGAGCTGGCTATAAGCGGTGGGGGACTGCAAAGTTTGAAAAACACAAGCACTTGCCGAGAAGAACACAAAAACCAAGATGGCAGAGAGATTTGAGCTGTAGAAAATTGTAAACCCCTTTGCTTCGCCACCTATATCACCACCAGTAACAACAACATGCATTTATATAGCGCCATTAACGTAGTAAAACACTCCAAGGCGCTTCACAGACGTGCTATCAAACAAAATTTGACACTGAGCCACATAAGGAGATATTAGGGCAGGGGTAGGTTTTATGGAGTGTCTTAAAGGAGGGAGGAGAGGTTTAGGGAGAGAATTCCAAAGTTTAGGGCCTAGGCAGCTGAAGGCTCGACTGGCAGTGGTGAAGCGGTTAAAATCGGGGATGCTCGAGACCAGAATTGGAGGAGCGTAGGGCTGGAGGAGGTTACAGAGAGAGGGAGGGGCGACGCCATGGAAGGATTTGAGAACAAGGTAGAGCATTCTAAAATCGAGGTGTTGCCAGACCGGAAAGCCAGTGTAGGTCAGCGAGCACAGGGGTGATGGGTGAATGGGACTAGGTGCGAGTTAGGACACGGACAGCAGAGTTTTGGAATGAGCTCAAGTTTATGGATGGTGGAAGCTGGGAGGCCGACCAGGAGAGCGTTGAAATAGTCCATTCTAGAGGTAACAAAGGCATGGAAGAGGGTTTCGGCAGCGGATAGCACTTGTGGCTACAACTGCAGCATTATAGGAGTTGTTTATATCGGAAACTCACATTTATAACATTCACATTGGCCATGGCAAGATTATTTGTTGACATTTAAAAAGTGTGACCAGAGGAAATATTTTTTAGTTGAACAGCTAATGTATGATTGTACAAGATTTTTAATTAACTTGCTGATAAAGCTGAGTAAATAGGGGTTTATTTAAAATTAAGCAAATAGATGTTGAATTACATAATTTAATAAATATCTTTTTAATTATTTGCCTGGACTGTGCGTTGATTTTGTATTAGTTACTGACAGCCAAATGAGTAATACGTTGACCCTGGGAGAGGTCAGATAGACTGAATGCATTATAATATGGATGGGACTCCCTGTGGGGCACAGTGAACATGAGGGGAGGTTCTGGGCCAGCCTGAATCTCGTTGCTAATAGATAATTGCATCTTTCTTCCAATGACTGTTACAAACTCAAAGTCAAATCTGTGGTTGAATATGTAAGATTCAATTGATTAAGTTTTTTTTGTTCAAGTCCCCTTCTAATTTTATCCCCTTTTCCCCCCTCCAACCATATTTCTGATTCTTCCTGGTAAGGCCCTCATCTTCGTTCCCTTAAGTCCAAGGGACGCAGACTTGAACGGATATGGCAGACAACTGGTTCAGTCATTCACCGTCGGATCTGGCTGGACCACATAAAGCATTATCAGGCCCTGCTCTTGTCTCCCAAGATTGCTCACTGTTCCAGAATCATTCCGGAATGCAAAGAGAAACCTCAGCTTCTATTCTCCACTGCTAACCATCTTCTTAAACCCCTCTCTCCTGTCTCCTCCGCCCTCGCCTCCGACAACAAGTATGAGGAGCTCCTGGACTTCTTTGTCTCTAAGATTGAGACCATCCGTTAAAATAAAGATGAAAATAGGGCTTTGTTTTTTCTTAATACGTGCAACTTTTAGTTTTGAAAGTTTTAAATGCTTCAGCATGTTTGAATACACAGTATGCATCTCCCATCGTTTTTTAATTAATTTAAACTCATTTAATATACTGCACATTCAGAAGATTGGCGTCTCAATAATTCAGCTACCACCCATTTTATTTTAAACTGTAGGGAACAAATATTTGTGATTTCCATAGAGAAATAATGGGAATTGATTGTTAACTTGTGATCTGGAATGCACTGCCTGAAAGGGCGGTGGAAGCAGATTCAATAGTAACTTTCAAAAAAGGAATATGATAAATACTTGAAGAGGAAACATTTGCAGGGCTACGGGGAAAGAGCAAGGGGGAGTGGGACTAATTGGATAGCTCTTTCAAAGAGCCGGCACAGGCACGATGGGCTGAATGGCCTCCTTCTGTGCTCTATCATTCCAGGATTCTAACCGCATTGTATCTATGAAGTATCATCTTACACTGGCCCTTTTACTGCTAATTTACTCCTCCAAGTTCCTCTCCCTTTTTCTAAACCAGAGTCCGTGATGATTTATGATTCCACGGGTACCAGTCACTCTCTGGTACATTGCCCAAGCAGCCGTTACTCATTGTGCAACTTGACAGGAAATCTTGGCAGGCTATTGAGCAGCAGGGGCATCACAAGGCGAACCTGATCCTTTCCCAGCCAACTTGCAGAGGATAGCAATTGGCAGCAGTGGGAGGAAGCTTGTGTGGAGCATAAACACCAGCACAGACCAGCTGAGCCAAATGACCTGTTTCCATGCTGTAAATCCGACGTAAATAATTCTACGGTCGGGGAGAGGAAGCGGTGGGGAGACAGGCTTGGCACAGTTAGCAGCATTCTCCTCTCCCAGAAGGTTGTGGGTCAAGCCCCGCTTCGGGTCCTCAGCAGGTAACCTAGGCTGTCACTTCAGTGTGCGGTACAGAGGGATTGCCGTGTGGTAGTGTGGCCTGATTGTGAGGGCAACACCGCAGGTTGGATGGAAAAAATAAATATGGAAATCTTTAGAGGAAGTAAAATGCATCCCGCTTTTCCATGCTTTCAACTGGAGAAAGGTGATGAGAAAACTGAAAACTAATTTTTATGGGGTATTTGGGGAATGGAGATTCAAGACAGCTGCTGGTCAAGGGTTTTGGTGGATTAAGTACCCACAGCTGGACTGCAGCAGGATTTGGAAAGGAATGTCCGTCATAATGGCACAGAAGGAGGCCATTCAGCCCATCGAGTCCGTGCTGGCTCTCTGCAGAGCAATCCAGTCAGTCCCATTCCCCTGCTCTTTCCCCATTTATTTCCCTCAAGTGCCTATCCAGTCTCCCCTTGAAAATATTGTGTCTCCGCTTCCACCACTTCCGTCGGCAGCGGGTTCCAGGTCCTCACCACTCGCTGCGTAAAAATGTTTTTCCTCTCTTCCCCCCTGTATCTCTTGCCAAGAAACTTAAATCTGTGTCCCCTAATTCTTGTACCATCAACTTGTGGGAACAGCCTTTCCCCGTCTAGCCTATCCAAACCCGTCATAATCTTGTACACCTCTATCAAATCGCCCCTCAACCTCTTTTGCTCTAATGAAAACAAATCCAGCTTCTCCAAACTGTCCTTGTAGCTTAGATCCCCCATCCCCGGGACCATTCTGGTAAATCTTCTCTGCACCCTCTCAAGGGCTTTCACATCCTTCCTAAAGTGTGGTGACTAGAACTGGACACAATACTCCAGTTGTGGCCTAACCAGCGCTTTATAAAGATTCAGCATAACTTCTCTACTTTTGTACTCAATACCTCTATTTATGAAGCCCAAGATCCCATATGCTTTGCTAACCACTATCTCAATATGTCCTGCCACCTTCAGGGGCCTATGCACATTAACTCCCAGGTCCCTCTGTCCCTGCACACTCTTTAAACTGTGCCATTAAGTGTATATTGCCTCTCCCTGTTCCTTCTGCCAAAATGCATCACCTCACACTTCTCTTTATTAAATTCTGTCTGCCCGTTCTGCTAGCCTTTCTATGTCCTGTTGCAGTCGATTGGTATCATCCTCACTGCTTGCCACACCCCCAAGCTTGCTGTCATCGGTAAATTTAGAAATTCTACTCTGTATTCCAATACCCAGGTCATTTATTATGGAAAAAAAGCAGTGGCCCCAGCACTGACCCTTGGGGAACACCACTGAAAGGTCTGAAAAGCAGCCATTTACCGCAACTCGCTGTTTTCTGTCCTTAAGCCAATTCCTTATCCAAGCTGCCATTGACTCACCTATTCCATGAGCCTCAGTTTTGTTAACCAGCCTTCTATGTGGTATTTTGTCAAACGCCTTCCTAAAATCCATGTAGACAATCCATTGCATTCCCTTCATCAATCATCCCTGTTACTTCATCAAAAAATGCATTTAGATTAGTCAAAAATGATCTGCCTTTTACAAACCCATGTTGGCTATCCTTAATTAGCTTAAACCTCTCCAAGTGCCTGTTAATTTTTTCCTTGATTATTGATTCTAAAACTTTACCCACCACTGATGTTAAACTGACCAACCTGTAGTTACTAGGATTGTCCTTACACCCTTTCTTGAACAATGGTGTCACATTTGCCACTTTCCAATCCTCAGGCACCTCCCCCCACATCTAGGGAAGATTGGAAAATTATGGCAAGCTCCTCCCCTAATTCCCTTAGCAACCTGGGATGCAAGACATCTTGACCAGGCGACTTATCCACTCTAAGCATACCCAGCCTTTCTAGTACATCCTGCCGTATCAATTTTCACCCTTTCCTTTGCTTCTACCTTTTCCGCTTCTACTGATATTTTGTCAGCATCCACCTCCTTAGTAAACACTGATACAAAGTACTCATCGAGTATTCTAGCCTTGCCCTGCGCCTCTAAGCATATATCACCTTCTTTGTCCCGAATAGGCCCCACCCCGCCTCTTACTACCCACTTACTGTTTACATGCCAGTAGAAGATTTTGGGGTGTCCTTTTATGGTAACTGCCATTCTACTCTCATATTTTCTCTTTGCCAATCTTATTTTCATCTTCACATCCCCTCTCAACTTATTGTATTTGGTCTGCTTCTCCCTTGAAGAATTCACCTGACATGCATCATACACCCTCATTTTTTTGTTTCATCATCTTCTCTATCTCCCTCGTCATCCAAGGAGCCCTTGCTTTGATTCCCTTACCCTTCTCTCTTGTTGGAATGTACCTAGTCTGTACTTGGAACATCTCCTCCTTAAAGATCACCCATTGTTCTGTTACAGCTTTTCCTGTCAGTCTTTGGTTCCATTTTACCCTGGCTAGATCTTTTCGCATCCCATTGAAGTTAGCCCTATTCCAGTTTAGAAGTTCCACTCTAGATTGTTCCTTGCTCCTCTCCATTGCTAATTTAAATCTTATGATGATACGATGATCACTCGTACCCAAGTGTTCTCCCACAGACACTTGGTCGACCTGCCCACCTCATTCCCCAGCACCAGATCCAGCAATGCCTCCTTCCTAGTTGGACCAAGAACATACTGGTCAAGGAAATTCTCCTGAACACATTTCAGAAATGCTGGTGAATTTTAAGTGGCCAGAGTGCATTGAACTGGATTTTAAATTGGCCCACAACTGGATATTTACCATGAGAGGAAGGGCCGAATAGTGTACTTCTGCTCCTATTATGACCATGTTGTGTAAGATGGGACAAGTGGAGGCGGCAACTTGCCTGGTGTGTGGGCACATGACGAGACCCTGTCCCATTTACTGGCCTTATCGTCGCAGTGAAATGATTTCAAGCACTATGTTCAACAGTTGTGTGAGGTTTTCTTGCTGGGTGCGGGCGAAGAGCGGGAATGGGAATCCCATGGGACTCAATTATGTGATGGGGATTGTAGGAGAGTTGGCCCAAGTTTAGTGGAGCGGCGATTAGTTTAATCAATGTGGCCAGATTCATGATTGTTCAACGAAGGAATGCTCAGTTTTATAAGGGGAGCAAAATCAACCTGAAAGAGTATTTTAAATATAGACTGAAAGCATTATAAGGCTTTGGGGATTTATTATTCGGAAAAGAATTTAAGGATGGCATTTTTTGACCAGTTTTTGAAGTTCAGTAGATTAATATGTCATGGGTGACACATTGAACTTTAATTTCTGGAGCTAATGAATGATAAAGGAAGGACTGTGCAGTGTAACAGAATAATGACAATGCTATTCATGTCTTTTAATGATGACTTTAATTTATATGGCTAAAATCTGGTAAAGGAATGAATGTATGGTACAAAGGAATTGATCACGTTGTTGCAAATGTGTTTAATGTTGAATAAATCCATTGAAAAGGAAGGTGCCAAATTCAGGTCCCTGTGTCTGCGAGGGCGTGGCTTCATATCCCGCCACTGCCTGAATTTGAAATACTGCTGACCTTACCATCTTGACCTTAAAAAGAAAAGAAAAAGAAAGAGTTGCATTTCTATAGCACCTTTCACGGTCTCTGGGCATCCCAAAGTGCTTTAGAGCCAATGAAGTACTTTTGAAGTGTAGTCACTGTTGTAATGTAGGAATTGTAGGAATTGACGAATTCCTACGAATAACTGAGATTGACACCAGAGAACGATTAAACAGGTCTTTACTCAACGGAGATGCCACGAGGACTGACTGGGCAGTCCCGTGGTTTGCGACGTGATGTCATCGCGTTTGCCCGCGTTTTCCAGTGCTCTTAAAGGGGCCACGCCCCGTACATGCAAACTCTATATACAAAACACAGTAATGCCTAACACAATGGTACAGGTTTAGGCTGGTGTTAGAACATCGTTAAAGAGAATTATATACAGTTAGCCAGAGTCATTCAGTGGTTCTGCCACAAAATCACGGCAGCCAATTTGCACATAGCAAGCTCCCACAAACAGCAATGTGATAATGACCAGATAATCTGTTTCTGTTATGTTGATTTGAAGGATAAATATTGGCCACGCCACTGGGCAGAACTCCCCTGCTCTTCGAAATAGTGCCATGGGATCTTCAATGTCCACCTGAGAGGGCAGACGGGGCCTCGGTTTAACGAGACCTGGGTGTCCTTGTGCACCAGTCGCTGAAGGTAAGCATGCAGGTGCAGCAGGTGGTTAAGAAGGCAAATGGTATGTTGGCCTTCGTAGCGAGAGGGTTTGAGTACAGGAACAAGGATGTCTTGCTGCAGTTGTACAGGGCCTTGGTGAGACCACATCTTGAGTATTGTGTGCAGTTTTGGTTGCCTTATCTGAGGAAGGATGTTCTTGCCATGGAAGGATTTCAGCGAAGATTCACCAGGCTGATACCTGGGATGGCAGGAATGACGTATGAGGAGAGATTGGGACGATTGGGCTTGTACTCGCTGGAGTTTAGAAGAACGAGAGGGGAGCTTATTGAAACTTATAAAATTCTAACAGGACTGGACAGACTAGATGCAGGAAGGATGTTCCCGATGGTCGGGGAGTCCAGAACCAGGGGTCACAGTCTAAGGATAAGGGGTAGGCCATTTAGGACAGAGATGAGGAATTTCTTCACCCAGAGAGTGGTGAACCTGTGGAATTCTCTACCACAGAAGGCAGTAGAGGCCAATTCATTAAATATATTTAAGAAAGAGTTGGATATATTTCTTAAAGCTAAAGGGATCAAGGGGTATGGGGAGAAAGCAGAGACCGGGTACTGAAATTGGATGATCGGAGCAGGCTCGAGGGGCCGAATGGCCTACACCTCCTATCTTCTATGTTTCTATGTTAACGTCTGATCTGAAATATGGCACCTCCGACAGTGCAGCACTCCTTCAGTACTGCACTGGAAGTGTCAGCCTAGATTTTTTGTGCTCCAGTCTCTGGATTGCGACTTTGAACCCATGACCTTCTAACTCCAAGGCAAGAGTGCTACCCACTGAGCTACAGCTGGCACTAAACTCTTTCTTAAATCATATTGGAAGTCGTGCGCGCATGTTTAGTTTCTTTGAGCCAGTTTATTACTTTGTAGAAGTGGTCACCTGTCAAGAATTGGTCCTGGTTTTGTGACTTTGGGGGAAGCTCTACGGCATCCTATTGGTTCAAACAAAGGGAATGTAGGCTGAATAATTACGCAAGCAGTATTTTCACTTACTATTTATAACCTTCTGTTGCTCCTGATGAATAAAACAGCTGAAATTTCTGTTTCATTTTGCATGCTTGTGTCTCCAGTTTATATTAATCCCTCGGGAGTGCAGGGTACTGGTGACGATGCAATACGACTTCTGCTGCAAGAGTGTGAAGAGCCTGTGGGAGTTCCCAGGTGTGGCGGACTGCAAGCAAATGAGCTCAACCTTCCTCGCACACACAGCGGAAGCAGCAGTGTACTCTCGCCAGCGTGCTACCTCATTTATCTTGTGAGCAATATCGGGAAAAATATTACAACTGCGTTCTGGAATGTGGCAGCCGGGGTAATTTGAAGCGATAATTATGTGAAAATTATTTTGCTGTGCAGGGAAATTATTAACGGTGTGTGTAGAAAAACACCCACTCTGTTTTTCTTGTTTTTAAGCTCAGGAGCGCTGTTGTGGTTGCCTTCAAATGGCTTCATGCACTCTGCATTAACTGTCATCTGCGGTACAAAGTGGCACACACTCATTGTCTTAACTATTGGCCAGTTCCAGAGTTCTGTATTAAAATTCAGCTCATTTCTCTGCTCTTGTCCCGTAGATGTTTGTACCAGTTAGGGTACAGACCCAGCGGTGTTGGGTGCCCTCCATTTACTTGCTCAAGCGACCTTTGTTCCTGTGTTAGCCTAGACATTGAGTCTCTCTCTCTCTCGTAGGCAGTCCCTCGGAACCGAGGATGACTTGCTTCCACATTAAAAATGAGTTCTCGGGTGACTGGTGAGTCCAATGCGGGACCTACAGTCTCTGTCACAGGTGGGGCAGACGGTGGTTGAAGGGGCGGGTGGGTTGGGTGCTTGTGTTGATGTGCGCTCCTTCCGCTGTTTGCGCTTGGATTCCGCATGCTCCCGGCGAAGAGACTCGAGGTGTTCGGCGCCTTCCCGGATGCTTCTCCTCCACTTTGTGTGGTCTTGCGCCAGGGATTCCCAGGTGTCGGTGAGGATGTTACACTTTTTCAAGGAGGCTTTGAGGGTGTCCTTGAAGCGTTTTCTCTGCCCACCTGGGGCTCTCCTACTCGGAACTCCGACACAGCAGAGCGCTTGTTTTGGGAGTCTCGTATTGGGCATGCGGACGATGTGGCCTGTCCATTTACCTCGGGAGCCTACTGTCAACAAGGGCAGACGTCAATGACAAAGCCCAACACCGCCTTCAGTGTGCCAGTGCAGCCTTCGACCGCCTGAGACAGTGAGTGATTGGCAGTTCAATCACGGGGGTGGGGTGGTGGTGTGAGAGGAAGAGGGAGGGCAGAGGAGAAGGGAGGAAGCAGACTCAGCTGATCTTTGCTGGTGTTTATGCTCCACACAAGCCTCCTCCCACCCAGTGTTCCTGTTGAGCTGCGTGGCCATGTGGTAGGCTCCGCAACGGCTTTATAATAGATAAAAACGTGCGTACACAATTTAAATGGGCTGTGCAAAAAAAATAGCGGGAACATTGCTCCCACCCCTCCTTTTCTCACTCTATCAGCAGAGCCTTCTAGTCCTTTCTCCCTCATGTACTTATCTAGCTTCCCCCTTAAATGTATCTGTGCTATTCGCCTCACCCACTCCCTGTGGCAGTGAGTTCCACATTCTAACCACTGTCTGGGTAAAAAAAGTTTCTCCTGAATTCCTTATTGGATTTATTAGTGACTGTCTTATATTTATGGCCCCTCGTTTTGGACTCTTTCACAAGTGAAAACATCTTCTCTTTGTCTACCCGATCAAACCCTTTCATAATTTTAAAGCCCTCTATCAGGTCACTCTTCAGCCTTCTCTTTTTTAGGGAAAGGAGCCTCCGCCTGTTCAATATTTCCTAATTGATGCTGCTGTGACTGAGTGGGTAGCACTCTCGCCTCGGATTCAGAAAGTTGTGGGTTCAAGCAGGTATCCGCGGGGTGGGGGAGGCAGGGATCTGGGGGTGGGGGGGGGAAGGCAGGTATCCGGGGGTTGGTGGGGGGGGGGCGTGTGTGTGTGGGGGAGGCAGGTATCCGGGGGCTGGGGATCCGGAGGTGGGTGGGGGGGAGGCGGGGATCCGGGGGTTGGTGGGGGGGGTGCGTGTGTGTGTGGGGGAGGCAGGTATCCGGGGGCTGGGGATCCGGAGGTGGGTGGGGGGGAGGCGGGGATCCGGGGGTTGGGGGGGGTGGGTGGAGGGGGAGGTGGGGAGGCAGGGATCCCGGGGGTCGGGGGAGAGAGGCAGGGATCCTGGGGGGTTGCGGGAAGGTGGGGGGGAGGCAGGGATCCCGGGGGTCGGGCGGGGGGTGGGGGGGAGAGGCAGGGATCCCGGGGGGTTGCGGGAAGGTGGGGGGGAGGCAGGGATCCCGGGATCAGGGGGTGTGGAGGAGGCAGGGATCTGAGGGGTAGGGGGTGTGGGTGGGGGGGAGGCAGAGATCCCAGGGGGTGTGGGTGGGGGGGAGGCAGAGATCCCGGGGGGTGGGGGGGGAGGCAGGGATCTGAGGGGTGGGGTGTGGGGGAGGCAGGGATCTCGGGTGTTGGGGTGTGTCGGGGAGGCAGAGATCCCGGGGGTTGCAGGGGGGTGGGGGGGAGGCAGGGATCCTGGGATCGGGGTGTGTGGAGGAGGCAGGAATCCTGGGATCGGGGGGTGTGGAGGAGGCAGGGATCTGAGGGGTGGGGTGTGGGGGAGGCAGGGATCTCGGGGGTTGGTGTGTGTGGGGGAGGCAGAGATCCGGGGGTTGAGGGGGGTGTGGGGGAGGCAGGGATCTGGCGGTTGGGGGTGGTGTGGGGGAGGCAGGGGTTTGGGGGGGGGTGTGGGGGAGGCAGGGATCCGGCGGTTGGGTGTGGGGCAGGCAGGGATCCAGGGTTTGGGGGGGGGTGTGGGGGAGGCAGGGATCTCGGGGGTTGGTGTGTGTGGGGGAGGCAGAGATCCGGGGGTTGAGGGGGGTGTGGGGGAGGCAGGGATCTGGCGGTTGGGGGTGGTGTGGGGGAGGCAGGGGTTTGGGGGGGGTGTGGGGGAGGCAGGGATCCGGCGGTTGGGTGTGGGGCAGGCAGGGATCCAGGGTTTGGGGGGGGGGTGTGGGGGAGGCAGGGATCTCGGGGGTTGGTGTGTGTGGGGGAGGCAGAGATCCGGGGGTTGAGGGGGGTGTGGGGGAGGCAGGGATCTGGTGGTTGGGGGTGGTGTGGGGGAGGCAGGGGTTTGGGGGGGGTGTGGGGGAGGCAGGGATCCGGCGGTTGGGTGTGGGGCAGGCAGGGATCCAGGGTTTGGGGGGGGGTGTGTGGGGGAGGCAGGGATCCGGGGGTTGGGGGGGGTGTGGTGAACCTGTGGAATTCTCTACCACAGAAGGCAGTCGAGGCCAATTCATTAAATATATTCCAGAAGGAGTTGGATATATTTCTTAAGGCTAAAGGGATCAAGGGGTATGGGGAGAAAGCCGGGACCGGGTACTGAATTTGGATGATCAGCCATGATCTCATTGAATGGCGGAGCAGGCTTGAGGGGCCGAATGGCCTACTCCTGCTCCTATCTTCTATGTTTCTAAGTTGTGAAAGGCTATAGAAATGCAAGTCTTTCTTTCACCCTATCCGTTGTGGTATCATCCATGTAAAGTGATGGTGCTGAGGAATAGGTGTCACTGCCTCGCTGGCCCATGACTGTTGATGCCAATTGTAGTATTCCCACTGCTGCTTGGCTAACTGCATAGGATAGAACACGAGGACCTTCTGACCTGTTTGACTCAATAGCCACATATTGCATTCACCAACTTTGCCATCAGTGGAGTGAAGCCAGGATCAACTACAAAATATATTTGAGTTTTTGTAGCTTAACATGCACCCAAACTTAGTTAGCTGGGTGTGACCTCAATATTCTCTGATTTAATTGTCAAACCTGTTAGAAAGTGAAATAAAAAGGGAAAACTCCATTTGCTGGAAGTTTGAATAATGCTAGAAATACACAGCTGGTAAAGAGAAAAGACTTCAGAATAATTAATGAACGATACGTAACCTGCAACGTCATTAGTTGTCTTTTCTATTGCAACGCTCTCCTGGCTGGCCTCCCATCTTCCACCTTTCATAAACTTCAGCTTATCCCAAACTCTCTGCTGCCCGTGTCCTAACTCGCACCAAGTCCCATTCACCCATCACCCCTGTGCTCACTGACCTACATTGGGTCCCAGTCCGGCAATGCCGAGATTTTAAAATTCTCATCCTTATGTTCAAATCCTTCCATGGCCTCACCCCTCCCTATCTCTGTAACCCCCTCCAGCCCTGCAACTCTCCGAGATCCCTGCGCTCTTCCAGTTCTGGGCTTTTGTGCATCCCTGATCTCCTTCATTCCACCATTTGTGGCCTTGCCTTCAGCTGCCTAGGCCCTAAGCTCTGGAATTCACACCCTAAACCTCTCCGTCTTTCTACCTCTCTCTCTCCTCCTTTTAAGACTCTCCTTAAAACCTACCTCTTTGACCAAGCTTTTGATCACCTGTCCTAATATCTCCTTATGTGACTCGGTGTCAAATTTTGTCTGATAGTCATTCCTGTGAATCTCTTTGGGATGTTTTATGATGTTAAAGGCTCTATGTACAAATGCAAGTTATTTCTAATTTGACGGGTCTAAAAGTAAATTTAATATTCCTGTGGGGAGAGCAGGGCAGACAACACAATGAACTAACCTTTTAGTAGTTATGCAGTTCAGTGGCTTAGCCAGCATAAGATGTGTCCGCCTGGTTCACTGGGTAGCTCTCTCGCCTCTCAGTCAGAAGGTTGTGGGTTCAAGTTCCACTCCAGGGACTAGAGCACAAAATCCAAGTGGACACACCCAGTGCTGTACAGAGGGAGTGCTGCACTGTCGGAGGTGCCGTCTTTTGGATGAGACGTTAAACCGAGGCCCCGTCTGCCCCCTCAGGTGGACATCAAACGTCACATGGCACTATTTTGAAGAAGAGCTGGGGAGTTCTCCTTGGTGTCCTGGGTTAATAATTTATCCCTCAACCAACATCACTAAAACAGATTATCTGGTCATTATCACATTATAAGAACATAAGAAATAGGAGCAGGAGTAGGCCAATCGGCCCCTCGAGCCTGCTCCGCCATTCAATAAGATCATGGCTGATCTGATCCTAACCGCCAATCTACTATCACAGAACCATCTCCTGAATCTAACAGAATTAGACACACGAAATAGGAGCAGGATCAGGCTACACAGCCCCTGGGCCCGCTCCGCTACCCACAGGGCCATGACCGATCCGAACCTGGACTCATGTCCAAATTCCTGCCCGCTCCCCGTAACCCTTTATTCCCTTTACTTCTAGGAAACTGTCTATGTCTGTTTTAAATTTATGTAATGATGTAGCTTCTACAGCTTTTTGGGGCAGCATATTCCATGGACCTACCACCCTCTGAGTGAAGTAGTTCCTCCTCATCTCAGTTTTGAAAGAGCAGCCCCTTATTCTAAGACTATGCCCCCTAGTTCTAGTTTCACCCATCATCGGGAACATCCTCCCCGCATCCACCCGATCCAACCCCTTCACAATCTTATATGTTTCAATAAGATCGCCTCTCATTCTTCTGAACTCCAATGAGTAGAGTCCCAATCTACTCAACCTCTCCTCATATGTCCATCCCCTCATCCCCGGGATTAACCGAGTGAACCTTCTTTGTACTGACTCGAGAGCAAGTATGTCTTTTCTTAAGTATGGACACCAGAACAGTATGCAGTATTCCAGGTGCGGTCTCACCAATACCTTGTACAACTGAAGCAATACCTCCCTATTTTGATATTCTATCCCCCTAGCAATGAAAGCCAACATTCCATTGGCTTTCTTAATCACTTGCTGCACCTGCATACTAACCTTTTGAGTTTCGTGCACCAGGACCTCCAGATCCCTTTGTACTTCAGTACTTTCCAGTTTCTTGCCATTAAGATAATAACTTGCTCTACGATTTTTCCTGCCAAAGTGCATAACCTCACACTTTCCAGTATTGTATTCCATCTGCCAAATCTCTGCCCACTTACTTAGCCTGTCTATGTCCCCTTGCAGGTTTTTTATGTCCTCCTCACTCACTACTTTCCCTCCCATCTTCGTATCATCTGCAAACTTTGATATGTTACACTCGGTCCCCTCCTCCAAATCGTTAATATAGATTGTAAAGAGTTGGGGACCCAGCACTGACCCCTGCGGAACGCCACTAGTTACTGATTGCCAGTCTGAGAATGAACCATTTATCCCAACTCTCTGCCTTCTGTTAGATAGCCATCTAGATTGCTGTTTGTGGGATCTTGCTGTGCGCAAATTTGCTGCTGCGTTTTTCTACTTTACAGCAGTGACTACACTTCAAAATTACTTAATTGGCTGTAAAGTGCTTTGGGATGTCCTGAGGTTGCGAAAGGCGCGATATAAATATAAGTTCTTGTGTTATTTTTCCTTTTATGGTGGTTACCATCCAAAGATATGCACCCTCCATATTGTTGCCAGTCTTTGTACATGGTTCTTGGGTCTGTGCCTCCACTACTGAGAAGGAGGGTAGGTGGCCTTTATCCAGACCTCTGCCTGTGGAAACTTTGGGCAGTTCGAATCATACGGCACAGAAGGAGGCCATTTTACCCATCGTTCCTGTGCCGGCCCTTTGAAACAGCTATCCAGTTCGCCCCTCTCTCCTGCTCTTGCCATTGTTTGTTGCCATTTGAATTTTCCATCCCTCAGTAGGGAGATGGCTCTCCCCAGTTCTTCCCAAACTAGTGTGGATCAAATTTGGAAGTGAGTTGAGTGAGGGGGTGGGGGGAGGATAATAAAACTTGCATGCCAAACTTGTCACCATTTCCCACTTCACGGCAGCCAACAGCACTGCTCCAACACTCTGTGCTCGTGCGCCACCCTTCTCTCTCTGCCTCTGCTGGAAACCCCAGTGCAAAATTTGGACTGCCAGTATCGCACCACTAAGTCACGAGTACAGTATTGTTGTATAAAAGGAAAATCGATAGTGTCAATATTGAAAAGTTAGCACTGCTCTATTTTAAAATCTTGTTTTAATTCGCCTTTTATGCAATTTAATTCTATAATTGGAATACAGTGCCTGAAAGGGTGGTGGAAGCAGATTCAATAGTAATGTTCAAAGGGGTATGCTCTCACTGCAGTCAGGGAGTGGTGGAGACAGAGATGCACTTCCTCACAGCTTGTAGAAAATATCAGGGCATAAGGGAGAATTTCTACCCAAAATTCACAAAAATATGCCCGGAATTCAGAAATTTGAATGACGACCAAAAACTCCCATACCTACTAGGGGAAGAGAGAAATTGTGTAACCTTAGCGACACACTATGTTACAGCTTGCCATAAACAGAGGGACAACCACTAAATATAAGAAAAGAGTATATACAAATTATATGAATGTATATTTATACACTCAGGGATATATCTGTTTATACACTGTATGGATAGATCTGTATTTTTGTGAACAAACATGAATGTTTTCCGATGCTTTGGCAACATAAGATGTAACTTGTCATGCCAATAAAGCGATTTGAATTGAATTGAATTGGATAAATACTGAAAAGGAATAATTTGCAGGGCTATGGGGAAAGAGCAGGGAGGAGTGGGACTCATTGGATAGCTCTTTCAAAGAGCCAGCACAGGCACGATGGGCCGAAAGGCCTCCTGTGCTCTGTGATTCTATTCTTTTGTTTAATAGAAAAAACTTGCTTTGCATGATTTTTAATAATTACATTACAGTGACTAGCCAGATCCTGAATTATAAATTAATATTTAACTATTGCAGATGCTGAATTGAAGATTGAACTGAAATTAACCTCTTGAGAGTTGCAACTTGCCTTTAGTTATATAATAGTTAAAACTTCATGTTTAATTCAGCACCTGGTTATTCATTGATGTGTTCTGATTTTTTTTGGCCAGTTTTATTCAGCGAGTGCACACAAAGCAAGCCCAGGACTGCCCTTTCTTCATGGTGTGAGGGGGTGTTGCAAGATGCACAATGGATCTCTGAGGCAGTATTGCCCATGGGATCAGCCTCTGTTGATTTGCAACGCCGTTTACGGGTAATCTGCTGTGTGTTTTCAGTCCATTTGTGCCATCCCGCTTCGAGCAATCAACCTGGAGCTGATTGGGACTCCAATTGCAATGCTGTTGCTGTTCGCACGTGAACCCTTTCTGCCTCACTAGTGTGTGTGTGTGTGGTGCAGTGCAGATGGAGCTCTGGATAATGAATTCTAATACTGTCCTCTGCCACATTCTGCACTGTGCAAGGAGCAAACAGGATTCAAGAGAGGCACCATTTTTGTCAGTATGGTGAGATTCTTTATCCAGCAATATGCATGTCACTGTCTAATAAATCTTGGATTTTTTTTTTAAAGCTCTCCATTAACCTGCCACAGAAAGAGAGGAGAATTGTGAAAATATTTGTCTGTGCTTTCAGTGGATTTTTAACTCTTTGCTCTTTTACAGCTTTAATTACCTATATCATTTTTTTGACATGTAAGTTTTTCCAAGTCTGTCCTATGCATTTCTGTTTCAAATGTGTGTAACACTTACTCACGGCCCACAGTGTAAATTCTGATGACCATCATGTTTTAGTCCTCCTTTAAGGATGAAGGTTTATCTGTCTGCTGTTGTGTGGTGGGGGAGGGGGTGGGATCTTCTGCTTTTCTGGCAGGTCTACCAAGATATTATTAATATCAATATAGGGAGAGGGTGGGAGTTACAGATACATGATTCGCTCCAGTGTGCAACTTTTGCAAATTTACAAATGTCTGTTAACTGGCTACAGGTTATAAGGGGGGGAGGGGCGGGGTGGGGCAGAGCGGAAGGTGGGGGGGTTCATTTAGGAAAGGTTTGTACCATTCTGTAGTGCGCAGTGTAAAGATTTTTGTTTTAACTTGATCAGAAGCAGTTTTTTTTTTAACTGCAATTTTGCGCCAAAACCTCATTTAAAAGTAAAATAGTTCTTGCTCCCGAGGCCCATCTGTTGACGATGGGGGCTTACACAGAGGATCTGGAAAGATGAGAGAGGCATAGCAAGGGTCTGTTGTAGTTGAGGTTTAGTTTTAAACAGTCAAATTCCTCTCGGTTGTATTACACATGGGGGATAGTTAAGTGCTGCATTCAAAGTAACACTGATCTCAAAGTTCACGTCTGCAATTTTTGCGACGCAGGCTTTACCTGGGGATTCTCTTGCACTTAACATTCAGGGTATTGTCGACCAGTTGGTTCTCGGCACTTAATTGCTCCTTATTGACGGGCAGAAGGAAAGAAGCTTTGTTTAATTATGTCTTGACTCTTTTTTCTTTCCTTGCTATGTGGAATTCACTACCACAGGGAGTGGTTGAGGCGAATAGCATAGACATATTTAAGGGGACGCACATGAGGGAGAAAGGAATGGAGGATATGCTAATAGGGTGAGATGAAGAGGGGTGGGAGGAGGCCCGTGTGGAGCAGTTGGGCCGAATGGCCTGTCTCTGTGCTGTACATTGTAAGTCATTTCTTCCCTTCACTTCCTTGCTATCCTGAAGAGACAGACTTGCTGCTAGGGTGTAGTTCCATAGGCACTGACCATCATCTTCTGCTATCTTGACCCAAGTAACCATGTGTGAGCTGCGGCTACATTCACGGCCCTCATCTGATGCCCAGACACGAGGTACATCTAACGAAATTTTGCAGCCCGTGTCCTGACTCGCACCAAGCCCCGTTCACCCGCCCCGTTCACCCACCCCGTGCTCACTGACCTACATTGGCTCCCAGTCCGCCAACGTCTCAATTTATTAAAAAAAAAAAAAAAAAATTCTCATCCTCGTTTTCAATTCATCCATGGCCTCATCCCTCCCTCTCTGTGTAACCTCCTCCATCCCCACAACACTCCCAGATCTCTGCGCACCTCCATTTCTGGCCTCTTGCGCATCTCCGGTTTTAATCCCTCCACCGTTGGCGGCCATGTCTTCATGATGCCAAGGCCGTAAGCTCTGGAATTCCCTCCCTAAACCACTCCACCTCTCTTTCCTCCTTTTAAGGTGCTCCTTAAAACTTACCTCTTTGACCAAGCATCTGCCCTAATATCTCCTTATGTGGCTCGGTGTCAGACTTTGTCTAACGCTCATGTGAAGCGTTTACGTTAAAGGCGCTATATAAGTTGTTGTTGTAACGGACGTTGAGGCCGTGATCAGGAGCAGGAACGGTGGCCAACGTTACCTTTCCTAACCCAGGGTGCTGAGGCCAATTGAGTTCCCTACCTCTGCCCCAGCTGATACAGCCCCCTTTTTTGTATGGTAAAAGGGGGTGGGGGGGGGGGGGTGCGCAATTTAGTATAACACTCCACAGTTCAGTCCTGCCGCTTATCAAGTGGATGGATTCTTGCTGGAGACTCGCCTGGATTTGATCTTCAGAGTTCTGTCAACAATTACAGCACCTCCTAGAATTAATAGTGGTGGTCAAAATTCTGAAGGGTTTTGATCGAGTAAATGAGGTGAAACTGTTTCCACTGGTGGGAGGGTCGGTAACCAGAGGACACAGATTTACGGTAATTGGCAAAAGAACCAGAGGGGAGATAAGGAGAATTTTTTTTTTACTGCAGCGAGTTGTTGCAATCTGGAATGCACTGTCTGAAAGGGTGGTGGAAGCAGATTCAATAATAACTTTTAAAAGGGAATTGGACAAATACTTGGGAAAGGAGAAATTTGCAGGGCTATGGGGAAAGAGCAGGGGGAGTGGGACTAATTGGACAGCTCGACTGGCACAGGCACAATGGACCGAATGACCTCCTTCTGTGGTATGTGAATCTATGAAAATTACAGATTGCACACAGTATGGTACTATTTCACATTATAACTGTGATTACACTTCAGAAGTACTTCATTGGCTGTAAAGCGCTTTGGGACATCCTGAGGTTGTGAAAAGTGCTATAAAAATGCAAGTTCTTTTTTTTTTTCTCTTTTTGAATTGTTAGCTGAATAGATTGGATGGAAGAGGTACAATAGTTTTTCTTGCTTCGTAGCCGAGCATGTCGTTCACAATACCAAACAAAAGTCCTTTGTAGTTGAACTGTTTATCTAGATGCCATGTAGGACTGTATCATGGCACTGTGTGTAATGAAATGGGAAGTGTGGAGTATTTGATGGAAACTGGTTAGAAATAGTTGATCCATGATGTAGTTAAGTGCAGTCCCAGAGCATATGGACAAGTCCCAAGGCATCTGGACAAGTTTGTTGACCTCTGCTTTATGTTGTTGCCGTTCGGGGCTGACGGGAGTTTCCACAGCCGGCAACTTTGAGCTGTTCCAATGGTCTTGTTGCACTAGCCTAGCCAGCATGAATGAGACCAATAGAATAATGCTATTTCACTCGTGGCAGCCACGTTATATTGGGTGCACACAATCGGGCACTTGAGTTTTCTCCACAACTTGGTGCACCATTGCATATGTATAGACTTCAGCGCATTTGTTCCTAGACGTTTGCAGTGGTACTCCTCTCGCCTGCATCTGCACGTATCTCATCCATGCTTTTGTTACCTCCTAGACTCAACTATTCCAATGCTCTCCTGACCTGCCTCTCTCTCTCCACCCTCCGTAAACTTCAACTCATTCCAAAGCTCTGCTGCCCGTGTCTTAATTCGCACCAAGTCCCGTTCACCCATCGCCCTGCCCCCTGTGCTCGCTGGCCTACATTGGCTCCCAGTCTGGCAATGCCGCAATTTAAAAAATTTGCATCCTTGCTTCCAAATACCTCCATGACCTCGCCCCTCCCCATCTCTGTGATCACCTCTGGCTCTACAACCCTCCGAGATCTCTGTGCTCTTCCAAATCTGGCCTTGTGCATCCCCGATTTCCTTCGGCCCACCATTGGCGGCCGTGCCTTCAGCTGCTTGGGCCCTAAGCTCTGGAATTTCCTCCCTAAAACCGCTCTACCTCTCCTCCTTTTAAGGTGCTCCTTAAAACCTACCTCTTTGACCAAGCTTTTGGTCACCTGTCCTAATATCTCTTTGTGGCTTGGTGTCAAATTTTGTTTGATAATCACTCCTCTGAAGCGCTTTGGGATGTTTTACTATGTTAAAGGTGCTATATAAATGCAAGTTGTTGGTGTTGTAAAAAGGTTGTGGTCTTTGTAGGGAGTCAATGGTTACAGACAGTATGAAATGAGCATGTACATATTATCTAGCATGTTGGCTACTAACGTGAAGGAGTTCAGACTTGTACTAGTAAATATGGCATAAAAGTGGCTCCGATGTGAGTCATGATTTCCTGATTTGCATTGGATTACGTGGTGTGTTGGCAGTCTGTGATAGATTGAAATCACAATAATGTCAGCTGGATCACTGCAGCTGCTATTCGTGGGGTGGCTTTGGAATCGGTGGCTGTATTTTGCATTGCATGGATACTATCATTGCAAATGTGCTGCAGAAGACTTAGAAGAAGAGCGTGAGAGAGTGGCTCAGAATTTGCTGAAAAAAATAACGGCATCAGAACGACATTCAGCGTTACTACTGTGCAAATTGGCCAGCAGCTTGTGGCGAGGGAGAGATACCCCGTGTGATAAAAATAATAACTTCCGGGAAGTTATGTCATCACTTCCTGTGAACTATGAACTATGAACTGTGTACATACCTCACTTCCTGTCATATGTCACTTCCTGTTGGACTGGTATAAATACTGGTCTGTTCAGTATTGTAAGAGGCTTCTACCAGAGGCATGGTAAAGACCTCTCTTGTATATAGTGTGTTTATAAGTTACTTAAAGCTTACTTTAAAGTTACTTGATGGTAAGTCTCCTTTTTCTTACATCACCCCGTGAATTGCGAATCACCACAAGTTGCCGGACAATTTGCTCTGCTCCGCCATTAGCTTTGCAAAAAACAGCAGCTTGCCCGCAACCGCCTCGTGAGTTTCATGAAGTTGCAGCATTCGCGCATTAATTGCCTATTAAACTTGCCACAAAGTTAAGTCTAGTAATTAGTGTAGTGTATGTACCTTTAAGAGAGAACTACTTTTACAGCTCCTGTATACTGTACTACCGGCAGTGACCACACCTGTATATAAGCCTTGAGCATGCCTCTGTACCCCAGTCTTGAGACCACCCTATTCCAGTAAATACCTGTTGATTGTTAAGTTACAGCATTCGTGTGGTTATTGAAAAACATCATACTCTCAGAATCATGGATCTAACCGTGGCGACGAGTGTTGATTCGAATCTACCTGCAACTCTGCATTTCCCTTCGAGGATTCGCTCCGGGAGGGCGGTGGAAGAAAGTCGAGGCCAGAAACACGGGCGTCAACCACGAGCAACCGCCCAGTCATCCGGCAGAGAGTGAACATCACAGGGGAGGCTGTGGAGAGCCGGGCTTGGTTCCCCAGCCACGACGATCAGCAGTAGACTGACGACAGGTACAGCGCAGACCCTTCCCGGACAGCGGCGGCTGGAGCCGACCGACGGCGGAGAGAAAGCCGAGCAGCGTCGACGGGGTAAGACAGAGGGTGAAGCGCACAGGGCGCAGCCGGGGGTTGAAAACCGAGCGGCGTCGAGGAAAAACAAAACCGAGAGAGAGGGCAAAGCAACAGCCAGGTTCAGGACCGAGCGGCGGAAACGGGAAAGGCGCACAAAAAAAAAAAAACATTTTTTTTAAAGAACATACAGAGCACAGCCAGGGCTCAAGGGCTGAACAGTGTCCGCGGGGAGAAGAAGGGAGAGCGCGGAAGACGCCATTTTTAGAAGCCGCAGCGGAGAAGAAGGGCGAGCGCAGGAAGGAAGGAAAGCACGGGAGATGCCATTTTTGACAGTTAAATCACACCCAGGGATGCAGAAGAGTGGCAGTATCTCTACGTTCGACAATGAAGTCGAAGATTGGGCGACATATGTGGAACGTATTGAGGTGTACTGCAGGGCGAATGAAGTGCCAGATGCTAGGAAAGCACTGGTTTTGTTAAATTCCATGGGTGCAAAAACTTATGGGTTACTGTGAAACCTAATAACCCCAGAGAAGCCTGTGAACAAGAATTTTGAAAGCACAGTAGAAATCCTACAGGACCACTTAAACCCCACACCGCTGCTGATAGCAGAACGATTTAAGTTCCATAAAAGGAACCAACACAAAGACGAAAGCAATGCTGAGTACCTAACGGAACTGCGCAAGCTATTGAAACACTGCCAGTTTGGAGCGGGACTAGCAGATACGTTAAGGGACAAGTTTGTGTGTGGGCTGCAAAGTGAAGGAACCCAGAAACGGCTTCTATCAGAAAAGGATCTTACGCTGGACAAGACTTTCAGTATGGCAGTATCACATGAAGCAGCCGCAAGGGGCGCTGCAGAGATACAACGGAGACCGCAAGAATATGGCACCAATGAAATGTCCTATGGAACAGGGAAGTGCTATTGCTGCGGCAGAACAACACATGACCAGAAGGATTGTTGGTTCAAGGACCAAGTGTGCAGACAGTGTGGAAAAGCAGGACACATAGCAAGAGTCTGCAGGTCTGGGAAGAAAACCAACAGTAAGAAATCTCCACAGGAGAAGTACAAAAAGGTACACCAGGTGATGGACAGTAGTTCAGACGAACAGAAAAGTGACACAGACTCCGGAAGCAAGGAGCCGGGTTGTCTGAAACTACATAATGTAACCGAAATGGAGGACGGTGGCATAGTGGTTAGCACTGTTGCCTCACAGCGCCAGGGACCCGGGTTCGAATCCAGCCTCGGGCGACTGTCTGTGTGGAGTTTGCACATTCTCCCCGTGTTTGCGTGGGTTTACTCCGGGTGCTCCGGTTTCCTCCCACAGTCCAAAGATGTGCGGGTTAGGTTGATTGGCTATGATAAATTGACCCTTAGTGTTAGGGGGATTAAATACGTGGGGATAGGGTGGGATATGTGTTGGTGTAGGGGTTACGGGGATCGGGTGGGATATGTGTCAGTGCAGGCTCGATGGGCCGAAATGGCCTCTATCTGCACTGTGTGGTTTCTGTGATTGATTTCTGTGATCACCAGACTATCTGGGTTACACTCAAGATAGACGGAGTCCAAGTGAAAATGGAATTGGACACAGGATCCTAAGGGACTACAAGCGGCTATTTTCACATATACCCTTGAAAGCTACAGAGATTGTCTTGAAGACGTACACGGGGCAAAAAGTCTACCCCAAAGGAAAAATAAGGGTGAAAGTGATATATAAAGGCCAGGAAATACCTAAAATGGACTTATATGTATTGCCAGATGGAGGACCACCACTGCTAGGATGTGAATGGATCCGGAAGATACAATTAGATTGGCATTCCATACAGGCACTGAAGGTTGAGGCCAAAAAGGGTGACGACGTCACACCTGGACGACTGTCAAAAATGCTAACTGATGCAAAAGAAGTGTTCCAGGAGGGACTAGGAACACTAAAAGGCATAACAGCAACGATTAAAATAGAGGAAAATGCAAGCCCAAAGTTTCTGAAGGCCAGACCAGTGCCTTATGCGATCAGACCAGCTGTCGAAGCAGAGCTGGAAGGGTTGGAACGTTCAGGAGTACTGTCCAAAGTGGACTGGAGTGAGTGGGCTACACCCATCATTCCTCTAATGAAGAGGTCATTGAGTAATACGCCTGGGGAACCAAAGAAGGTCCGCATCTGTGGGGATTTTAAGGTGACAGTGAACCCAGTCCTTCACGTGGTACAATATCCGCTTCCACGAATTGAGGATATTTTCGCCTTGCTATCTGGAGGTAAACGCTTCACCAAAATTGATCTAGCCCAGGCGTACTTGCAAATGGAGGTAGAAGAAGCCTCGAAACAATACCTTACGATTAACACTCATAAATGTCTTTATCAGTACAACCGGCTGGTTTTCGGGGTAGCATCGGCTCTGGCTATTTGGCAAAGGGCGATGGATCAAGTCCTGCAAGGGATTCCAGGGACCCAGTGTTATTTGGACGACATCCTGGTCACGGGCGAAAATGACAGTGAGCAGCTCGCCAACTTGGAGAAGGTGCTCACCAGATTAAAGGAATATGGGCTACGAGCTAATCGCCACAAGTGCGAGTTTTTCCAGAAGCAGATCTCGTATTGTGGCCACGTCATCGATGAAGAGGGGTTACATAAGTCCCCTGAAAAGATTGAGGCAGTAGTCAAGGCTCCAGCACCAGAAAATGTGTCACAACTGAGGTCGTTCCTTGGGCTGGTAAACTACTACCATAAGTTCTTCCAAATTTGTCCATGGTATTACACCTATACTGAACACCCTACTGCAAACAGGGGTACCATGGAAGTGGAATGACGAACGTAGATGAGCTTTCCAGAAGTGTAAAGAATTGATCACATCAAAAGAGGTGTTGGCCCATTTCAACCCAGCACTACCAATTCGTTTGGCATGTGATGCATCACCCTATGGTATTGGAGCGGTGCTGTCGCACAAATTCCCAGACGGGTTGGAGAGGCCAGTAGCCTTTGCGTCTCAGTCACTAACCTCAGCCGAGCGCAACTGCGCCCAGATTGACAGGGAGGCCCTCAGCCTAGTATGGGGAGTAAAAAAATTCAACCACTATCTGCATGGGCAGAAGTTCACCTTGCTGACTGACCACCAACCACTTGTCTCCATCTTTAATCCTAAGAAGGGTGTTCCGGTGATGACGGCAGAACGGTTACAAAGATGGTCCCTGTTTCTAGGGGCGAATCAATATGAAATAGAATATAAAGGCACGAAACAGCATGGGAACGCTGATGGGCTATCGCGCCTGCCACTGCCTACTGTGGAGGAAGCACCAGCAGTGGACCCTATCGAGATATTTTATTCGTCAATAGTTGAACGATTGCCAGTAACGAACGCGGATATAGAGAAGGAGACCCGCAATGATCCGACGCTCTCACGGGTATATGAATTGACGGTGAGGGGATGGCCAACACATGGCGACTCACTGTTGCCAGCATTCTCATCCAGAAGAGAACAGCTGTCAGTATGCCAGGGGACAGTGATGTGTGGATCCAGAGTGGTGATTCCACCCAAGTTAAGGGAGAGAGTGCTACATGAAGGTCATCTGGGGGGAGTGAAAATGAAAAGCCTTGCTAGGGCTTATGTGTGGTGGCCGGGAATCGATCAACAAATCGAGGACCTAACCAAGAGCTGCTCAGGATGCCAGAAGGTCCAAAATGCATCACCACATGCCCCTCTACACCCATGGGAGTGGCCCTCCTCTCCATGGCAATGGGTGCATATTGATTTTGCTGGTCCATTCATGGACTCAACGTTCTTAATAGCAGTGGATGCTCATTCGAAGTGGCCTGAGGTGATAAAAATGTCCTCAACCAGTACAGAGAAAACGATTGCAGTCCTATGGACCATATTTGCCAGAAACGGCTTGTTAGAGCAGATTTGCTCTGATAATGGACCACAGCTTGTGTCCGAAGAGTTTCTAAAATTTATGAGAAGGAATGGGGTAAGGCATTACACATCCGCCCCGTATCGTCCAGCCACAAATGGATTGGCTGAGAGGTTCGTACAAACCTTTAAGAAGGCGATAAAGGCCATGTGCGACTATTAAACTCCACTACAGCATAAGGTGGACAATTTCTTATTAGCCTACCGAAACGCGACACATGCAGTTACCAACCAGACCCCGGCCATGATGTTCTTTAACCGAAGGTTGCAATCTCGTCTGGACTTGCTTAGACCAAATGTGCGAAGAAATGTTGAGGATAAACAATTCCAGCACATCAATGAGAAGCCGACAAGGAGCTTCAATGTAGGGCAACCAGTCTTGGCCCGTGACTACCGAACAGAGAAATGGCAACCCGGAACGATATGCACACGGCAGGGGCCATTAATGTACACAGTGGATGTCGGGGAGAACATTGTGAGACGCCACGTTGATCAGATCTTAGCGTCACAGGAACGAGTCAACTTCATGTCTTGCGTACCTGGGGATGAACCCGACATACCGGTAGCATCTACCTCCGAACCAGTAGCAGTGGAACCCGATGAACTAACCGATGAAAAGGGGCCAGAATCGCCTCCGCACCAAGAACAAGAACCTCAGGAAAGGCGCTATCCCGAAAGGCCAGGAAGCCGCCCCAAAGACTGAATCTATAAATGGACTATTGTTGTTTAATGTACATGTTAAAGTGTTAATTGTTATTTGAATATTATGGGTACTGCAAATCTAAAAGGGGAGGAATTGTAGTGTATGTACCTTTAAGAGAGAACTACTTCTACAGCTCCTGTATACTGTAATACCGGCAGTGACCACACCTGTATATAAGCCTTGAGCATGCCTCTGTACCCCAGTCTTGAGACTACCGTACTCCAGTAAATACCTGTTGATTGTTAAGTTACAGCATCCGTGTGGTTATTGAAAAACATCATACTCTCAGAATCACGGATCTAACAATTAGCAGCATTAATACCCTTTTAATGCCATGGTATTTGTTAATGACTGCCAAGCGACCTCTCTCGCCCAGAGAGTGAACAATTATAAATGTGGAGTCTCATTCCTTCAGGTTGTGAATTGTTGATGGAGATTTTATAAACGTCAACTTTTTAAACAAAAATCTTACTTTTCCTTTCTGTCTCTCTAAATCCAATCTTTCTTTTCCTCCCTTCATTTCTCTTTCTGTAGATAATTTGACTCTAATTCACCCGATTTCCTTCTCCATCGTTCCTGTTTCTTTCTCAATCCTTCAGTCTTATTGGTTAAAGAGATAGACTTATGGTTCTTTCGTTCACTGAGGTCCCAGATGCCCTGGTGCCCTCTCTGCACCATTATCAGCTCGCACTTCCAGCAACTTTGTGGGCAAAGATTTTTTGAGCTGAAGGGTGCAGGAAGAAGTCTAACTAACTGGGCACACCACAAGATGTCTCGCTCCAGCAGATTCTGGGCTAATGTGCTGAACAAGACATGTATTCTAGGCACCAGTGTGGAAAGTCTTTCTTGGCTGCCATCATTGAAGTAAAAGATGCTATTGTCCTTTTCCATAGAGAGGGAAGAATTCTAGAAGTTTATTAATGACATTTGCACTGGTAGTGGCTTTAATGGCCTTGACCTCCCTATTGACACCAAGTCTCTAGATCCATGTGTAGGATCAGTATGATGAATGGTGAATGTTTCAGGTTGGTGAGTGGCTGAGAACCTGGTTATTTTTTTCTGTGCAATGACCTGTGACATATGACCTGCACTCTGGTTCTCTGTGCTAATGCACTGTGATAGTCTGTCTGGGGGACACGCACACAAAAATCAAACGCCAGCCAGACATACGCTCTGGAGAAAAAATATTTGCAGATGGTGTTCTTTCATTCTGTAATTTAAAAAAAAAAATGTTCATAACCTTTTTTACTCTAATGAGATTGTGATTGCTAAGAAGAAACGTCTCCTATGTTGACACTGAAGAAACCTTGTAAGATGAAGGTTGTGTCAACTTAGTATTTTATTCTGGTTCAGTTTTTCTTTATAAATTGCATTTGTAATTTAAAATTAAAAGTTACTGATTTGGGAACATGGGAACGGAAGTAGGCCATTCAGCCCCTCCAGCCTGTTCTGCCAGGAATTGTCGGAGTTTATGATTTAAAACAAAATCCACAAATGAGCTGCTGAGCATGGTGTTGTTTCAGTCCTTGCTTTGTGTTGCCCGTGTTGAAGCAGTCCACTAGTTTGAAATGTTTTAACGCAGCGAGTTGTTATGGCCTGGAATGCACTGCCTGAAAGGGCGGTGGAAGCAAATTCAATAGTAACATTCCAAGGGAATTGGAAATAAACTTAAAGGAAAGAAAATTGCAGGATTATGGGGATAGAAAGAAAGAAAGAACTTGCATTTATATAGCGCCTTTCATAACCTCGGGATGTCCCAAATCGCTTTACAGCCAATGAAGCACTTTTGAAATGTAGCCACTGTTGTAATGTAGGAAAGAGCTGGGGAGTGGGACTAATTGGCTAGCCCTTTCAAAGAGCCGGCACAGGCACGATGGGCTGAATGGCCTCCTTCTGTGCTGTGTGATTCTATGATTCCCTTCCCCTCCGCTTAAGGGACCAAGCTCATGACTTCAATCCTAGCAGGCTACTTCACTCTGATTGTTGAACAAACAGGCGAGTTGCCAGCATGAATATGGAGAGGGACCCACAGGAAGAAACTGAATCAATATTTTCAGAACAAATGGCCAGTGCATAGCTGCAAATCGCCCACAGTCTCTTTATTAAAAAACACATTCCCTCCCCTCTTACAATATAATTTTCCGGTCGGAGTTTTTTTTTATTTGTATGGAGACTGTGGAGTTTAGTAGAATGAGAGGTAATCTCATTGAAACGTATAAAATTCTTAGAGGGCTTGACAGTGTAGATGCTGAGAGGCTGTTTCCCCTGGCTGGGGAGTCCAGAACCAGGGGTCACAGTCTCAGAATAAGGGGTCGGCCATTTAGGACTGACATGAGGAGGAATTTCTTCACTCAAAGGGCTGTGAATCTTCAGAATTCTCTACCCCAGAGAGCTGTGGCTGCTCAGTCGATGAGTATATTCAAGACAGAGATTGGTAGATTTTTGGGCTCTGTGGGGATCGGGCAGGAAAGTGGAGTTTTTTTTAAATTCGTTCATGGGACGTGGGCGTCGGTGGCAAGGCCAGCATTTATTGGCCATCCCTAATTGCCCTTGAGGTGGTGGTGAGCCGCCGCCTTGAACCGTTGCAGTCTGTATGGTGAAGGTAGTCCCACAGTGCTGTTAGGGAGGGAGTTCCAGGATTTTGACCCAGCGATGATGAAGGAATTGCGATATACTTCCAAGTCAGGATGGTGTGCTGCCCTTGTCCTTCTAGGTGGAAGAGGTCGTGGGTTTGGGAGGTGCTGCTGAAGAAGCCTTGGTGAGTTGCTGCAGTGCATCTTGTGGATGGTACACAGTGCAGCCACGGTACACCGTTGTTGGAGGGAGTGAATGTTTAAGGTGGTGGATGGGGTGCAAATCAAGCGGGCTGCTTTGTCCTGCATGGTGTCGAGCTTCTTGTGTTGCTGGAGCTGCACTCATCCAGGCAAGTGGAGAGTATTCCATCACACTCCTTACTTGTGCATTGTAGATAGTGGAAAGGCTTTGTGGAGTCGGGAGGTGAGACGCTTGCCGCAGAATACCCAGCCTCTGACTTGCTCTTGTTGCCACAGTATTTAAGTGGCTGGTCAATGATGTTGAAGGTAGGGGATTCTGCAATGGTAATGCTGTTGAATGTCAAGGGGCGGTGGTTAGACTTTTGCTTGTTGGAGACGGTCATTGTGTGGCACGATTGTTAACCTGCCACTTATCAGCCCAAGCCTGAACGTCGTCCAGGTCTTGTTGCATGCGGGCATGGACTGCTTCATTATCTGAGGAGTTGCGAATGGCACTAAACACTGCGCAGTCATCAGCGAACATCCCCATGTTTGACCTTATGTTGGAGGGAAGGTCACTGATGAAGCAGCTGAAGATGGTTGGGCCTAGGACACTGCCCTGAGGAACTCCTGCAGCGATGTTCTGGGGCTGTGATGATTGACCTTCAACCACCTTCCTTTGTGCAAGGTATGACTCCAGCCAGTGGAGAATTTTCCCCCCCGATTCCCATTGACTTCAGTTTGACTAGGGCTCCTTGATGCCACACTCAGTCAAATGCTGCCTTGATGTCAAGCGCAGTCGCTCTCATTTCACCTCTGGAATTCAGCTCCTTTTGTCCATGTTTAGACCAAGGCTGTAACTGAGCATCAGTGAGCAGGTTATTAGTGAGTAAGTGCCACTTGATAGCACTGTCGGCCACACCTTCCATCACTTTGCTGATGATTGAGAGTAGACTGATGGTGATAGATTGGTGATAAATGATAAATTGTGATGGATTGGGAAATGTTGATGTACAAAGGGACCTGGGTGTCCTTGTACACCAGTCACTGAAAGCAAACATGGATGTGCAGCAAGCAGTTAGGAAGGCAAATGGTATGTTGGCCTTCATTGCAAGAGGATTTGAGTACAGGAGCAAGGATGTCTTACTACCGTTATACAGGGCCTTGGTGAGACCACTTCTGGAGTGCTATGTGCAGTTTTGGTCTCCTTGCCATAGAGTGAGTGCAGCAAAGGTTCACCAGACTGATTCCCGGGATGGCAGGACTGTCGTATGAGGAGAGATTGGGTCGACTAGGCCTGTATTCACTAGAGGTTAGAAGAATGAGAGGGGATCTCATTGAAACGTATAAAATTCTGACAGGGCTAGACAGACTGGATGCAGGGAGGATGTTTCCCCTGGCTAGGGGGATCTAGAACGAGGGGTCACAGTCTCAGGATATGGGGTCTGACATTTAGGACTGAGATGAGAAATTTCTTCGCTTGGAGGGTGGTGAACATGTGGAATTCTCTACCACAGAAGGCTGTGGAGGCCAAGTCACTGAATATATTTAAGAAGACGATAGATAGATTTCTAGACACAAAAGGCATCAAGGGGTATAGGGAGAGAGCGGGAATATGGTACTGAGATAGAGGATCAGCCATGATCATATTGAATGGTGGAGCAGGCTCGAAGGGCCGAATGGCCTACTCCTGCTCCTCGTTTTCTATGTTTCTATGGTAATTGGCCGGATTGGATTTGTTCTGCTTTCTGTGGACAGGACATACCTAGACAGTTTTCCACATTGTCAGAGTTAAGGGAGAAGATCAGTCATGATCTTATTGAATGGCAGAGCTGGCTCGAGGGGCCGTATAGCCTACTCCTGCTCCTATATCTTGTGTTCAAGTGGTTTTTTAATGTTAAGTTACAACGGAGACCAAAACCATCCCATTTGGCTCTTGCCAATAACTCTACCTTTCTTCATGACTCTAACCCCCTCATTCGGGCTGAATCAGATGGTGGGCGACCTTGCCCCCAGAGCTCAGCTTCAAACCAGTTCTCCTATCCATTACCAAGACTGTTTACTCCATGGCCTCACCCCTTCCCTGTCTCTGTAACCTCCAGCCCTACAACCCTCTGAGATCTCTGCGCAACTCTAATTCTGGACTATTGCGTATCCCCCGATTTTCATTGGTGGCCATGCCTTCAGCTGCCTAGGCCCCAGGCTCTAGAATTCCCTTCCTAAACCTCTCCACCTCACTCGTCTCCTTTAAGACACTTCTTAAAACCAAGACTAATATCTCCTGATGTGGCTCGGTGTCACATTTTGTCTGATAACACTCCTGTGAAGTGCCTTGGGACGTTTTACTATGTTAAAGGTGCTGTATAAATGCAATTTGTTGTTGCACCATCCATCCCTACAGTATTGCCCAACTCTGCTTTTCCCCGCTTTCCCTGCAGCTGAAACTTTTAGTTGTGCTTTTTTTTTTGTGTTGCCTCCAACCCTGACTTCTCTGATGGCTCTTTGCTGACATGCTGTGCTCCACCCTACAAAGTGCACTGCTCGCATTAAGTCACCAACACTCCTGTCCTCGCCAACCGCCATTGGCTCCCAGTGCCCAAGCACATTGAATTCAAAATCCTTTTTGTTGTTTAATAAATCCTTGTACAGCCTCCCCCCCGCCATTAGCTTCCTGTAGCCCTATGTCCCAAGGCAGGGTTGCCAACTTTGCTTGGACATATTCCTGAAGGTTTCATCACATGACCCCCGGCCTCCAATCACCATGACCCCACGCTCCTGCCGTTGGTCACCTGACACGCTCAATCTCACGTCGTACCGCCTTCCCACACCAACTGAAAAGTGAACAATTCGTTGCCCAATTGGTAATTGACTGTCAGTCAAACAGCCTTTTTTCTCATCTCCAATATTGCTATAACTAATAGAAACATTTTCAAAGAAAATGCAAAAAAAAAAGCATAATATTTTAAACACCCCTATGATTTTTCTCCTGGGTGCTGCTCGCAGCAGTGCCCTGGGGATTAATCTTTAATTCCTGGAGGCGCCAGGGCAATCCTGGAGGGCTGGCAACCCTACATCGTTTGGTCCTTTTACTTTGGCTTGCTGTGCATCCCCTCTCTCCTGCTCTGGCAAAGCATTCTAGTGCCTCAGCATTCATCTATGAAACTCCCTCCCTAAACACCTCCATTGGGGGTTTGCAAGCAACCCTGAGAGTCTCTCGGAACAGAAGGTGAACTTCCCGGGCACCACTATGAGCATCCCGGGGGGAAAAAAACGTAGGAAGTAGGCTCATGCCTTCGCACGTCCCGGTGATGCTTTGAACGAACTCCGACCCTAAACTGTGTTCTAGTTGTTAATCACGACCTGATAGGATGAGGTGATGTTGGGCAGGAGGAGGCAAAATGTTGGCGGGCGAATGGCCCGTTTCTGTGCTGTAGACTCTATGTAAGGAATCTGCAGTCCAGGAAAAATAATTACGTCACCGAGCAGCTTTGGTAAGCTACCTGCTGTCCTGACCCTTCCTTGTAGTCCCTTTATGTGTGGCATTCATTCATTATCCTCATAGTGCCAGAGGTTAAAGTGGAATTTGACTGTAGGAGGCGGAGACTCTGCAGAAGTCAGTCCCTAACTCCTGATCCTGCATTCTCAGAATCTCTCAAGATACTTACAAACACTTTAGGTCTTGTTTCTTGCACTCGTGCTGGGCTCTATCATGGTTTATGATGGGGATGGTCATGGAGCTTCCTCCTCCTGTTAGTCGCGTTGGTGTCCACCACCACTTTACTGGATGCAGACTGTTGGATCCGTGGTTCAGTGGATATGCTCTTATTAAATAATCACACGGATGCTGTACATTAACAAATAACAGGTCTTTACTGGAGGAGGGTAGTCGCTAGACTGGGGGTAAAGAGGCATGCGCAAAGCTTATATACTGGTGTGGTCACTGCCGGTACTACAGTGTACAGGAGCTGCAAAAGTAGTTCTGACTTAAAGGCACATACACTACAATTCCTCCCCTTTTTAGATTAGTAATACCCCTAATATTCAAATAACAATTAACATTTCAACATGTACATTAAACAACAAAAGTCCATTTATAGATTCAGTCTTTGGGGCGGCTTCCTGACCCTTTCGGGATAGCGCCTCTCCAGAGGTTCTTGTTCTTGGTGCAGAGGCGATTCTGACCCCTTTTCCTCGGGTAGTTCATCGGGTTCCACTGCTACTGGGTCTGAAGTAGATGCTACCGGTATGTCGGGTTCATCCCCAGGTACTCGAGACATGGGGTTGACGCGTTCCTGTGACGCTAAGATCTGATCGACGTGGCGTCTCACAATGTTCTCCCCGACATCCACTGTGTACATTAATGGCCCCTGCCTTGTACATATCGTTCCGGGTTGCCACTTCTCTGTTCGATAGTCATGGGCCAAGACTGGTTGCCCTACATTGAAGCTCCTTGTCGGCTTCTCATTGATGTGCTGGAATTGTTTGTCCTCAACATTTCTTCGCACATTTGGTCTGAGCAAGTCCAGACGAGATCTCAACCTTCGGTTAAAGAACATCATGGCCGGGGTCTGGTTGGTAACTGCATGTGTCGCGTTTCGGTAGGCTAATAAGAAATTGTCCATCTTATGCTGTAGTGGAATTTCATCGTCGCACATGGCCTTTATTGCCTTCTTAAAGGTTTGTACGAACCTCTCAGCCAATCCATTTGTGGCTGGATGATACGGGGCGGATGTGTAATGCCTTACCCCATTCCTTTTCCTGAATTTTTGGAACTCGTTGGACATAAACTGTGGTCCATTATCAGAGCAAATCTGCTCTGGCAAACCGTTTCTGGCAAATATGGTCCGTAGGACTGCAATCGTTTTCTCTGTAGTGGTTGAGGACATTTTTATCACCTCGGGCCACTTTCAATGAGCATCCACTGCAATGAAGAACATTGAGTCCATGAATGGACCAGCAAAATCAATATGCACCCGTTGCCATGGAGAGGAGGGCCACTCCCATGGGTGTAGAGGGGCATGTGGTGGTGCATTTTGGACCTTCTGGCATCCTAAGCAGCTCTTAGTTAGGTCTTCGATTTGTTGATCGATTCCCAGCCACCACACATAAGCCCTAGCAAGGCTTTTCATTTTCACTCCCCCCAGACGACCTTCATGTAGCTCATTTAGCACTCTCTCCCTTAACTTGGGTGGAATCACCACTCTGGATCCACACATCACTGTCCCCTGGCATACTGACAGCTGTTCTCTTCTGGATGAGAATGCTGGCAACAGTGAGTTGCCATGTGTTGGCCATCCCCTCACCGTCAATTCATATACCCGTGACAGTGTTGGATCATTGCGGGTCTCCTTCTCTATATCCGTGTTTGTTATTGGCAATCGTTTAGTTATTGACGAATAAAATATCTTGATAGGGTCCACTGCTGGTGCTTCCTCCACAGTAGGCAGTGGCAGGCGCGATAGCCCATCAGCGTTCCCATGCTGTTTCGTGCCTTTATATTCTATTTCATATTGATTCGCCCCTAGAAAAAGGGACCATCTTTGTAACCGTTGTGCAGTCATCACCGGAACGCCCTTCTTAGGATTAAAGATGGAGACAAATGGTTGGTGGTCAGTCAGCAAAGTGAACTTCTACCCATGCAGATAGTGGTTGAATTTTTTTACTCCCCATACTAGGCTGAGGGCCTCCCTGTCAATCTGGGTGTAGTTGCGCTCGGCTGAGGTTAGTGACCGAGACGCAAAGGCTACTGGCCTCTCCAATCCGTCTGGGAATTTGTGCGACAGCACCATTCCAATACCGTAGGGTGATGCATCACATGCCAAACGAATTGGTAGTGCTGGGTTGAAATGGGCCAACACCTCTTTTGATGTGATCAATTCTTTACACTTCTGGAAAGCTCGTCTACGTTCGTCATCCCACTTCCATGGTACCCCTGTTTGCAGTAGGGTGTTCAGCGGGTGTAATACCGTAGATAAATTTGGTAAGAACTTGTGGTAGTAGTTTACCAGCCCGAGGAACGACCTCAGTTGTGACACATTTTCCGGTGCTGGAGCCTTGACTACTGCCTCAATCTTGTCGGGACTTATGTAACCCCTCTTCATCGATGACGTGGCCACAATACGAGATCTGTTTCTGGAAAAACTCGCACTTGTGGCGATTAGCTCATAGCCCATACTCCTTCAATCTGGTGAGCACCTTCTCCAAGTTGGCGAGGTGATCACCGTCATTTTCGCCCGTGACCAAGATGTCGTCCAAATAACACTGGGTCCCTGGAATCCCTTGCAGGACCTGATCCATCGCCCTTTGCCAGATAGCCGGAGCCGAGGCTACTCCAAACACCAGCCAGTTGTATTGATAGAGACCTTTATGAGTGTTGATCGTAAGGTAATGTTTCAAAGCATCTTCTACCTCCATTTGCAAGTACGCCTGGGCTAGATCAATTTTGGTGAAGCGTTTACCTCCAGATAGCAAGGCGAAAATATCCTCAATTCGTGGAAGCGGATATTGCACCGTGTGAAGGACTGGGTTCACTGTCACCTTAAAATTCCCACAGATGTGGACCTTCTTTGGTTCCCCAGGCGTATTACTCAATGACCTCTTCATTAGAGGAACGATGGGTGTAGCCCACTCGCTCCAGTCCACTTTGGACAGTACTCCTGAATGTTCCAACCCTTCCAGCTCTGCTTCAACAGCTGGTCTGATCGCATATGGCACTGGTCTGGCCTTCAGAAACTTTGGGCTTGCATTTTCCTCTATTTTAATTGTTGCTGTTATTCCTTTTAGTGTTCCTAGTCCCTCCTGGAACACTTCTTTTGCGTCAGTTAGCATTTTTGACAGTCGTCCAGGTGTGACGTCGTCATCCTTTTTGGCTTCAACCTTCAGTGCCTGTATGGAATGCCAATCTAATTGTATCTTCCGGATCCATTCACGTCCTAGCAGTGGTGGTCCTCCATTTGGCAATACATATATATCCATTTTAGGTATTTCCTGGCCTTTATATGTCACTTTCACCCTTATTTTTCCTTTGGGGTAGATTTTTTGCCCCGTATACATCTTCAAGACAATCTCTGTAGCTTTCAAGGGTATGTGTGAAAATAGCTGCTTGTAGTCTCTTTGATTTATGACTGTTAGAGCTGACCCTGTGTCCAATTCCATTTCCACTTGGACTCCGTCTATCTTGAGTGTAACCCAGATAGTCTGGTGATCCTCCATTTCGGTTACCTTATGTAGTTTCAGACAACCCAGCTCCTTGCTTCCGGAGTCTGTCACTTTTTTCATCTGAACCACTGTCCATCACCTGGTGTACCTTTTTGTACTTCTCCTGTGGAGATTTCTTACTGTTGGTTTTCTTCCCAGACCTGCAGACTCTTGCTATGTGTCCTGCTTTCCCACACTGTCTGCACACTTGGTCCTTGAACCAACAATCTTTCTGGTCATGTGTTGTTCTGCCGCAGCGATAGCACTTCCCTGTTCCATAGGACATTTCATTGGTGCCATATTCTTGCGGTCTCCATTGTATCTCTGCAGCGCCCCTTGCGGCTGCTTCGTGTGATACTGCCATACTGAAAGCTTTGTCCAGCGTAAGGTCCTTTTCTGATAGAAGCCGTTTCTGGGTTCCTTCACTTTGTAGCCCACACACAAACTTGTCCCTTAACGTGTATGCTAGTCCCGCTCCAAACTGGCAGTGTTTCGATAGCTTGCGCAGTTCCGTTAGGTACTCAGCATTGCTTTCGTCTTTGTGTTGGTTCCTTTTATGGAACTTAAATCGTTCTGCTATCAGCAGTGGTGTGGGGTTTAAGTGGTCCTGTAGGATTTCTACTATGCTTTCAAAATTCTTCTTTACCGGCTTCTCTGGGGTTATTAGATTTCGCAGTAACCCATAAGTTTTTGCACCCATGGAATTTAACAGAACCAGTGCTTTATTAGCATCTGGCACTTCATTCGCCCTGCAGTACACCTCAATACGTTCCACATATGTCGCCCAATCTTCGACTTCATTGTCGAACGTAGAGATACTGCCACTCTTCGGCATCCTTGGGTGTGCGTTAACTATCACAAATGGTGCCTCCCGCGCTTCCCCTTCTTCTCCGCTGGCACAAAATGGCATCTCCCGCGCTTTCCTTCCTTCCCGCGCTCGCCCCCCTTCTCCGCTGTGGCTTCTAAAAATGGCGTCTCCCGCGCTCTTCCTTCTCCGCGGCTCAATGGCGTCTCCCCTTTCTTCGCCTCGCGGACCCTGTTCAGCCCGTGAGCACTGGCTGTGCTCTGCGCGTTCTTTTTGTATTTTTCGACGCCGCTCAGTCTAGAACCCAGCTGTTTCTTACCCTCTCTCTCTCCGGTTTGTTTTATTTTCCTCGACGCCGCTCGGTGTTCAACCCCCGGCTGCACCCTGTGCTCTTCACCCTCTGTCTTACCCCGTCGACGCTGCTCGGCTCTCTCTCCGCCGTCGGTCGGCTCCAGCCGCTGCTGCTCGGGAAGGGTCTGCGCTGGAACTGTCGTCGGTCTCTTACTGCTCGTTGTGGCTGGGGAACCAAGCCTGGCTCTCCACAGCCTCCCCTGCGAAGTTGGATCTCTGCCTGACTGCTGGGCGGTTGCTCGTGGTCGACGCCCGTGTTCCTGGCCTCGACTTTTTTTTGTTGCAGGTAGATTCGAATCGACACTTGTCGCTACTGTTGGATCCGTGGTTCAGTGGACATGCTCTTATTAAATAATCACACGGATGCTGTACATTAACAAATAACAGGTCTTTACTGGAGGAGGGTAGTCTCTAGACTGGGGGTACAGAGGCATGCGCAAAGCTTTTATACTGGTGTGGTCACTGCCGGTACTACAGTATACAGGAGCTGTAAAAGTAGTTCTGACTTAAAGGCACATACACTACACAGACGTTTTACAGAGCTGTTACTGGGCAACCTAATAGGCGGAGCTGATGATTTGTTGTACTTTAATATTCTGCAGATTAGCTCTTGCAATTGGTTGAAAATTTTAAAAAAAACTACCCAATAAGAGAGAAAAAACACACTGTTCCTGTCCCTTTCTCAAAGATAACAAAGTTTTTGTTTGTGGATTGTGATTGGTTAGAGCAGTTTGGCAATGGCAGCAAGTTTATATTTTGATGTGATTTTTTTTTTCCTTCCCTGGGAAAGGTGGATTTCTACAGTTGGATGTAGGAGTGAGCAGGTCCCAGACTGTCTGCTAACTAATTGACTATTGTATATCTGAGCATCTAGAATTTTGCAGCACAGAAACAGGCCATGCGGCCCAACTGGTCTATGCCAGTGTTTATGCTCCACATGAGCCTCCTCCCACCTGTACTTCATCTCACCCTATCAGCATATTCTTCTATTCCTTTCTCCCTCATGTGATTATCCAGCTTCCCCTTAAATGTATCTCTGCTATTCGCCTCAACCACTCCCTGTGGTAGCGAGTTCTACATTCTCACCATTCTCTCGTAAAGAAGTTTCTCCTGAATTCCCGATTGTATTTTTTAGTGACCATCTTCTATTTGTAGCCCCCAGAGAAGTTGTATCTATGCGAAGCTTGAGGTTTGTTTAATTATTGTATTTAAGAATTGATTAAAGAGGCGTATGGGCATATGTGTGGATAGAACACGATGTGCGGACTCAGTCTTGGCTGTAGAGTTTGAGGTGAAGGTGCTGGTGTTTCAAGGACTGTTTTGCGTACTGGGGCCTTCTCGCGTCCATCGGTTTGATCTGTTCATCCTCCACAGCTCAAGTTAAGGCCTTGTTAGGGGGGTGGTCAGGCTGGAGCCTCCTGTGCATTAGCCTGCACATATTCTGAAAGGTTTGCAAACCGGGACAACCGTCTCAAACCTTGTGAGCAGGAACGATGTCCAACGGACACGTTCACACCTGCCCAGTGAGCAAGCTGGGCTGAGCAGTAACAGACAGACTGCTCAATGCAGTAACATTTGCAAACATCACGTGATAAAACCTCCTGGAATACAGCCAACCAGAGTTGGCAACTCTACCTCCGCCTAACCACTTCTCTCCCCTGCCTTTTAAAAGTCTCGTCAAAGCCTATCTCTTCAACCTTGCTTTTGGCCATCTCTCTTATTACTCTTGAGTGCCTTGGAGTGTTTACTACTTTCCTACATTACAGCAGTGACTACACACTTCTGGTCATTGTCATTTTGTTGTTTGTGGGAGCTTGCTGTGCGCAAATTGTCTGCCGCGTTTCCCTACATTACAGCAGTGACTGACTACCCTTCAAAGGTACATCATTGGCTTTAAAGCGCTTTGGGATGTCCTGAGGTTGCGAAAGGTGCGATATAAATGCAAGTCTTTCTTAAAGGTGCCACAAAAATTGTTACATGAAAATGTGTACGGTTAATGGTCTTAACACTAACAAAATTAGGAGAATTTTTGCCGTTAACAAGTTTCTCTTTGTATCATTTTGAAATCGCTAGAAAATGTGTGTTGAAACTTCCGCAAAGCCGTTACTGATTCTCATGTACTTGACGCTGGGTTCTTGACTTCTTAGCTAATGGGAACTTTAGAAAACGCAGAACACAATGCATGTGTGTGCAAAGCAAAGTAATATTCAGGACCAGTGTTTTGCTGATCACTTCCCTTTGTACAATTACTCTCCTGCTTTTTTCAAGTTTTATTTCTTCCCCAGTCTCGAGTATGAAACACACTGGACTAGTTCTCATCATTTTCTTTTGAGGCTAGACTGAATGCATGTCTCTTCTGGTGCTGATGACACTTCAATTAGGTGAGTAAAGCCTCCAGCATGGGACGCGTTAAAGAAAGTGGTACAAAAGCAAAATAGTGTGGGTGCTGGAAATCTGAAATAAAACCAGAAAATGCTGGAAATACTCAGCATCTGTGGAGAGAGAAGAAAAAGAAGATGATGACTTGCATTTATATCGCACCTTTCACGACCACCGTATGTCTCAAAGCGCTTTACAGCCAATAAAGTACTTTTTGAAATGTAGTTACTGTTGTAATGTGGGCAACGCAGCAACCAATTTGCGCACAGCAAGGTCCCACAAACAGCCATGTGATAATGACCAGATAATCTGTTTTTTAGTGATGTTGGTTGAGGGATAAATATTGGCCAGGACACCGGGGAGAACTCCCCTGCTCTTATTCGAAATAGTGCCATGGGATCTCTTACATCCACCTGAGATCAGACGGGGCCTCGGTTTAACACCTCATCCGAAAGACAGCACCTCCGACAATGCGGCGCTCCCTCAGCAATGCACTGGAGTGTCAGCCTGGATTTTGTGCTAAAGTCTCGAGTGGGACTTGAACCCACAACCTTCTGACTCGGAGGCAAGAGCGCTACCAACTGAGTCACAGCTGACACTTTGGAGAGAGAAACAGAGTTAACGTTTCAGGTCGATGACCTCTCGTCAGAACTGGGAAACACAAATTTTGACGAAAGGCCACCGACCTGAAACATTAACTCTGTTTGTCTCTCCACGGATGCTGCCTGACCTGCTGAGTATTTCCAGCGTGTTTTGTTGTTGTTGTTGTTAAAGAAAGTGGTATTGGAATCCCACATGAGATTAAATGCTGAGAACCCAGTCACACAGTGCCAACTAGCTTCCGGTGCTGATTGTAACATCGTTTCTGATTGGTTGCCAATTCCAGATGTGAGGGGATGGGCAGCTTCTATTACGACCTGTAATTTTTACCTCTGGATGTATTCAGGTGTAGGTTTTATTTCATTGCAGTTGTATGTTCAGGAAGCCAATTGTCAGTTTGAACATTTAACCTACACCTGTGGATTTAAATAAAAATATATAGAATGAAGAATATTCATTATGGCGCTTGACTGCTGCCATTTTGCTTTCGCAAAATTGTACAGTACATATTCGGGTATGACCGATTTGTGACTAGCCTCTTGGGAAATGTCTGCCGCCTAGTTGGACAGCATTTTCATTGTTTTGGGGCAGTCATGTATACCTTTAGTTAGTAACTTTGCATTTCCCGTAATAATTGGGGAAAAAGTAATGATAATCGGTTTACACATTAGGAATGACGAAGCCTTGTTCTTTTTCTTTTCATTATGTGCATCGAAGTGAAGCAATTAGCTTTAGTGAGCAAGAGTTTGGGGTAAAGAGTTTATATTAAGCCACTTTCTGAATTATTCTTGTGTTATTCTTAGGAAAAGTACAGGATTGTAGCAGCTACCAGCCTGTCTCCTAATTGGGCACAATATAACCATGAAGTAATTCCATCTAGAACTATCCTTTGCTTCATATCTTGTCAATAGTTTCCTCGTTACTCAACAGCTACAACAACAACTTGCATTGATATAGCGCTTTTAATGTAGAAAATCATCCAAGGCACTTCCTGTAAATTTTTTACTTTGGCCACAAGTCTCTTGTGGTAGATCTTGGTCTAGGGCCTAGAAATTCCAGAGCGCCGAAAACCTGCCAGTGCCACCGCGGGCCGCAGGTTATGGCCGCTGGAATTAATGGCACTGGCAGGACTGGGCTATTGGTGCTGGTTGCTAATTAACATTAGCCCAGCGCTAAACTCACCGTGTAAGGGTGGTTTTTGTGGTGGTAGTCTCAGCAGGAGGCCCAGTGTAACGTGGTCGTAGCGTCCCTGGAGCAAAAACAGGGTTTTATTCAAGGCAGCCTGTCATTTTAGAAAGCAGTGTTGGTCTCTTAAAGGGGCACTGCTTTCTAAAATGGAAAAATAATAATCATTTACAAATAGGCAGTTTTTAGCCCTTCGAGCACAACTGCCTTCTGGGAAAAAAAAATTAAAAAGAATTCCCAAATGGCAGTCTTCAGCTCTTAAAGCTGAATTGCCTTCCGTACCTTTTTATAAAAAAAAATAAAAAAAAAATGGGAAAACTGCTTCACCACTAACGCAAATGGCTCAGCAAGCCAGGGAAGGAGCACCCAGGGCCTCTCACGCAGCACTCCAGCTTTGTGCAGGGGGTCAACAGTGCAAGAGCGGCTCTCTACCCACAGCGGCCAGGAGGCCCGCCAGACAGTAGGAGGTGAGACCAGATCACCGAGGCCGTCACTGCCAGTAGTGTCGCCCCCACGACCTGGCTCCAGTGCCCAAAGAAGCTTCATGACCTCAGAGCACTGGTCAAGGTCAATGAATGCATCTTCAACAGCCATCTCCTACCAAAAGCACCACCAGCCTCACATGCTCCTCAATGCACAATACCCCCACCCCGAATCACTCGCCCACCAGTAATCTGTACAAACCATGAGGCACACCTCCCATTCCTAGGTTTACCTCACCCCCTTGGAGGAGATGGTGCTGGCCATTCTTGGCAGGGGCATGGCTGAGCCCTTGGCCAGCAGCGGGGCTGAATGGATACAAGATCCTGGTATCCTCAGATGTTATCCCCCTTCTCGCATGCACCTCTTGCTTTCCTGCCCTTGTGCCTTCCTCATTTCACACACCCAAGAAATGCAGTTGGTCCAGCCAAGAGAGAGAGGAGAGTGAAGAAGAAACAACAGTGTCACTCGATTTCACACTCAGCCACCAGCTCTTCAAGGTCAACCAGCAAGGCCATTTGCAGTGTCCCCCATTGAAAGTCAGCAGCCTTCCACCATCCATGCTGCAGCCACTGGGGTAGCACTGCATGACATCAGTAGGATAGGCAAAGGCCTATTCAGAAAGCATTGCATTAATCTCACCCGCCCACTTTCTGCTTTAATCCACACAAGTGACAGTCAAGGTACTTTACAATGTGGCTTGTTTGTTCCTGAATACCTCATACAGCCTTTGTTACCTCTAAACTCAACTATTCCAACACTCTTGTGGCTGGCCTCCTGTAATGATCAGTAACATGTCATTCTAGAATGGTACACTAGGTGGAGCTGTATGTTTAGTGGGCTACCCACGAGGCACTAGTCAAGATGGATACTGTATACAAGTCCACATGGCTGAATAAATGACTAGCACAAGCTAGCTGTTCATAATAAAAACATCTATTTATTTATGAACATAACATGGTACCAGAAGTGGTAATATCTGCTAAATATTGCGAAACGCGACATGGAGAATTTGAAGCCACCGGAGGGTTTGAAACTCACGGGGAATGTCGACTGCAATTGGTGGACTTTCAAACAACAATTTGAAATCTACATTGCCGCCATCGGGTTCGGTACGAAGCCAGACGCAAGGAAAACAGCGTTGCTGCTCACGGTTGCAGGCCCGCAGGTGATCGAGGTATTTAATACATTTGTATTTGATCAAGAGTAGGATAGAGAAAAGATGGACGTCGTGCTAAAGAAGTTTGATACACATTGTTCTCCCAAAAAGAATGAGACCTATGAGAGGTACGTGTTCCGTTCACGGACACAGCAGCAAAATGAGACTTTTGATAGCTTTGTGACCGATCTGAAACTGAAAGCACAGACATGGATGATTTCAGTTCAGAGAAATTACATGATTCATGACCAGATTGTGTTTGGTATTCATGATAAAAAGGTCAGGGAACGTCTGAGAGAAACCGAACTAACATTGGAGGATGCTGTGAAACTATGCCATGCCAGTGAGCTAGCTCAGCAGCATGCAAAGACTTTCAGTAAAATTAATAATTGTGTGACTGTAGTGAGTGACAGTCCTGCAAGGGGAAGAAATGTGGGCAGAACAGAAATGCAAAGCAATCGGAGGATGGAACTTTCAATTGTAAACGCTGTGGTTACCAGCACCAGTCAAGACAATGCCCAGCATTTGGGAAAATGTACACAAAGTGTAATGGAAAGAATCACTTTGCCAGACAATGCTTTTCAAAAGTAAAAACAAAGAAAGAACATAAAGTTAATGCAGTAAAAGAGGACACTGATTTAAGTGAGACATTTTTTGTAGGATTGGTGTCATGTGACAATATAGAAAAGGATACAGAAAATGTGCAGCCCTCAGGAATGGACAATGCTGAACATAAAGTTAATGCAGTAAAAGAGGACAAATGGATGATGTCACTGCAGGTAAATGAAGCATTAGTTACATTGAAACTAGACACTGGGGCAAAAGCAAACATAATCAGTATGAGTGACATTAAAAATATGAAAGAAAAGCCCAAAATACAGAAAAAGTCAGTACTACTGAAGAACTATAATGGACAGAAAATAGATAGCTTAGGTGTATGCAGACTTAAAGTGACAGTCAAAGACAAAGTGCATCATCTCATGTTTTCTGTTGTGGCTGAAGGACTTGATTCACTACTAGGTGACAAAGCTTGTGAGGACTTAGAACTGGTCAAGAGAGTCTACCGTATAAACTGTGCCATAAGCAGACCAGATGACTCACTGAATTCTGTAGTGAGTAATTTCCAGGATGTGTTCAAAGGATTTGGAGTTCTACCATTCACTTACAAGATCCAGCTAAAGGAGGATGCTCAGCCAGTGGTACATGCTCCACGGAGAGTTCCAGCACCCCTGCGTGACCGGCTCAAGAAAGAACTGGACAGAATGACCACGCTAGGAGTCATCAGGAAAGTCGAAGAGCCAACAGACTGGGTTAACTCCATGGTATGTGTAAAGAAAAAGAACAATGATCTAAGAATATGCATGGATCCAAAGGACTTAAATGCAAACATAAAACGTGAACACTACCAGATTCCCAAGCAAGAAGAAATCACCAGTGAAATGTCAGGTGCCAGATACTTCACAAAGCTCGATGCCTCACAAGGATTTTGGCAACTAAAACTGGATGAAGAGAGCACCAAATACTGTACCTTCAACACACCATTTGGCAGGTATTGTTTCCTCAGAATGCCTTTCGGGATAATATCTGCATCTGAAATCTTTCATAGAGCGATGGAACACATAATTGAAGGTCTGGAAGGAGTTCGGGTCTATGTTGATGACATCATCATCTGGGGCTCCACACTGAAAGAGCACAATGAGAGACTGACTAAAGTGCTACAGAGCATATGCCGGAATGGACTGATGCTCAACAAAGCCAAGTGTCAGTTTGGCGTCCAGGAAGTCACTTTCCTAGGAGATAATCTATCTGGTAAAGGAATAGAGCCAGATATGGAAAAAGTAAACGCCATACTCAACATGCCCCGACCCACTGACAAAAAAGGAGTGCTACGCATCATGGGGATGATCAACTTCATTGGAAAGTTCATTCCTAACTTGTCAGCCAAGACAGCCTGTCTGCAAGACCTGCTACATAAAACAAATGAGTTCGCATGGACAGAAAGACATGAACAAGAGTGGATGAACCTCAAAACATTGCTGACAACCACACCTGTACTCACCACCTTTGACCCAACAAAGAGAATCAAAGTGTCAATGGATGCATCAAAAGATGGCCTAGGCGCGGTCTTGCTACAAGCAGAGGGTGAAGATTGGAAGCCTGTTGCCTATGCCTCCAGGTCTATGACTGATTCTGAGTGTCGATATGCCCAGATTGAAAAGGAATGTCTAGGCTTGGTAGTTGGACTAGAAAAGTTCCATGGCTACATATATGGACTTCCCACCTTCACAGTTGAGACAGACCACTACCCACTGGTTGCCATCGTAAAAAAAAAAAAAAAAAACCTGAATGAGATGTCTCCAAGGATTCAACGACTCATGATGAAGCTGCAAAGATATGACTTTGAACTGATCTACACACCAGGCAAACACATAGTGTTAGCAGATGCACTATCCCGACCACCCATAATGAGCCATGTGAGCTCTACTGAGGAAGACATGAATGTTCATGTGAGTATGGTCACTGCTGCGCTGCCCGTGTCAGACACAAAATCAAAGCAAATAGCAGAAGAAACAGTAAAAGATAGTGTTACAAACAGTAATAGAGAACATTCACCATGGTTGGTGATGCGCTATTAATTACTCATAAAAGACGGAGAGTTAGGAGAGTAACTAAAAGGCTTTTATTAACAAAGAACAGAGCATGCCTCTCGTGGTTGACTGGTTTCCAAGAAGGCAGGGGGCTGCAGAGCAATCACCTTTATACCTGGGTGTGTGGGTGGAGCCAGGGGCGGAGCCAGCTGAGGCATGCATAGATACAACAGTGTGCAACAACAACAACGGTGAGCAACAATAACAGTGGTTTACCACATTCACCCCTTGTTTAAGATTGAGTCCGGCGGGGTGAAGTGTACTAAAGGTTCGTGTAAGTAAGTCTATAAGGTGGCCTTGTATGCCGTCCTGATCGTCGTGGTGGCGGCGGTGATGGTGCAGCATCCAACGTTGAATCTGGCGTCTCATTGAGTGGTTGGGTGGTCAATGACGGGTCCTGGGGCTGCGGCATGCCGTCTACAGGGGTTGGGTTGTGGGTAGTGGTGGATGGCAATGGTAGTGTTTCAGGGGCACCCGAAGGTGCGAGGTCTCGTATGGAGACTGTGTCCTCCCGCCCGTCCGGGTACGCCACGTAAGCATACTGGGGGTTGGTGTGGAGGAGGCTCACCCTCTCGACCAGGGGGTCCGTTTTATGGGACCTCACGTGCTTCCGCAGTAGGACGGGTCCTGGAGACGTCAGCCATGTCGGTAGCGAGGTCCCCGATGTGGACTTCCTGGGGAAAGTGAACATTTTTTCATGGGTGGCATTGGTGGCCGTACAAAACAGTGACCGAATGGAGTGGAACGCCGCAGGGAGGACCTCCTGCCAGCGAGAGATCAGAAGGCCCTTAGATTTTAAGTTTAAGAGGATGGCCTTCCAAACCGTCGCGTTCTCTCTTTCCACCTGGCCGTTCCCCCGGGGGTTGTAGCTGGTGGTTCTGCTTGTAGCAATACCTCTCGTGAGCAGGTACTGACGGAGTTCGTCGCTCATAAAGGATGAGCCCCAGTCGCTATGGATATAGCTAGGGAAGCCGAACAAGGCGAAAAGGTCATTCAGACATTTAATGACCGTGGTACTGGTCATGTCTGGGCAAGGGATGGGAAACGGGAGTACTCATCAATTATGTTGAGGAAGTACACGTTGCGGTCAGAGGAGGGGAGGGGCCCTTTAAAATCGACGCTCAGGCGCTCGAAGGGGCGAGTGGCCTTGATCAGGCTTGCTCTGTCTGGCCTATAAAAATGCGGTTTGCACTTGGCACAGATTTGGCAGGTCATGGTCCTGACCTCCTCGATGGAGTAGGGCAGGTTACGGGACTTGATGAAATGGAAGAACCTGGTGACCCCCGGGTGGCAGAGGTCATTGTGGAGGGTCTGCAGTCTATCAACCTGCGTGTTGGCGCATGTACCACGTGATAGGGCATCTGGGGGCTCATTGAGTTTCCCGGGCCGGTACAAGAAATCGTAATTGTAGGTGGAGAGTTCAATTCTCCACCTCAAGATCTTGTCGTTCTTGATTTTGCCCCTCTGCTTATTATTAAACATAAAAGCCACTGAACGCTGGTCAGTGAGCAGGGTAAATCATTTTCTGGCCAGGTAATGCCTCCAATGTCGCACCGCTTCCACAATGGCCTGGGCCTCCTTTTCGACAGAGGAGTGTCGAATCTCGGGGCCCTGGAGGGTCCTTGAGAAAAAGGCCATGGGTCTCCCCGCCTGGTTAAGGGTTGCAGCTAGGGCGAAGTCGGATGTGTCGCTCTCCACTTGGAAAGGGATGGACTCATCCACTGCGTGCATTGTGGCCTTCGCAATATCTCTTTTTATGAGAGTGAAGGCTGCACATGCCTCTGCTGTCAGGGGGAAGGAGGTGGACTTGATGAGGGGTCTGGCTTTGTCCGCATAGTTGGGCACCCACTGAGCATAGTAAGAGAAAAACCCTAGGCATCTCTTCAGTGCTTTTTGGCAGTGGGGGAGGGGGAGCTCCATAAGGGGGCGCATTCTGTCGGGGTCTGGGCCGATGACTCCGTTCTCCACTATGCAGCCAAGAATGGCGAGGCGCGTGGTGCGAAATATACATTTGTCCTTGTTGTATGTTAGATTCAGCCGCTGGGCCGTACGGAGGAATTTCTCTAGGTTAACGTCGTGGTCCTGCTGGTCGTGGCCGCAGATGGTGACGTTGTCTAGATAGGGGAAGGTGGCCTGCAGCGCGTTCTGGTCAACCATTCGGTCCATCTCCCTTTGGAAGACCGAAACCCCGTTTGTGACGTTGAAGGGGACTCAGAGGAAGTGGTAGAGACGACCGTCAGCTTCAAAAGCTGTGTACTGGCGGTCCTCCGCCCTGATGGGGAGCTGGTGGTATGCCGACTTCAGATCAATCGTCGAGAACACCCGGTATTGTGCTATCTGATTGACCGTGTCAGATATGCGGGGGAGTGGGTATGCATCTAACTGGGTGTAGCGATTGATTGTCTGGCTGTAGTCAATAACTAGGCGCTGTTTTTCGCCAGTCTTCACAACCACCACTTGTGCTCGCCATGGGCTAGTGCTACCCTCAATAATCCCTTCCTTCAGGAGTCTTGCTACTTCGGATTTAATGAAGCTCCTATCCCCGGCACTGTACCGCCTGCTTTTGGTAGCGATGGGCTTACAGTCGCGGGTGAGGTTAGCGAACAAGGTGGGGGGGGAGACTTTACGCGTGGAGAGGCTGCAAATGGTGCGCGGCGGGCGATTTAAAAGCTGCTGGCTGCAGACTGTGAGTGGGGGGAGGGGTCCGCCGTACGCTAATGTGACACTTTTAAGGTGGCACTGAAAATCCAACCCCAGTAGAACGGCAGCGCGGAGATGGGGCAGGAGAAGAAGTTCAAAATTTTTGTATTCTGTGCCCCTTACTGAAAGGGTCACTACACAGTAGCCACCGACGTCTGCTGAATGGGATTTGGTAGCCATAGAGATCCGATGGCACGTTGGCAGGACCGGGAGAAAGTAACTGCGCACTGTGTCGGGGTGGATAAAGCTCTCCGTGCTCCCGCTGTCGAAAAGGCAGGTAGTGGCGCGGCCGTTTACCGTAATGTCCATCATGGACTTGGACAGTTGGTGAGGGAAAGATTGGTCCAGCGTCACGGAGGCCAGCGTATGGTCGAGCGAGTCGCTGTGGTCGCCAGACGAGGCGGTGGTTGTCCGGGTCACCCGCGATTGGAGTTGGAGGCGTCCAAGATGGCGGACAAAATGGCTGCGCCCATGATCCCGATCCCCACGCGGCTGGAGGTGTCCAAGATGGCGGACAAGATGGCTGCCCCCATGGTTCACACGCGGCGCTGCTGGCGTTAGCGGTTTTACCTTTGCAGGCGCTGACGTAGTGTCCTTCCCGCAGCCAGAGCAGGTAGCGTTTTTCGCCGGGCAGCGTGCTCTGGGGTGTTTTGCCTGGCCACAAAAGTAACATTTCGGGCCCTTGGACATCGCTGCAGCAGTTGGTGCCGGGGGTGGCGGTCCCATGACCCAAGGTTGCGGCGTCCACGGTGTGGAGCGGTTAGGGGAGAATGCGTCCATATTCCGGTGGGCCGCGTCTAGCGAGAGCGCGAGGGACACTGCCTTCTTCAGGTCGATTTCGCCCTTCTCCAGCAGTCTCTGCCGGGAGTAGTTGGACTTGAGGCCCGCAACGAAAGCATCTCGGATAAGTCCCTCGTGTGTGTCGCGGCCGATACCTCTTTACAATCGCAGGCTCGGCCGAGTAGCTGTAGTGCCCGTAGGAATGCCTCCACTGATTCCCCGGACTGCTGTTTGCGGGATCTCAGGAGGTGTCTGGCATAAACCGTATTTACCGGGCGTGTGTATTGTCCTTTTAGCAGATCGATAGCCGCCGCGTAGGTAGTCGCGTCCTGGATGAGCGTGTAGACTTGGTGGCCCACCTTGGAGGCCAGGATTTTGTTTGTTTCCATCTAGTGTCACGGCTGAGGCTTCCAGGTAAGCTTCGAAGCAACGCAGCCATTGTGCGAACGTGGTAGACGAACCCGCCTCTTGAGGGTCTAGGTCCAGGCATGTTGGTCTGAGGGCATGCAGCAGCACCTGCTGCTCAGCGTTTGGTGCCGACATTTTGTTTTTGTTAATAAAATTGATGCGCTATTAATTACTCATAAAAGACGGAGAGTTAGGAGAGTAACTAAAAGGCTTTTATTAACAAAGAACAGAGCATGCCTCTCGTGGTTGACTGGTTTCCAAGAAGGCAGGGGGCTGCAGAGCAGTCACCTTTATACCTGGGCGTGTGGGTGGAGCCAGCTGAGGCACAGTGTGCAACAACAACAACGGTGAGCAACAATAACAGTGGTTTACCACAGTTGGCCAAAAGGTTCCTGTCCAAAGTACTATCACATCAGGTCAGAGTTGAGTGTCGCAAGTGGACTATTACTAAAACAGAACAGAATAGTCATTCCACAGGCTCTACGTAGAGACATGCTCAAAAGGATTTATGAGGGACACCTCGGAATTGAAAAATGCAAAAGGAGAGCAAGAGACACTGTTTATTGGCCTGGCATAAATAAGGACATTGAGAACATGATAGGCAAATGTGAGACATGTCAGAAACACCAAAACAAACAAGCAAAGGAACCAATGATAGTAGCTGACTTACCAACAGCACCATGGCAAAAGGTTGGTATGGACCTTTTTCATTTGAATGGTAAAGACTATCTATTAGTGATTGACTACTATTCTAACTATCCTGAGGTGGCACTGCTCTCAAGCACATCAGCAAGCAGTGTCATAATGCATATTAAATCCACCTTCGCCAGACATGGGATTCCCAGGATTGCCGTTAGCGACAATGGTCCGTGCTTCAACTGTAAGGAGTGGCAACAGTTTGCAGCACATTATGACTTTCAGCACATCACATCCAGTCCTCTGTATGCTCAGTCGAATGGTAAGGCAGAGAAAGGTGTTCAAGTTCTCAAACAGCTACTGAAGAAAGCAACAGAAAGCAAGTCTGATCCTTATCTCGCCCTGCTGAGCTACCGAGCCTCCCCTTTAGACTGTGGTTCTTCACCTGCTGAACTCTTAATGGGTCGCAAGTTGCGCACCACGCTACCCTGCTGTGCAAAAGAAAAGCAGAGTAAGGAACTGAGACCGAGACTTCAACTGTTAAAGCTGAAACAGAAATCACACTATGACAAGTCATCCAAAACTATGAAATCATTGACAAGGGATGATGTTGTCAGGATTGAGGATGCAAATGCATGGAACAGGAAAGCTACAGTTCTTGAGGAAGTAGGACCAAGGTCATACACTGTTAGAACTGAGGAAGGACAGATTCTCAGGAGGAACCGCCGTTCCCTCCTGAAAACACAAGAAACTATCCAAGAGCAAATCGATGACAATGCCGCAACTGAATCTTGTCACTCACCACCAGAACAATCTAACACAAACACACATACAGGCTCTCCTGCAAACACATCAGACTTACCTGTGCTGAGAAGATCCACATGTGAAGTAAAAAAGCCTGAGTACAAAGAAAAATATAATAAAAGAATTAAAAGCTTAGAGTTCATAAAGTAAAGCTTTGAAGATGTGTTGACTGTTGTGAAGATGTTAAAAGAAAAAAAAAGTTTGTTTATAGAGCACTAACAAAAGTGTTACTGATATCATCTTTATCATTTTTCTTGAAAGTTGATTGATATTGATTTTGTTTAACCTCAAAGGAAGGGGGATGTAATGATCAGTAACATGTCATTCTAGAATGGTACACTAGGTGGAGCTGTATGTTTAGTAGTGGGCTACCCACGAGGCACTAGTCAAGATGGATACTGTATACAAGTCCACATGGCTGAATAAATGACTAGCACAAGCTAGCTGTTCATAATAAAAACGTCTATTTATGAACATAACAGCCTCCCACCTTGCATCCTCCGTAAACTTGACCTCATCCAAAACTCTGCTGCCTGTATCCTAAGTCGCACCAAGTCATGTTCACTCATCACCCTTGTACTCACTGATCTAAAGTAGGCTCCTGGTCTGGCAACGCCTCGATTTTAAAATTTCCATCCTTGTTTTCAAATCCCTCCATGGCCTCTGCCCTCCCTATCTCTGTAACCTCCTCAAGCCATACAACTCTCCGAGATCTCTGCACTCCTCGAATTCTGACCTCTTGAGCATCCCCGATTTTCATCACTTTGGCGGCCATGCCTTCAGCTGCCGAGGCCCTAAGCTCTGGAATTCTCTCCTTAAACCTCGTCGCCACTCTCTCCTCCTTTAAGACGCTCCTTAAAACCTACCTCTTTGACCAAACTTTTGGTCACCTGTCCTTGGGACGTTTTAGTGCATTAAAGGCGCTATATAAATGCAAGTTGTTTAGTTTACACTGGGGGGAAGTAGAGTCATGTGCAGCTCCTGTGATTCCACTGTCAAACTGGCCGCCTTGCCCCAGTGGAGAAATATGTTCTGCCACCATGAGCTAGTTTTAGCAACGTACACACGAAAGTTGGCATATGCTGCAATTTGAACTCTACAGACGACAATGTAAAAAGTACCTTTGGGTTAAATCTATCTGGGCCAATGATGATCCCAGCAGAAGGTGTGAAATCAAGCCACCAAGGCACGGTTGTGGCAGGAACCAGCGCTGAAAAATGCAGGATTGAATCTTCTGTTTTGATTGAGATTTGCAAAGCTGAACACAGGCCTGGATTCAGATGACTTTATAAACTAAACATGCCTCGGTTTTGAGGTTTGATAACCTCTAATGCCTTGGCTTCTGTTGCAATGTTTAAACTCCAAATCAGACCTCTTTTTTAAAAAAAAATTTATTAAGTAATTTTCTTGTAGTGTTAAACAAACTAGGGTTTTGATAAAAGTAAATAAGGAGAAACTGTTTCCATTGGCAGGAGGTTTGGTAACACAAATTTGCAAAAGAACCAGAGTTATAATGATCCGGAATGCGCTGCCTGAAAGGGGATGGAAGCAGATTCAATAGTAACTTTCAAAAGGGAATTGGATAGATACTTGGGAAAAAAATTTGCAGGGGTATGGGGAAAGAGCGGAGGAGGGGGACTAATTGGATAGCTCTACAAAGGCAGGATGGGCCGAATGGCCTCCTGTGCTGGATCATTCTAAATAAGTATTGTATATTTCACACAAGGGATATGCTTTCACTGCCATAATTTATATATTAGGATGTTTTTATGGTTTATGTTTTTATTTGAAAGTTGTGTTAAGTATTCTGGTGAAAAGGTTGGCCAGGCCCCTCCCTAAGACTGTGATACAACCAGGTAACAAAGTCCCCACCGTTCTAATACAACTTGAGATTGCAATGAATGTAAACAAAACCTTGAACTGTGACACAGCGTTAGTCATACCAGGTTTCGAAATGGCAAAGGAAGGCAATAAATGAATGCGAGGAACTCCAATTAACAACATTTTATGAAGGCAACAAATTAATTTGCCACTATTAAACTTGACGGGAACAGGCTTGGGGGTAGAACTTGCTTGGGCAGGTTCCATAAGAAATTGGAGCCTGCTCCGCCATTCAATAAGATCATGGCTGATCTTCTACATCAACTCCACTTTCCCACACGATCCCCATATCCCTTGATTCCCTTGGTATCCAAAAATCTACCGGTCTCTGTCTTGAATATACTCAACATGTAACAGCTCAAGACTGGCATTTAAGTAATTCTGCAGCTCTAACATTTCTTCTAAGCCCCCACCCCCTTCTCTTCTCTCTCCCCCCCGCCCTTCTCTTCTCCCCCCTTCTCTTCTCCGCCCCCCCCCCGCTCTTCTCCCCCCGCCCTGCTCTTAATTCAATTCAATTCAATTCAATTCAATTCAAATCGCTTTATTGGCATGACAAGTTACATCTTATGTTGCCAAAGCATCCGAAAACATTCATGTTTGTTCACAAAAATACAGATCTATCCATACAGTGTATAAACAGATATATCCCTGAGTGTATAAATATATACTTTCATATAATTTATATATACTCTTTTCTTAAATTTGCTGGTTGTCCCTCTGTTTATGGCAAGCTGTAACATAGTGTGCCGCTAGTGTTATGCAATTTCTCTCTTCCCCTAGTAGGTATGGGAGTTTTTGGTCGTCATTCAAATTTCTGAATTCCGGGCATATTTTTGTGAATTTTGGGTAGAAATTCTCCCTTATGTCCTGATATTTTCTACAAGCTGTGAGGAAGTGCATCTCTGCCTCCACCACTCCCTGACTGCAGTGAGAGCATATCCTGTCCTCTCTTGGTAGCTGGGTCTGTCTGTGTCTACCTTTTTCGATCGCCAGGTTATGTTCACTAAGTCTGTACATTGTCAAAGTTTTTCTCAGTTTGCTATCCTTTACCATGGTCAGGTAATCAGCCATGTTGTATTGTCTGTTTAGGGCCAAGTAGCAATTGAGTTTGCTTTGGGATTTTGTTGTTTCTGCCCAATATGACAGATATTTTTCCTTTTGCTTAGCGACGATTGTGTTGGGTCGAATTCTTTGTGTTACGCTGTCACTGTCCTGGGGCTGGTTATTGTTAGTAGTTACTTCACTGAGTCCCAGGACTAGTTGACTGAGGGTATTCTTCTTTATGGTCCTCTCTTGGCATTTCAAGGCTTCGTAGTGATAGCATTGGGGGTTGCTCATTTCTAGGTGTTTCCAAAATTTGGTGGCTCTTTTTTGGATAGTGATTATTAATGGATATTGGCCTAGTTCTGCCCTGCATGCATTGTTTACGGTTTTCCTTTGAGTCCGGAGGATACTTTTACAGAATTCTGCATGTAGGATCTCAATTGGGTGTTTGTCCCATTTTGCAAATTCTTGTTGTGTTAGCGGTCCCCACACCTCACTGCCATAGAGTGCAATTGGTTCAATTACTGATTTGAAAATTTTGAGCCAAATGCTAATTGGGATTTCTATTTGGATTGATTTTTTAATGGCATAGAAAGCCCTTCTTGCTTTCTCTTTCAGTTCATTCACAGCCAGTTTGAAATTTCCCGTAGAGCTGATTTTTAAGCCCAAGTATGTGTAGTTAGTGGTTTGTTCAATTTTGGTTGTTCCTAGTGTGAAATTTATTTTGGGTCCCTGATGTCTGGATCTTTGCTGGAACACAAGGACTTTGGTTTTTTGGGGATTTATTGTCACGGCCCAAGTCTGGCAGTATGACTCCAGCAGATCCAGGTTCTGCTGTAGACCCTCCTTAGTTGGTGACAGCAGAACCAGGTCGTCTGCATAGAGGAGGAATTTAACCTTGGATTCATATAGGGTGAGGCCGGGTGCTGTAGATTGTTCAAGTAGTTTTGCCAATTCATTTATGTAAATATTAGAGTGTCAGTGAGATTGGCGAGCCCTGCATCACCCCCCGCCTCTGTGGGAAGTATTTTGTTTGTCTCCAATTTTAACTGCACATTTGTTGTTTGTATACCTTGATTTAATTACATCATATGTTTTTCCCCCTACCCCGCTTTCGATAAATTTCAGGAATAAACCGTCATGCCAGATGGAGTCGAAAGCCTTCTGGAAATCTATAAAGCATTGGTTTGGGTTTGTTCTTGCAAGCTTTCAAGTTTGACCTTGTTGCCAAATTATCAAAAATATTGTTTAGGTTATTCACTGTCCGGTTTACGCCTTCTTTATTGTGAGTGTATATGTTATCCAGAAAGGTGTCCAAGAGAGCTTGAGTTGATTCATTGCTAATTGATTTCTGGTATTTTTCCGTGTCGTTTTTGGCCCATCTGTACGATTTTTTGGTGTTGCACAGTTTACTGGGTTGTGTTTCTGTGTTGTTTGTTTCTGTCTTTTTAAGATACATAGTAATTTGACTGTGATCTGACAGTGTTGTTTGTGGTTTGACTGTGAATGCTCTGAAAGAGGATGGGTCCAAGTCCGTAATCATATAGTCTACGGTGCTGCAGCCTGCTCTTCTCCCCGCCCCCCCCTGCTCTTCTCTCCCCCCTTGTCTTCTCTCCCCCCCTGCTCTTCTTTCCCCCCTTGTCTTCTCTTTTCTCCCCCTCTTTTCTCCCCCCCTCTTCCTCCCCCCCTCTTCTCCCCCCTTCTCCTTCTCCCCCCTCTTCTCTTCTCTTCCCCTTCTCTTCCCCCCCCCCTACTCCCCCCCCTTCTCCCCCCCCTTCTCCCCCCCTTCTCCCCCCCCTTCTCCCCCCCCTTCTCCCCCCCCTTCTCCCCCCCTTCTCTCCCCGCCTTCTCTCCCCGCCTTCTCCCCCCCTTCTCCCCCCCTCCCCCCTTCTCCCCCCCGCCTCTCCCCCCCGCTTCTCCCCCCCGCTTCTCTCCCCCCCTTCTCTCCCCCCCCTTCTTCCCCCCCCCTTCTCCCCCCCCTTCTCCCCCTCCCCCCCTTCTCCCCCTCCCCCCCCTTCTCCCCCTCCCCCCCTTCTCCCCCTCCCCCCCCTTCTCCCCCTCCCCCCCTTCTCCCCCCCTTCTCCCCCCCTTCTCCCCCCTTCTCCCCCCCTTCTCCCCCCCCTTCTCTCCCCCCCTTCTCTCCCCCCCTTCTCTCCCCCCCTTCTCTCCCCCCCCTTCTCTCCCCCCCCTTCTCTCCCCCCCCTTCTCTCCCCCCCTCTCCCCCCCTCTCCCCCCTTCTCCTTCTCCCCTCTCTTCTCTCCCCCCTTCTCCCCCCCACCCCCTTTTCTCCCCCCACCCCTTCTCTTCTCCCCCCCCTTCTCTTCTCCCCCCTTCTCTTCTCTCCCCTTCTCTTCTCTCCCCCCTTCTCTTCTCTCCCCCCTTCTCTTGTCTCCCCCCTTCTCTTCTCTCCCCCTTCTCTTCTCTCCCCCTTCTCTTCTCTCCCCTTCTCTTCTCTCCCCCCTTCTCTTCTCTCCCCCTTCTCTTCTCTCCCCCTTCTCTTCTCTCCCCCTTCTCTTCTCTCCCCCCTTCTCTTCTCTCCCCCTTCTCTTGTCTCCCCCCTTCTCTTCTCTCCCCCTTCTCTTCTCTCCCCCCTTCTCTTGTCTCCCCCCTTCTCTTCTCTCCCCCTTCTCTTCTCTCCCCCTTCTCTTCTCTCCCCTTCTCTTCTCTCCCCCCTTCTCTTCTCTCCCCCTTCTCTTCTCTCCCCCTTCTCTTCTCTCCCCCTTCTCTTCTCTCCCCCCTTCTCTTCTCTCCCCCTTCTCTTGTCTCCCCCCTTCTCTTCTCTCCCCCTTCTCTTCTCTCCCCCCTTCTCTTGTCTCCCCCTTCTCTTCTCTCCCCCCTTCTCTTGTCTCCCCCCTTCTCTTCTCTCCCCCTTCTCTTCTCCCCCCTTCTCTTCTCTCCCCCTTCTCTTCTCTCCCCCCTTCTCTTCTCTCCCCCCTTCTCTTCTCTCCCCCTTCTCTTGTCTCCCCCCTTCTCTTCTCTCCCCCTTCTCTTCTCTCCCCCTTCTCTTCTCCCCCCTTCTCTTCTCTCCCCCCTTCTCTTCTCTCCCCCCTTCTCTTGTCTCCCCCTTCTCTTCTCTCCCCCTTCTCTTCTCTCCCCCTTCTCTTCTCTCCCCCTTCTCTTCTCTCCCCCTTCTCTTCTCTCCCCCTTCTCTTCTCTCCCCCCTTCTCTTCTCTCCCCCCTTCTCTTCTCTCCCCCCTTCTCTTCTCTCCCCCCTTCTCTTGTCTCCCCCTTCTCTTGTCTCCCCCCTTCTCTTGTCTCCCCCCTTCTCTTGTCTCCCCCCTTCTCTTGTCTCCCCCCTTCTCTTGTCTCCCCCCTTCTCTTGTCTCCCCCCTTCTCTTGTCTCCCCCCTTCTCTTGTCTCCCCCCTTCTCTTGTCTCCCCCCTTCTCTTGTCTCCCCCCTTCTCTTGTCTCCCCCCTTCTCTTGTCTCCCCCCTTCTCTTGTCTCCCCCCTTCTCTTGTCTCCCCCCTTCTCTTGTCTCCCCCCTTCTCTTGTCTCCCCCCTTCTCTTCTCTCCCCCTTCTCTTCTCTCCCCCCTTCTCTTCTCTCCCCCTTCTCTTGTCTCCCCCCTTCTCTTGTCTCCCCCCTTCTCTTGTCTCCCCCCTTCTCTTGTCTCCCCCCTTCTCTTGTCTCCCCCCTTCTCTTGTCTCCCCCCTTCTCTTGTCTCCCCCCTTCTCTTGTCTCCCCCCTTCTCTTGTCTCCCCCCCTTCTCTTGTCTCCCCCCTTCTCTTGTCTCCCCCCTTCTCTTGTCTCCCCCTTCTCTTCTCCCCCTTCTCTTGTCTCCCCCTTCTCTTGTCTCCCCCTTCTCTTGTCTCCCCCTTCTCTTGTCTCCCCCTTCTCTTCTCTCCCCCTTCTCTTCTCTCCCCCTTCTCTTCTCTCCCCCTTCTCTTCTCTCCCCCTTCTCTTCTCTCCCCCTTCTCTTCTCTCCCCCTTCTCTTCTCTCCCCCTTCTCTTCTCTCCCCCTTCTCTTCTCTCCCCCTTCTCTTCTCTCCCCCTTCTCTTCTCTCCCCCTTCTCTTCTCTCCCCCTTCTCTTTTGTCTCCCCCCCACCCCCTTCTCTTCTCCCCCTTTCTCTTCTCTTCCCCCCCTTTCTCTTCTCTTCCCCCCCTTTCTCTTCTCTCCCCCCCCCCTTTCTCTTCTCTCCCCCACTTCTCTTCTCACTTCTCTGCTTCCCCCCCCTCCCCCTTCTCCTTTTTTGCTAGTTTGCCCTATTTTGAATTTTATGGGCATGAAGGTTCTTGCTTCGTTGGTGGAGAGCTCCTAACCAAGGTCTGTTGGTATAAGCAGAGAGATGGGCTGTAGAGAGGGCTTTAAACTAATTAGTTGGCGGGGGGGGTTTAAGAGAGCGAAAAATAAAAATGACAGCGGAGAAGGCAATAGAGCAAGGTAGCAGTGGGGGAATTAAAAACCAGAGCGTGTCAGGAAGGGACAGAATGTATAATGATAAAGGTAAAGTAGTAAAAGCAGGAATAAATTGTCAGACAACATATTTGAAAGTTCTTTATCTGAATGCACGCAGCATTCGTAACAAAATTGACGAGTTGACGGTGCAAATAACTACACATGGGTATGATCTGGTGGCCATTACGGAAACATGGCTGCAAGATAATCATGAATGGGAACTAAACATACAAGGGTATTTGACAATTAGGAAGGACAAGAAGGAAAGGGAGGTGGGGTTGCTATGTTAATCAAGGATGGAATCACTGCAATAGTCAGAAACGATATTGGGTCAAAGGATCAGGATAGTGAAACAGTTTGGGCGGAGATAAGGAATAATAAGGGGAAAAAGTCACTAGTGGGCATAGTCTATAGGCCTCCTAACAGTTGCAACTCTGTTGGTCGGAGTATAAATCAGGAAATAGTTGGGGCTTGTAATAAGGGAACAGCTATAATCATGGGGGATTTTAACTTTCATATTGACTGGACTAATCAAATTGGGCATGGCAGCATTGAGGAAGAGTTCATAGAGTGTATTAGGGATGGGTTCCTTGAGCAGTATGTAACTGAACCAACCAGGGGGCAGGCAATCTTAGATCTGGTCCTGTGTAATGAGACAGGATTAATAAAAACTGTCCTAGTAAAGGATCCCCTTGGAATGAGTGACCATAATATGGTTGAATTCCAAATTCAGTTTGAGGGTGAGAGAGTTGGATCTCAAACCAGCGTACTAAGCTTAAATAAAGGAGACTATGAAGGTATGAGAGTAGAATTGACTAAAGTGGACTGGGAAAATAGATTAAAGTGTAAGACGGTACAAGAGCAGTGGTCTACATTCAAGGAGATATTTCACATCTTTCAAGATAAATATATTCCACTGAGGAAAAAGGGGAGTAAAAGAAAAGACAGCCATCCGTGGCTTAGTAAAGTAATAAAGGATAGTATTCGACTGAAAACAAGGGCATATAAATTAGCCAAATCTAGTGGGAGGATAGAAGATTGGGAAGCATTTAAAAGCCAGCAAACAATAACTAAAAGATTAATTAGGAAAGGGAAGATAGATTATGAAAGTAAACTAGCAAAAAATATAAGAACAGATAGCACGAGTTTCTACAGCTATATAAAAAGAAAAAGGGTGGCTAAAGTGAACGTTGGTCCCTTAGAGGATGGGACTGGGAAACTAGTGGTGGGGAACATGGCGATGGCAAAGACGCTGAACAAATATTTTGTATCAGTCTTTACAGTAGAGGACACTAAAAATATCCCAACACTGGACAAACAGGGGCCAATGCGGGGCGGGGGGGGGGGTGGCGGGAGGAGGAGCTAAACATGATTAAAATCACGAAGGAGATGGTACTCAGTAAAATAATGGGACTTAAGGCGGATAAATCCCCCGGACCTGATGGCCTATATCCTAGGGTCTTGAGAGAAGTGGCGGTAGGGATTGCGGATGCATTGCTGATCATTTTCCAGAACTCCCTGGACTCAGGAAAGGTCCCGGCAGATTGGAAAACTGCTAATGTAACACCCTTATTTAAGAAGGGAAGTAGACAAAAAGTTGGAAACTATAGACCAGTTAGCCTAACATCTGTGGTTGGCAAAATGTTGGAGTCCATTATTAAGGATACAGTAACAGAGCATTTGGATAAACATAATTTAATAGGACAGTCAGCATGGTTTTACGAAGGGGAAGTCATGTTTGACAAATTTGCTCGAATTCTTTGAGGATGTAACATACAGGGTGGATAATGGGGAACCAGTGGATGTAGTGTATTTGGACTTCCAAAAGGCATTTGACAAGGTTCCACACAAAAGATTACTGATCAAGATAAAAAATCACGGGATTGGGGGTAATATACTGGCATGGGTGGAAGATTGGCTATCTAACAGAAAACAAAGAGTTGGGATAAATGGTTCATTCTCGGGCTGGCAATCAGTAACTAGTGGTGTTCCGCAGGGGTCAGTGCTGGGATCCCAACTCTTTACAATCTATATTAACGATTTGGAGGAAGGGACCGAGTGCAACATATCCAAGTTTGCCGACGATACAAAGATGGGAGGGAAAGCAGTGAGTGAGGAGGACATAAAAAACCTGCAAAAGGACATAGACAGGCTAAGTGAGTGGGCAGAGATTTGGCAGATGCAATATAATGTTGGAAAGTGTGAGGTTATGCACTTTGGCAGAAAAAATCAAAGGGCAAGTTATTATCTAAATGGAGAGAAACTGCAAAGTGCGACAGTACAAAGGGATCTGGGGGTCCTGGTGCATGAAACACAAAGTTAGTATGCAGGTGCAGCAGGTGATCAGGAAGGCCAATGGAATCTTGGCTTTTATTGCAAGGGGGATGGAGTATAAAAACAGGGAAGTCTTGCTGCAGTTATACAGGGTATTGGTGAGGCCACACCTGGAATACTGCGTGCAGTTTTGGTTTCCATATTTAAGAAAAGATATACTTGCTCTCGAGGCAGTTCAGAGAAGGTTCACTCGGTTGATTCCAGAGATGAGGGGGTTGACATATGAGGAAAGGCTGAGTAGGTTGGGACTCTACTCATTGGAGTTCAGAAGAATGAGAGGCGATCTTATCGAAACATATAAGATTATGAGGGGGCTTGATCGGGTGGATGCGGTGAGGATGTTTCCACTGATGGGTGAGATTAAAACTAGGGGGCATAATCTTAGAATAAGGGGCTGCCGTTTCAAAACTGAGATGAGGAGAAACTTCTTCACTCAGAGGGTAGTAAATCTATGGAATTTGCTACCCCAGAGAGCTGTGGAAGCTGCAACATTAAATAAATTTAAAATGGAGATAGACAGTTTCCTAGCTGATAAGGGAATTAGGGGTTACGGGGAGAGGGCAGGGAAGTGGACGTGAGTCTAGATTCAGATCAGCCATGATCCTATTGAATGGCGGAGCAGGCCCGAGGGGCCGTATGGCCTACTCCTGCTCCTATTTCTTATATGGGCATCGAGGCACTGTGGTATTCATCTTTGTGACCCATGAAGACATGTCTGCTCTGAGTAATTAGGGAGAAAATTAGCAGTGGAAAGTGAAACGATATGAGAGCATATGTGAAGGATGCAAGACAGACCCATTGGTTTCATAATGTTATAATCTTAAAATTAGGTGCATATCTGATTCTTTGTCAGTACAGCTTCAATACAGACACATATAATGCTGTTTATACTTTGCATATACTGCTAGTTAAACACCAGGGAGCCAATTAAACTGCAGCATAATGACTGTTTTCTTATTTTTGATATTTCCCCATTACGCCTACACCTTGCATGATAATCTGTCTTGTTATAGATTAACCACGACCCAAATGATCTCAAATAAACTCTTGATTGGCAGTACTGGAGATGTACACGCTGCCAGAACGAAATCATCTGGAGATAAGAGGCACATATTCAGATTTTAATCAGAATAGTGTCCAATTTAATCCAGTTTGCAGGCAAGATCCACTTAAAACAGGAGCCAGCTTCCTTCGCTTCTGTAACCGATGGGCATGATCTGCCAACTTTTCCGTTAACTCAGAAGATTCTATTCTGGAATATAAAAGGTAACCTAGTGAGTGAGATTGATCCATGGGTGGATTTTCCACTCGTCAGTTCTGTGGCACTGGCTCGGGGGAGGAAAACGGTATTAATCGTTTCTTTCTATGTTGTTTAAATAGCTGCAGCGAGCCTTCTTAACGTAGAAATGGCCTTTGCACTCTCTGTCCTGTTAATAAAACGTGTCCCCAAAACGGAGTTGTGCAAATGTATTGAATGGTCTCTTCAGTAAATATTTAAAATAAGTCCATTAGATGTGGAACTTGGTTGTAACATACATGGCCAATGTCTGTAATAGTTTGCAATTTTGTTTTTAACATACTGTAGAACACTTTTGCCCCACCCCATACTCCAAGTTTTAGATTAATTGTGAAATAGTACAAAGGTGAATTCCTGATAAGAGTAGCAGTTTGTCCTGTTTTACATTAATCTGTATGTTCCATTGAGGGTTAGAAATGTCCAAAATAGATAAAGTGGCAAGAGTTTTTTTTTTAAATTGTTGCCCAGGGAATTTTTTGTTAATTTTCTCTCTGCCTCTTAAAACTCCTAAATGCTTTTGTTTACAAAACTGTTTATGATTTTACAGTAATGGACAGCAAAATTGAATGGGGCTGTTGTTAGCCGCGCATCCTCACTCGCACCAAGTCCCGCTCACCCATCACCCTTGTGCACACTGATCGACATTGGCTCCCAGTCCAGCAATGCCTTGATTTTAAAATTTTCATCCTTGTGTTTGAATCCCTCCGTGGCCTCGGTCCTCTCTATCTATGTAACCCCCTCCAGCCCTACAACCCTCCGAGATCTCTGCGCTCCTCCAATTTTGGCCTCTTCCACTACTCGATTTGTATCACTCCATCATTGGCGGCCGTGCTGTCAGCTGCCGAGGCTCTAAACTCTAGAATTTCCTCCCTAAACCTCTCCGCCTCTCCACCTCTTTCCTCCTTTTAAGACACTCCTTTAAAACCTAGCCCTTTGACCAAGCTTTTGGTCACTTGTCCTAATATCTCTGTGGGTTGGTGTCATATTTTGTCTGATTATGTTCCTGTGAAGCACCTTGGGATGTTTTACTACATTAAAGGCACTGTTGAGATACCGCGGCAAACGTGGGAGTCGAGACCAGAGTTAGTGAAACACAACTGCTTTAATCAACCTCATGGCAAAGAAGAACTGGAAAAGCCCGTGCAACCACTTAAATACTCCCCAGACAGGAAATGCTCCCGGCAGCCTGTCCCTGTGGGAAACAAGTTGCTGGAGGAAAGGGCCCCCGGCTGGGGGTGTCTGCTTAAACTGTCCATGCCGCCGTGAGTGGATTATGTCCAGTAGTGGCGTGTCGCCACAAAGCTCCCCCCAGAATCCGCTTAGGAGGAGTGGACGAGTCGTGACGGTGGTCTAATGGTTCTGCCGGAGCGGCTCTGAGTGGTCGCCGGTCTAGTTGGTGGGGCCGGGCGGTTCGCCGCTGGCTTGCTGGCGGGATGGCCTCTAGTTGGAGGTCGGGCCACGGGGACCTGTTCCCCTGGTTCTGTGTGTGCTGGTTTGAGCCGGTCGATGGAGATTGTGTCGACTCTGTCGCCGAGTCGCAGCTTGAAGACCTTGTCCCCGGTTTGTAGTACCTCGTACGGTCCGCCGTACGGGGGTCGCAGGGGCCCGCGGTGCGCATCGTGTCGCACGAAGACGAAGCGTGCCTGCTGTAAGTTTGGCGGGACGTGAGGTGCGAGTTCGCCGTGTCGGTTGACCGGAAGTGGGGCGAACTGTTGAGCAGAAGAGAAAGAGTTGAGCCGCTGCTGTTCGGGCGACCAAGGCGTGGTAGCCTCCGGAAGGAATTCGCCTGGGACGCGCAGCGGTTGTCCGTAGACTAACTCCGCTGCCGAGGACTGGAGGTCTTCCTTGACTGCGGTGCGTAGGCCTAGTAGCACCCACGGTAGGCGGTCAGTCCAGGTACTGTCCTGCAGGCCGGCATGGAGTGAGGCCTTGAGTGACCTGTGGAAGCGTTCACACAGCCCATTGGCCTGCGGGTGGTACGTCGTGGTTCGGTGGAGCGTCGCCCCAAGGTTGCGTGCTGTGGCCGTCCAGAGTTCGGAGGTGAACTGGGCGCCTCTGTCGGAGGTTATGTCGGCTGGTACGCCGAACCTTGCGACCCAGGTGTTAACGAACGCCCTGGCAATGTCGGCTGTGGTGGTGGAGGGCAGCGGCACTGCCTCAGGCCAGCGTGTGTAGCGGTCGACCATCGTGAGGAGATAAGTTTGGCCTTGCGATGGCGGCAGAGGACCGACGATGTCGACGTGTACGTGGTCGAAGCGGCGGCTGGGTACCTCAAAGTCTCCCAGGGGTGCTTTTGTGTGTAGCTGTATCTTAACCCGTTGGCAGGCGAGGCAGGAGGTGGCCCAAGTCCAAACATCTTTGCTGAGGCCGCGCCAGACGAAACGCTGGGAGAGGAGTTTGACGGATGCGCAGGCACCCGGATGGGAGAGTGCGTGTTGTGCGTCGAAGATGCGGCGGCGCCAGGTTGCAGGGACGACCGGCCTGGGTTGGCCGAGTGAGACGTCGCAAGTGACTGCCGTGGCTTCGGGCCCGTGCGCGACCTTGGCTAGGCGTAGCCCTGGCAGGCTGGTAGCCGCCGAGAGGAGAAACATAGAAACATAGAAACATAGAGATAGGAACAGGAGTAGGCCATTCGGCCCTTCGAGCCTGCTCCACCATTCAATGAGATCATGGCTGATCTTCGTCTGAGATCATAGCTGATCTTACCAGTTCAGTACCCCGTCCCCGCCTTTTCTCCGTAACCCTTAATCCCCTTAGCCTTCAGAAATATATCCAATTCTCTCTTGAAAATATTTATTGAATTAGCCTTCACAGCCCTCTGCGGCAGGGAATTCCACAGGCTCACCACTCTTTGAGTGAAGAAATTCTTCCTCATCTCTGTTTTAAATGATTTGCCCGCTATTTTTAGACTGTGGCCCCTGGTTCTGTGCTCCCCTGCCATTGGAAACATTCTCTCTGAATTCAGCCTGTCCAGGCCTGCCATAATTTTATATGTTTCGATGAGATCCCCTCTCAATCTTCTAAACTCCAGTGAGTACAAGCCCAAACTATTCAATCTCTCCTCGTAGGTCATTCCCGCCATTCCAGGTATCAGCCTGGTGAATCGCCGCTGCACTCTTTCCATGGCAAGAACATCCTTCCGCAGATGGGGCGACCAAAACTGTACACAATACTCCAGATGCGGTCCTATTCCTATACTCGAACCCCCTTGATATGAAGGCCAACATACCATTTGCCTTCTTAATCGCCTGTTGCACCTGCATGCTCTCCTTCAGTGACTGGTGCACAAGAACACCCAGGTCCCTCTGCACTTCCCCATCTCCCAATCTATTGCCATTTAGATAATAATCCACCCTCCTGTTTTTACCCCCAAAGTGGATGACCTCGCATTTATCCACATTATAGTGCATCTGCCACGTATCCGCCCATTCCCCCAACCTGTCCAAATCGCATTGTAGCCTCCTGACATCCTCATCAGAGCCCACCCCTCCTCCTAGTTTAGTGTCGTCAGCGAATTTGGAAATATTGCATCCAATTCCCTGATCCAGATCATTTATATATATTGTGAACAGCTGGGGTCCCAGGACAGATCCTTGCGGCACCCCGCTGGTCACTGCCTGCCACTCCGAAAATGAGCCGTTTATTCCAACTCTCTGTTTTCTATCCGCCAGCCAGTTCTCTATCCACGTTAATACTTTGCCCCCAATCCCATGAGCCTTAATTTTGCATGATAATCTTTTGTGTGGAACCTTATCGAAGGCTTTCTGGAAGTCAAGGTACACCACATCCACTGGCTCTCCCCCATCTATTTTACCAGTTACTTCCTCAAAAAATTCCAGCAGATTAGTCAAACACGATTTACCCTTTGTAAATCCATGTTGACTCTGTCCGATCCTTTCCCCATTTGTCAAGTGCTCCGCTATTTTATCCTTAATAATCGACTCTAGCATTTTGCCCACAACCGATGTAAGGCTTACTGGTCTATAATTCCCTGCTTTCTCTCTACCCCCCTTTTTAAATATTGGGGTAACATTAGCTACCCTCCAATCCACGGGTACTGTTCCCGAGTCAATGGAGTTCCGGAAGATGATCCTTAGAGCATCTGCTATCTCCAGGGCCACCTCCTTAAGTACCCTAGGATGTAGTTTATCAGGCCCCGGGGATTTGTCGGCCTTCAGTCCCCTCAACGGTCTGGGTCCGTGAGCTGGGCCGCTGCTAGTTGCGCGTAGTCGACCGCAAGGTGATTCGTGCAGATGGCGGGACGGGAAAGGCAGTCGGCGACAACGTTGTCTCTACCGGAGACGTGTTGGATGTCCGTAGTAAACTCGGACACGGCCGCGAGCTGGCGTTGCTGCCTAGCGGACCAGGGTTCGGTATGCTTGGCCATCGCGTATGTGAGCGGCTTGTGGTCCACGTACGCGGTGAAGGGGCGGCCCTCCAGGAGGAACCTGAAATGGCGGACCGACAGGTGGAGCGCGAGAAGCTCGCGGTCGAAAGTAGAGTATTTGACCTCCGGGGGGCGCAGTTGGCGGCTGTAGAAGGCAAGTGGCTGCCACCGCCATTGACCCACTGCTCGAACACGGCTCCGACCGCGTGGTCGGTGGTGAGCGCGACCCGGGCATTGGCCCTCGGGTGCGCGAGCAGGGTGGCGTCGGCGAGTGCGTTTTTGGTGGCGTCGAAGGCGGCTGACGTGTCAGTGGCCGGATTTACTTCGGAGGGAGTCGTATAGGGGCTTCATGAGGGCTGCAGCGCTGGGGATGAACCTGTTGTAGAAGTTCACCATCCCGAGGAACTCCTGGAGGCCCTTGATGGTTTTGGGGCAGGGGAATTGCTGGACGGCCTGCACCTTGTTGGGCAGGGGGACGGCCCCAGCAGGGGTGATGTGGTGACTGAGAAAATCGATCTCGGTTAGGCCAAATTGGCACTTCGCCGGGCTGAGGATGAGCCCGTGTTGGGCTAGGCGCTCAAACAGGATGCGAATGTGTTCGAGGTGTTCCTGTTGGGAGGAGCTGGCCACGAGAATGTCGTCTAGATAGACGAATAGGAAGTTCAGGTCCCGGAGGACTGAGTCCATAAGACGCTGGAAAGCCTGGGCTGCATTCTTGAGGCCGAAGGGCATCCTCAGGAACTCAAACAGGCCGAATGGGGTGATGACGGCCGTTTTGGGGATGTCCGCGGGGTGCACGGGGACTTGGTGGTAACCGCGCACCAGGTTGACCTTGGAAAAGACGGTTCGTCCGGCCAGTCGGGCCGAGAAGTCCTGGATGTGCGGCACCGGGTATCGGTCGGGGGTGGTGGCGTCGTTGAGGCGGCGGTAGTCCCCGCAAGGGCGCCAGCCTCCGCCGGGCTTGGGGGCGATGTGGAGGGGCGAGGCCCAAGGGCTGCTGGAGCGGCGGATGATGCCGAGTTGTTCCATGGTGGTGAACTCGGCCCGCGCGATTTCCAGCTCGGCCGGGTTGAGTCTGCGGGCGTGGGCAGAAACTGGGGGGCCGGTGGTGGGGATATAGTGCTCCACACCGTGTTTGGTGGCTTTGGCCGAAAAGGTCGGGTTAGTGAGGGCGGGAAACTCGGCTAGAAGGGCCGAGTAGTCGTCCGTGGCTCTGGCGAGGCAGTAGGTCGTCAGGCCGGCCGAACGGGCCGGGGTAAATGCGCCAGGGATGGGGGCCGTAGTGTTGATGTCGACGAGGCGGTGCCTCGGAATGTCGACAAGGAGGCCGTGGGCGCGTAGGAAGTCGGCGCCGATGAGTGGGCAGAGGACCCTGGTTGTGAGGAACTCCCAGCGGTAGCGGCGGCCTGCGAGGTCGAGCGTGACCATGCGGGTGGCATATGTGTGGATGTGAGAGCCATTGGCTGCGGCCAGCGTGATACCCCGTGCGCTGCGTTGGATTTCGAGGGCGGAGGCGGGGGTGATGCTGTGCTGGGCCCCTGTGTCGCACAGAAATCGGCGGTTGGTGCTGTCGTCGGTGACGTACAGTAGAGGCCCCTTTTGCCCCGTGGCCATCGTGGGGGCCGGTGCGGGGGGGTGTTTGAAAGTGCACGGTGGCGTGCAGCGTTGGGCCCTAGTGCCAAAACGGGTGTGGTAGTAGCAGTGACCCGGAGTGGTAGGGCGGTTGGGCCTAGTGGGCCGGGAAGACCGCGTGGTCGTTGCCGTGAGGTCGGGCGCGACGTCGCGGGCGGACTGCGCAGAGAGCAGCCGGTCGGCCTTTTCGGCTATCTCATTCAGGTCCGTAGAGCCAGATTCCACAATGAGCGGGCGGATGCTGGCGAGGAGCTGCCGAATGAAAAGCGTGCGAAAGAGGGCGCCGGGGTTTTTGTCGTCCGAGAGGGACAGCATGTGGGAAAGCAGATCCGACGCTGAAGCATCACCAAGGCCGGGGAGGTCGAGGAGTTGGCAGTTGCGCTGGTAAGAGGACGTTTGAAATTTTTTAAGGAGCGCAGCCTTCAGATGTTCGTACTTGCCTTCCGCTGGTGGCTCCTGCAGCGCTGCCCAAACCTTGGGGACTGTGGCGTAGGTGAGAGAGGCGACGAGGTAGTCGTACTTCGTGGCGTCGACTGTAATGTGTTTCAGCCGGAATCTGGACTCGGCTTGAACAAACCAGGCTTCGGCCAGGTTCTCCCAAAAGTCCGGTAGTTTAACCGTGACTGCGTTTGTATCCGCCATGCTAGCTTAGGATTCGTCCTGAGCGTCGGGGTCACCAGTGTTGAGATACCGCGGCATATGTGGGAGTCGAGACCAGAATTAGTGAAACACAACTGCTTTAATCAACCTCATGGCAAAGAGGAACTGGAAAAGCCCGCACAACCACTTAAATACTCCCCAGACAGGAAGTGCTCCCGGCAGCCTGTCCCTGCGGGAAACAAGTTGCTGGAGGAAAGGGCCCCCGGCTGGGGGCGTCTGCTTAAACTGTCCGTGCCGCCGTGAGCGGATTATGTCCAGTAGTGGCGTGTCGCCACAGCACTATATAAATGCAAGTTATGCTTTGTTTGCACCACAGTGCTCTTAAGGTTTGGCAATGACCTAAGAGAGAATTACATACAATGCATTTCTTAACCTCAGTACGGCCCAAAGCACTTCACATCAAATAAATTACATTTGAAATGTACTCTCTTGTGCTGTAGGCAAAATTCACAGCCAATTTGTGCACAGCAAGATACTACAAGCAGCAAATTAGATCATCTTGTTGGAGGTGTTGCTTGAGGGTTGGGTGTCTCATCCGAAAGGCAGCACCTCCAAAGGTGCTGCACTCGCCTCCGTGTCGACCTAGATTATGTGTTCAACCCTTGGAGTGTGACTTGAACTCCTGATTCTGACTCCGAGGTAATGAGGCTACCACTGAGCCAAGCTGTCTTTTAAACGAGGTAATTAAGGAACATTATAACCATTTTCTCACTTGAATATGCTGTTGCTTTCTTGCAATATTTGCAAATTATCTGTAATAATAGTCTGTAAATACCTGAAAATGAGGATGATGCTGTCCAGTGTGGCATAATGGATGCAGAACCAGTCAACTCTGGGTGTGAATTTTTCACTTCTAGTTTATATGGTTTTTCTTTTAAAAACACCTTTTTATAATTTACAAACTTCAGTAATGATTTGAAACTATTAATTTTATGACTGACCTTTTTTGTGACTACAGTGTTTTTAAAGTCACACATGAAAATCAATTTTCAAAAGATTGTTTCAGAAAATTAATGGCAAGGGTTAAAGCTTTTGGAATCTGTAAACTATTATTTGTTATAAAATTCCAGGAAGACAGTCAAAGAGACTCCATTCATTTCACCTCTGAGGCAGGACTGATCAAGAAAGAATGAACTTGCATTGATATAGTGCCTTTCTTACCTCAGGACATCACGAGCACTTCACAGTCAAAGAAGTACTTTTTGCAGTGTAGTCAATGTAATGTAGAAAACGTGGCAATTTGCGCACAGCAAGCTCCCACAAACAGCAATGTGATGATGACCAGATAATCTGTTTGTGATGTGGGTTGAATGACAAATATTGGCCAGGACACCGAGGAGAACGCCCCTGCTCCTCTTCGAAATAGCGGCCATGGGATTTTTTAAGCCCACCTGAGAGCAGACAGGGCCTCGGTTTAATGTCTCATCCGAAAGATGGCACCTCCGACGGTGCAGCACTCCCTCAGTACTGCACGGAGGGTGTCTGCCTGGGCTGAGCTACCCGGGCACGTATCATGTTGCAGATGAAGAAGGGGAACAAATTGTGTAACCATGTAACAGAGACCTGGGGGTGTGCGATACACAAATCTTTGAAGGTGGCAGGACAAGTTGAGAAGGCTGTTTTTTAAAATATAAATAAAATAAATGGGATCCTTGGTGTTTTTAATAGAGGCATAGAGAAAAAAGAAAGGAATATATGTAAACCTTTATAAAACACTGGTTAGACATTGGCGAGGGTGCCGAAGAGATTTACTAGAATGGTTCCAAGGATGAGGAACTTCAGTTATAGGGAGAGACTAGAGAAGCTGGGGTTGTTCTCCTTGGAGCATGGAAGGTAAAGAGGAGATTTAATCGAGGTGTTCAAAATCATGAATGGTTTTGATAGAGTAAATAGGGAGAAACGGTTTCCAGTGGCAGAAGGGTCAGTAACCAGAGGACACAGATTTAAGGTGATTGGCAAAATAACCAGAGGCGACCCGAGGAAACACTGCGAGTTGTTGTGATCTAGACTGCGCTGCCTGAAAGGATGGTGGAAACAGATTCAATGGAAACTTTCAAAAGAGAACTGGATAAATATTCGAAGGGGAAAAAATTTCAGGCAAGTGGAACTAATTGGATAGCTCTACCAAAGAGCCAGCGCAGGCGCGATGGGCCAAATGGCCTCCTTCTGTGCTGTATCATTCTGTGATTCATGCGCCCCACCCACCTGAAGCCTAACCCAGTTTCACAGGTGGTGCATAGCACTGTGTGACATCTGCGATAGACTCACTAACCCATCTGTCATCCAGCATGACCTGAAGGGAGATGGGAGCAGATGGATCACTGGATAGGTTTCCCCATTTAGTAATCTAATATAAAAATTAATAAATAATCATGTAAGGATTAAGCGAGATATAGTTTTTAAAAATTAAATAATTGGTAGATCACCATATCAAATTTGCTTGCTGATGCTTGCAAATTCACAGACACCAAAAGAAAGAGCGAGAGACTTCCATTTAAACAGCATCTTTCACAACCTCAGTACATCCCAAAGTGCTTTACAGCCAAGGAAGTACTTTTGAAGTGTCGTCACTGTTGTAATGTAGGAGACGTGGCAGCCAATTTGCGCACAATTAGCTCCCACAAACAGCAATGTGATAACGAGCAGTTCATCTCTATTTTAGTGATATTGATTGCGGGATAAGTATTGGCCCAGGACACCGCCCTGGCTCCTCTTCGAAATAATGGCCATGGGATCTTTTACGTCCACCTGAGAGGGCAGACGGGGCCTCGGTTATCATTAAAAAAATTATTAATTGAGATCCTGCAACTCTTGATCCTGTTTAATTCATCTGAGGTGGAGTAGCAATCTATGCTGCTCTACCCAGGCTCCTGTCATGTTGGAGGTGAGGAAGGTGTGCAAATTGTGTAACCACCGTACTGCACTGGGAGCATCAGCCGAGATTCTTTTGTGCTTCAGTTCCCTGGAATGGGACTTGAACCCACAGCCTTCTGACTCAAGAGGTGACACGGCTGACACCTAATACAAATGCAATGCTTTGTGCGGGATTGAGCCATACAGATCAGGACAGACCCAGGCCTGATTTTGATTTTGTAGTAAGCTAGTTGGCATCTGCAGCAGTATTTACACTACGATTAACATTGGTTACCTTAGGGTAGGGAAGGAAAATGAATCAACCAGGATTCTTGCCTTTAACTACCATTCAGTAATTCTTGCCATGAAGTGCTGATGTGTAGAGTCAGGTGAGGACACGACCAGTCTTGCATTCTGTCTTGCCCTTTGGTTTTAAATTCCCAACTTGGACTATAACCAAAAGCAATTTTTTTTTCATTAGCACTTTGTTGTAACCTTGCCCGCCCACAAATTTTCACTAGAAATCAAAAACCTTTGGTGGTATAAGTTAATAACAACTACTTGCATTTATATAGCATCTTTAAAGTAGTAAAACATCCACTTCACAGGAGCGTTCTAAAACAAAATTTGACACTGAGCCACATAAGGAGATATTAGGACAGGCGACCAAAAAGCTTGGTCGCAGAGGTAGGTTTAAAAGAGTGACTTAAAGGAGGAGAGATAGAGAGGCGGAGGGGTTTAGGGAGGGAATTCCAGAGTTTACAGCCGAGGCAGCTGAAGGAATGGCCGCCAATGGTGGAGTGAAGGAAATCGGGAATGCTCAAGAGGCCAGAATTTGAGGAACGCAGAGACCTCAGACGGTTATAGGGCTGGAGGAGGTTACAGAGATAGGGAAGGGCGAGGACATGGAGGGGTTTGGAAACTAGGATGAGAATTTTAAAATTGAGGTGTTGCCGGACCAGGTCAATGGCCAATGTAGGTCAGTGAGCACAGGGGTGATGAGTGAACGGGACTTGGTGCGAGTTTAGATCACGAGGCCTTGAATGGATTTGAAAACAAGGATGAGAATTTTAAAATTGAGGCATTGATTAACCGGGAGCAGGACAAAATATGCATGAATCGGTTTTGAATCAATGGGATTTATGGAGGGGGGAGGACGGGAGGACAGTGACAAGGACATTCGATAAATCGAGGTGGTGTGAGCGTGGCTAAGGATCTCTGGAGACAGTGGAGCTTGAGGTAAGGGTGAGGCAAGCAGTGTTGCAAAGGTGGAAATAAGCACCTACAATGGATAGGAAGTGGGGTTTGAAGCTGAGCTTGGGGTCGAACAGAAATCCAGGACTTTGCAGAGTCTGCCAGGCTGTAAGTAGCTCAGGAGGTGGAGGGAGTCCGTGTCAAGGTGTGGAGTTTATGGCAAGGATATGTACTAGCAGGTTTCAATAAATAGACCATGCAACTTCAAGTTAAAGCCCTGGTCAAACAGAAGCAAGGGAACCATTAATCAAATCCAAGGATGGTATGTAATGGCCTCAACAATTTACAAGAAACATAATCCCACCAATTTGCCAGGCTAATGGTTACCTCAACTCTCATAATTTTTGAGTGCTGTTACTTTTCACGAGCTGCCATCTGTTACATTGTCTCTCCTCCTCCCCCTTAATAATCAAGGTCAACAAAAGATTACTTCCTACGGTTTATATATCCATTTTCTGGGACCCGCACAGAGTAGAAAAATGTGGTGTGTGGGATCTCTGAGATGTTTGTATTTTGCGTATCTGTAACGAGGATAAGCAGGAACAGGCATTTGAGGACACATTACACTGAAGAAAAGCTTTCCTAGCAATTTGGTGATGAGCTATGGAAAACTAAACGTAACAGGAGACAAATCTAGGAGTGAGATCCAGAAAAAGCCACAATTTCTTCCAAATTTGTCGTGGCCTGTTGTAGACAGTTTTTCCTCATTTCCCTGCCCCCGCCCCCCACTTCCTTCCACCTACCCAAATATAGCATGATTTATCTCTGTGAAGCCCAGCTTACAGATGTCTGTGAATTCATGACCAGTTGAAAGGGCAAGAAAAGAAAGACTTGCATTTCTATAGCGCCTTTCACAACCTTAGGACGTCCGTCCCAAAGCACTTTACAGCCTCTGAAGTACTTTTTGAAGTGTAGTCACTGTTGTAATGTAGGAAAAGTGGCAGCCAATTTCCGCACAGCAAGCTCCCATAAACAGCAATGTGATAAATGACCAGATCTTCTGTTTTAGTGATGTTGGTTGAGGGATAAATATTGGCCCAAGTCACTGGGGAGAACTCCCCTGGTCCTCTTCGAAATAGTGCCATGGGATCTCTTCCATCCGCTTGAGAAGGCAGACGGGGCCTCAGTTTAACGTCTCATCTGAAAGCCGGCTCCTCCGACAGTGCAGCACTCCCTCGGCACTACACTGGCCTGGATTTTGTGCTCCCGTCTCTGGAGTGGGACCCATAACAGTCTGACTCTGAGGCGAGAGTTCCACCCACTCCGCCACAGCTGACAACCTTAAATTAAACAAAGGTAAATGTCAATTTTTTTTAAATTGCTTTCCTTGATGCTACTATTTTCAATATAGAGCAGGCTCTTGGATTTTTAACCCATTAACATCTCTGCCAGTAAACAGTCGGGACACTAAATCGGCCTCCGCTTCCCAGCACCAGAGTGGAACAATCAGCCAGAGTTCCCGCTACCATGTGCGATCTAGTGAGCCCTGCTGGAAAGTGCATATCTCCGACTATCAGGCCGGCAGAGATTGGGCTCTGCTGCAATGCATCCCATGGTTGTACATCTTGCGAACATTCACTGGCTCGGTTCACACAAGCTGGCATGGTCTTAAAACAATAGTCCTGTGGAGGTGTGCTTTCATTTGCTTTGATGGAAGTTATTCAAAGAAAGAAACACTAATACCCATCGTTATCTGTAGCGTTGGTGTTTATATGTTCAGTTCAATTCATCGACTCCTTTTCAGTGATCATCAGCTCCATCTCATGCGTAGATCACTGTTGAATAGAATACTGCGTTGTGTGGTCATAAACCAAACCATCAACCAACAAGGAGACTGATATTATGGCTACTTAACGATGCCATTCCCTTTCTGTTCAACACGTTGACCCTGAGCTGAGCTTCCAACCCCCATAACCCCTCCATGGCCAAGACTTAGTTTCACCTCCGTAATATCGTCCGTTTCTGCACCTGATTCTGCTCATCTGCTGCGGAAATCCTCATCCCGGCCTTTGTTACCTCTGGAATTAATTATTCCACTGCTCTCCTGGCTGGCTTCCCACCTTGCAATCTCCGTAAACTTGAGCTCATTCAAAACTCTGCTGCACGTATCCATCTCGCACCAAGTCCCGTTCACCCATCACCCCTGTGCTCGCTGATCTACATTGGCTTCCAGTCCGGCAACCTTCTCCAGCTCTACAAACCTCAGATCTCTGTGCTCCTCCAATTCTGGCCTCTTGTGCATCCCGATTTTCATTTGTGGCCGTGCCTTCAGCTGCTTTTTGCAAAGCTCTGGAATTCTCTCCCTAAACCTCTCCAAGTCTCTACCTCTCTCTCCTCCTTTAAGAACATAATAACATAAATAGGAGCAGGAGTAGGCCATTTGGCCCCTCGAGCCTGCTCTGCCATTCAATAAGATCATGGCTGATCTTCTACCTCAACTCCACTTTCCTGCACTATCCCCATATCCCTTGATTCCCTTAATATCAAAAAGTCTATCGCTCTCTGGCTTGAATATACTCAACGACTGAGCCTCCACAGACCTCTGGGGTAGAGAATTCCAAAGATTCACCACCCTCCTGAGTGAAGACATTTTTCCTCATCTCAGTCCTAAATGGCTGACCCCTTATTCTGAGACTCTGACCCCTGGTTCTAGGCTCCCCAGTCAGGGGAAACATCCTCCCTGCATCCACCCTGTCGAGCCCTGTAAGAATTTTATATATTTCAATGAAATCACCTCTCATTCATCTAAACTCTAGAGAATATAGGCCTAGCCTACTCAATCGCTCCTTATAGGACAATCCCTCCATCCCAGGAATTAAGACACTCCTTAAAACCTCCTCCTTTGACCAAGCTTTTGATCACCTGTCCTCATCTCCTTATGTGGCTGGATGTCAAATCTTGTTTGCTAATGCTCCTGTGAAGCGCTTTGGGACGTTTTACTAATTTAAAGTATAAATGCAAGTTCTTGTTCACGTCACCTATTTGACCAAGCTCTTTGTCACTTTTCCTTTATAGCTCCTTCTTTGACTTGGTGTTCATAGTTTCCTTCTGCCTCTGTGAAGTACCTCCAGGATGTTTTTCAATGTTCAAGGTGCTATAGGAATGCAAGTTGCAGTTGTTGATGATTTTCCATGTCCCACAATAAAGTTGTAGCTCTTTAAAGCAGTCTGCCACTTCAAAACGTTGCGTGAAAAGTCAGAGCTTCCCCCGCCCACTCCCTCCAATCTGCGGTTATGAATTGAAGCTGGACTCCACAATGCCCGCGCACTGGATGCACAGATGGGCTCCGTGGTTTACAGGTGTCACAGTTCAGCAGCTCAGCTGTCTTGAGGCCGCCAAATGTGATGATAACCCCACGTAACAGTATGTAGTTGTTGCGGTGGGTGCTGATTAGTTTCATGTTAATGATGGTGGACTTTTGGAACTGCCAAGCCACGTATTCTGCGCTTGGCTAGATTTCTTTTTAACACATTGTCCGTGCCCTTGGGAAAGCCTTTATGAATGTGATGCGATTGCAGCTTTGCATACGTGTGCAATGTGTGGAAAAATAAATCACTTCTATTCTCATAAAATGAGTTTGATTTGCATTTCAGTAAATATCTGCATAATACGTTTATCAAACGTGACCTCTCAATATCTGAGTAAACTTGGTAAATTTAGAATGTACGAGTTAGAAATAAATTGGCAATTGTGTGAAAACGGTGGCAGACTACAACAGATGCCAACATTCATAAACAGCAAATGAATGTTGTAGCTTTATATTGGAGGCACATCACCAGTTAGAACAAAGTTTTTTTTGTCAGCAGCAAAACCAGACTTAATAGACCACTTTTTAATTTTATATTGATTTCTCATTTTGCTCTAAGCATATTTTTCTCTTGCTGAGAGAAGGGTAGTATGTTGAGGATTTTGTGTTAACTGCAGGTTCTTGGCTCCCTGATCAACAGGAGCTTATTTTCTCTACATTATACACATTGTTCTACACATTGCATTCACAATTCTACCTCCAAAATGCTCATGTTAACTACAGAAACAATCGCACTACACCTCGAAGTAGACTCTCTCAGATTACTTATGAGGCATTACAGTTTTGTATCGAACCTTAGTTAGTCCACACTTGGAGTACTGTGAACAGTTCTGGTCTCCTCATTATAAAAAGGATATTGAGCCACTGGAGAAGGTGCAAAAAAGATTTACAAGGATGATACCAGAACTGAGAGGTTATAACTATCAGGAAAGATTGAACAGGCTGGGGCTCTTTTTTCTAGAAAAGATAAGACCGAGAGGTATCCTGATGGAGGTCTTTTAAAATTATGAAGAGGTTCGATAGGGTAGACGTAGAGAAGATGCTTCCACTTGTGGGGGAGACCAAAACTGGAGGCCATAAATGTAAGATAGTCACTAATAAATCCAATAGAGAATTCAGGAGAAACATCTTTACCCAGAGAGTGGTGAGAATGTGGAACTCGCTACCACAGGGTGTAGTTGAGGCGAATAGCAGAGATACATTTAAGGGGAAGCTGGATGTTTCTTTTATTGTCTCCTTACTATCCCCTTTCACCTTGCACCATCATCCCTTTTGTCATTTAATCTCTCCAGCCTTCGGCTGAGACTTGAACACAAACATCTCGGCTGACACTGCAGGTGCCGTCTTTTGGATAAGATGTTAAACTGAGGCCCCGTCTGCGCTCTCCAGTGGGCGTAAAAGATCCCATGCACTATTTCGAAGAAGAGCAGAGGAGTTCTCCCTGGTGCCCTGGCCAATATTTATTCCTCAATCAACATCACTAAAAAAAAAAAAAAAATTATCTGGTAATTATCATATTGCTGGGAGCTTGCTGTGCGCAAATTGGCTGCTGCATTTCCTACATTACAACAGTGACTCCACTTCAAAAGTACTTCATTGGCTGTAAAACACTTTGGAACGTCCCAAGGACATGAAAGGCGCTGTAGAAATGCAAGTCTTTGTTTCTCCTTCCCTTTTGTTCTTTCCTCCCCTCTCCTTTCCCTGCAGTTGCTTAAAACCTGTTACATCTCTAAATTTCCAGTTCTGACGAAAGGTCATTGACCTGAAACGTTAATTCTGTTTCTCTCTCCATAGATGCTGCCTGATTTGCTGAGTGTTTCCAGCATTTCTGTTTTTGTAGGCTTTTTAAAAAAAAAAAGATTTGATTTTGATCTTGCGATCCCTCCATGGCCTCGCCCCTCGCGATCTCTCTAAACTCCTCCAGCCCTACAACCCTCCAAGATCTCTGTGGTCCTCCCAATTCTGGCCTCTTTTTAGCATCCTCGATTTTTACACTCTCCAGCATTGGTGGCCGTGCCTTCAGCTGCCTAGGCTCTAAGCACAGGAATTCCCTCCCTAAACACCGACCTCTCTTTCCTCCTTTTAAGACTCTCCTTCAAACCTATCTCTTTGACCAAGCTTTTAGTCATCTACCCTAATATCTCCTTATCTGGCTCAGTGTCAAACTTTGTCTGAATACACTCCTGTGAAGTGCCTTGAGACATTAAAGGTTCTGTATAAATACAAGTTGTTGTTGTTGCTGTAATAGATTTGTGCTCCTGCAAAATAATTGAAAATAAACATTTTTACAGCAACTTGAAAATTTGTGTATTTTAGGATTGTGAAGCTGATGACATTTGAGAGAAGACTTATTTAACCCAGCCACCATCTAAAGCCTTTCCTGGTCGGGTATTGCACTGGGCAGCTGGGATTCACTCAACTTGAAACAACTGCAAGGTTAGCTTCAACATTTTTTTTTGGACCGGTTTCTTTCACGTATTTTAGCTTCATCACATTCTCTGCAGCTTGTCTCACGCGTGAATTGGGTATGCCAACCCTCCAGGTTTGTTCTGGAGTCTCTGCGCATTAATTTCCAGGGCACCGCGGGTGAGCAACACCCAGGGGGACAAATCATCGGGGCGTTGTTTTTTTTCCCTCTAATTTTCTTTTGAACTCTTTGGGTTGTTAGTTATAAAAAATATCGGACATGGGAATAAAGGCTGTTTGACTGACTGATGGTGAAGAATCATCCAATCAGGTAATGAAGAGTCTATTCATTTTCTGATTGGCTGCGGGAAGGCGAGGCACCGTGAGGATGGACATGTTGGGCGACCAATGGCGAGTGTGCAGGGGCGGGCTGCTTGGAGGCACAAGGTCATGTGATGAAATCTCTAGTAATCCGTCCAACCAGAGTTGGAAACCCGAGTGTGAATTGAAACATCAAAACTTAACAGTTAAGAGGGACTTAGGTGGAGCACTGACCCAGCACACTTTGGGTTTGAATCCCCTCCCCAGACCGATGGGTTGAATGTCTCCACTTTTTATTGGCTGTAAGAATGTGCAGTGAAATGAGTTTGAGCAATCTAAGCTAAACTCCTAGCGGGCACAGCACAGGGGATGATGGACTGAGTCTAATTGTGGAGGATGAAGACCTGACGTCAGGTTTCACCGGACACCCAGCTCTACCTCCCGCCTCTCTCGACTCCTCCCACTGCTTCTTTGTTTCAGACTGCTTGTCCAACATCCAGCCCTGGATGAGCCGCAGTTTCCTCGAATTAAACGCGGGGAAGACCAAAGCCATTGTCTTCGGCCCCCGCAACCAATTCCATCCCCCTCCCTGGCCACTGTCTCGGGCTGAACCAAACTGTTCTCAGCCTCGGCTTCCTATTTGACCCCGAGCTGAGCTTCCAACCCCATAATCCTCTCCATCACAAAGTCCGCCTACTTCTACATCCATAACGTGGCCCATCTCCGCCCCTCCATCAGCTCATCTGCTGCTGAAACCTATATCCAGGCTTTTTTTTTTACGGGCAGCCATGACTAGCCAACACTCTCCTGGCTGGCCTCCTATTTTCCACCCTCCATAAACGTGAGCTCATCCAAAACTCTGGTGCTTGTATTCTCGCCCATCACCCCTGTGATTGCTGACCTCCATGACCTTGCCCCCTCACTTTTGTAACCTCCTTCAGCCCTACAACCCTTTGCGATCTCTGCATTCCTCCAACTCTGGCCTCTTGTGCATCTCCCACTCCCTTCGTCCCACCATTGGTGGCCATGCCTTCAGCCGTCTAGGCCCTAAGCTCTGGAATTCCCTTCTTAAACCTCTGCACCCACCTCCCCCTCCTTTCAAGATGCTGCTTTAAACGTACTTCTTTGACCATGACCAAGCTGTTGGCTATCTGTCATAATATTTCCTCCTTTTGGCTTGGTGTCAAATTTATGCCTGATTACGCTCCTATGAAATAACTTGAGATGCTTTACTACATTAAAGGTGCAATATATATGCAAGTTGTTGATGAAGCTATGGTGCAGATGTATTTAAATATTGTGCTTGGGGTTTTACAAATGATGGTGGAAGCGAGAATAATGGTGTCTTAGTGGGGAATATGAAACAATTGTTAGAAATAACTAGAAAAAGAATAGTTTCAAAAAATTAACAGCTTCAAGATGGATAAGGCACACCGCCTAGCTTATTGAAAGAAGTAGGAGAGAAGATAATGGATGCTCTGGCCACAAAATGATCAATTCACATTAAATATGCAAATTGTGCCATCGGACTGGAGAGCAACCAATTAATACCTTCCTTCAGGAAGGATAAATTGGGTAACCAGAGACCAGTTAGTCTAATGTCAGATGTGGGTAAACACATAATTTAAGATGAAATGAAGGAATCCTAGAAAAGAATCACAGATCCATTCGGCCCATTGTGCCTGTGACGGCTCTTTGAAAGAGCCATCCCATTAGTCCCACTCTCCTGCTCTTTCCCCATAGCCCTGCAATTTTCTCCCCATCAATTATTTATCCAATTCTCTTTTGAAACTTATTATTGAATCTGCCTCCACCGCCCTTTCAGGCAGCGCATTCCAGATCATGACAACTCGCTGTGTTTATAAAAAAAAAAAAAAAAAGTCTCCTCATCTCCCCTCTGGTTCTTTTACCAATCACCTTAAATCTGTGTCCTCTGGAAATTTAGCCTTCAGGAGTGCATGGGTTAATCAAGGACACCGAGTATGGATTTGTTAAATGCAAGGCTTGTTTGGCAAATTCTTTGGAAGAACAGACTGATTGAATACATAAAAAGGCAATGCAGTACATGGCCTCGCTCTCTACGGTTCTAAGCAGGTATGCTGAGGTTCCACGTTGGATCCTGCCATTTAATTTTTCAAATACTGTATTAATCTACTTGCTGTTGGATAAACAGATGGCACAAATGCCTTGGAATTCACTTTGTGATTTTTTTATACAACTTGAATGGTCTGCTGTTGAATGTGGTGACAGCTGTGACCGCTCGCAGACAGAAGTAACAGCTCCTGAAACCTATCTAGCTCCAGTGACTTTCTGTGCTGTGCCTGTACATTGATTCTGGGCTGCTGTGATATTCTGGCAAGCTCTGGACTGTATTTGTCATGATGGGTGATGTAATGACAAGTTGATGTATTGTGCAGGAAGTTGCAAATTGTCATGTGGTGTGATGTGATCATCAAAGTGGGAGGGGCCAAATCTCCTGCTTGGTTGGAAAAATTCAGTAGCTTTTTTCAATATATCGGCGCCGTTTTAATTCGGGTTCCAGGATCTGAGTGTCTGCTCTGGGTGTTCACTTGGCTAAATCCCAGTGGTTGTCGTCCATCCCCCCCTCTCTGCCTCTCGCTTCTCCTTTTATGATGTTCATTAAAACCTACCTCTGACCAAGCTTTTGGTCATTGCCCTAATATTTCCTCATGTGGCTCTGTGTCGAATTTTGTCTGATAATGCTCCTGTGAAACGCCGTGGGACAATTTACTACGTTAAAGGCGCTGTATAAATGCAAGTTGTTATGTAAACATAGCCAGTGTTTAACTGACCTGTAGGGGCCAGAAAGGCCGGGTCATCATTTGGTGCTGACTTTGCTGCTCTCAGCTGGCCTCCGCGCCCCTGAACATAGAAACAGGAGGAGGCCATTCCGCCATTCAATTGGATCATGGATGATCTGAACCTCGACTCCATTTACCAGCCTTGGCTCCATATCCCTTGATATCCTTGCCCAACAAAAATCTATCCAGCTCAGTCTTAAAAGTTTCAATTGACCCCCAGCATCCCCAGCCTTTTGGCAGGGGGGAAAGAGTTCCTGATTTCTACTACCATCTGTGTACAAAAGTGCTTCATAATTTCACTCTTGAATGAACTAGCTCTAATTTTAAGATAATACCTCCTTGTTCTGGATTCCTCCACCAGAGGAAATAGTTTCTCTCTCTCTCTCTCTTACCATTTTAAACACCTCGATTAGATCACCCCTCAACCTTCTAAACTCAAGGGAATACAAGCCATGATTATGCAACCTGGCCTCATGATTTAACCCTTTAGTCCCTGATAGCATTCTGGTAAATCTGCGGTGTACCCTCTCCAAGGCAGGTTAAGGAAGGAGAATATCCGCCTGATCAGCCAGTGACCACTGCTAGAAAATGCACGTGTCTGGATTTCGGGTGAGGTTGGGTTTGCTCTCGACTGCTGAATACCCCGCTGACACACCTGTCATAGGCTTCTGCATCAAGAAGGTCCGCTTGGCTAAGGGAAGACCCAGGTTCATGACAGTGCCTTCAGGAGTGGACAGGTGTGGCACAGTGGAGCTTGAATTCCTTTAGTGAAGTGGGTAGAGAGGAGGAGGGAAAACAATTGGAAAATATGCTTAAATAAAACCTGTAAAGCAAAGCAAGCTATGCTTAGTCTGGCTATGGTCCAAGTTGTTTAACTTGTTGGGCGAACAAGATTAGAATTCAAGCAAAAAAGACATGATTTGTTACTCACTGTTTTGTCTGTTTAGTTGTCCTAGACACAAGTATCAAATGCAGATTGAGGATGAGACTGCTGTCAGTGGTATTTGATCTGGGATGGATAGAGGTTCTATCCTGGCCAACTTCAGTCTACTTATACATACTCGTCTTTTTTTGGTGTTGTGACCAAACTCTCTCCTCCTGCACAAGATAACGCTCTGGAATCAGAAGTATTTGAAAATCCTCGGGCTGACTGTGTAAAATTATTGTTTGTTTGTCGCATTCCTTTCCCGCTTAGAACACCATCTTGCGATCGAGATTTGTTATGCCTTTGCTATTGATAGTCCTGCTGTAAGTTTAATGTGGTTTCTGTCACAGTTTGCGCATCAAGGAGAAGATTGCGACAGAGAGATAATCACCCATGGAACTGTAAACCACACTCCCTCAGTTTGTTTCATAGTTTTGGTAAAGCCAGTTGCTGTTTAATTCAATTTCTTGTGGGTTCTCGGTCCCTTTGGCTAAACGTGACTACTTTCTGTGATTTATTTAGTCCGTGTAAAATGTAAGCAGATTTTATTTTCTTCTTGACCATTCGACACCTGAGATAATTTAAAATACATTTATTGGACAAAGAAAAAGTTAACTGATGCTGCACAATGACTCCAAGGTGAATGTTACCCGAAAGGGGGAAAGAAAGTACTTTTATATCTTTTTTACATCCATGATCTTCGAGTGGGAAAGAAAGAACGAACATGCATTTATATAGCGCCTTTCACGACCTCCGGACGTCCCAAAACGCTTTACAGCCAATGAAGTACTTTTGGAATATAGTCACTGTTGTAATGTAGGAAACGCTCCAGCTAATTTGCGCACGGCAAGCTCCCACAAATAGCAATGACCAGATAATCTGTTTTTTAATGTGGGATGAATATTGGCCAGGACACTGGGGCGAGTTCCTCTGCTGTTCTTTGAAATAGTGGCTGTGGGATTTTTATGTCCACCTGAGAGGGAAGATGGGGCCTCAGTTTAACACCTCATCCAAAAGACGGCACCTCTGCCCAGTGCAGCACTCCCTCATTACTGCACTGGGAGTGTCAGCCTGGAATATGTACTCAAGTCTCTGGAGTGGGACTCAAACCCATGAACTTCTGACTCGGAGGCGAAACTGCTATCCACTGAGCCATGGCTAACACTGAGTGGAAGAGGATCAGTTATATTTGTGCCCATTCCTGTGTTGCTAATCTGTCCTGTTTACACCGCTGGCCAACAAGTGGGAACTTTTGCACATGCACATTTTGTAGAAAGTCACATTTGTGCTTTGTCGGTCTGGTTGTGGACCTTACTCGATGTTGTGGGGGGGGGGGGGGGGAAGAAAGGTTTTGTGGAGGTCAGCAACGGTGAAAGCATGGGTGGGCTGATGGCCGTCTGCAACCAGACCCCAAAATGCTGACCCATGATTCCTGGGATGAGGGGATTGTCCTATGAGGAGAGATTGAGTAGACTAGGCCTATATTCCTTAGAGTTTAGAAGAATGAGAGGTGATCTCATTGAAAAAAATATAAAATTCTTAAGGGGCTTGATAGGGTAGATGCAGGGAGGATGTTTCCCCTGGCTGGGGGAGTCTCGAATTAGGGATCACAGTCTCAGAATAAGGGGTCGGTCATTTAGGACTGAGATGAGAAATTTCTTCACTCAAAGGATTGTGAATCTTTAGAATTCTCGACCCCAGAGGGCTGTGGATGCTCAGTCATTGAGTATATTCAAGACTGAGATCGATAGATTTTTGGATACTCGGAATCGAGGGATAGGGCAGGAAAGTGGAGTTGAGGTAGATGATCAGCCATGATCTTATTGAATGGCGGAGCAGGTTCGAGGGGCCGAATGGCCGCCTCCTACTCCTGTTTCTTATGTTCTTATGTGCGCTGTTGATATTTACCACAGCTGGTGCTTCCACTCAGAGGCGGGAAGTGAAAACTTTATCCAGTATGTTGTATCTGCCTCTGATGGCAAGAGCACTGGAACATTTATACTTCACGGTTACTGCTAAAGGTGCTCTTGCCTTTAGAGGCAATCGCAAGGAAAAATTCAAGTGCTTTCTCAAAGTTCTGCAAGGGACAAAAAGAAGTAACACTTGGGGGTTTACTGAGATTGTTACTTGGGTTTGAGCATAGAATCATACAGCACAGAAGGAGGCCATTCGGCCCATCGTACTGGGATTGGCATCTAGGACTGGCAACATGAGTGAATCTTATGTCAGACCGAGTCCAACCTGTATGTATTATCCTGTTGTTTTTTAGCCTGGGAGACCAGTTTTTCTAGGTCTCCGTGATACCTGTAGTTTGACCAGGAAAATGGTGACTATCTCTGTTTGGGATGGGTTTGGAGAAGGATTCTCTTGGAAACTTTGGGGAGACTACTTCTACTCCTACCCAAATAACATTCTCCGTCAATGTAATTGAGGTTAATGGTGTCGACTGTGGCTCAGTGGGTAGCGCTTTCGACTGAGTCAGAAGGTTGTGGGTTCAAGCCCCACTTGAGCACAAAAATCTAGGCTGATGCTGCCGGTGCAGTACTGAGGGAGTGCTGCACTGTCGGAGGTGCCGCCTTTCGGATGAGATGTTAAACCAGGTGGACGTAAAGATTCCACGGCCCCTACTTCGAAGAAGAGCAAGGTGTCCTGGCCAATATATAATCCCTTATTAATCAACATCACTAAAAACACATTATCTGTTTGAGGGAGCACTATTTCAAAGAAGAGCAAGGGAGTTATCCCCAGTGTCCTGGGTCAAAATTTATCCCTTACTCAACATCACAAAAAAACATTATCTGGTCATTATCACATTGCTGTTTGTAGGAGCTTGCTGTGTGCAAATTGGCTGCTGCGTTTCCTACATTACAACAGCGATCACACTTCAAAAGTACTGCATTGGCTGTAAAGTGCTTTGGGACATCCTGAGGTCGTGAAAGGCATGATAGAAATTTCTGTCTTTCTGTCTCTTCTCTTTCTGTCTTTCATTCTTTCTTACTGTCTTTTTTTATTTTTTTCCTTTCCTTATTTCGGTTGTGCTGATCAATTTTCTCTCCGTCATTCTCGAGTAGTGTCTTTGTGTAAATTCAAGAGATAATACTAGCTTACCCTTTGCTGAAACTGGACATGTGTTCCTTCAATGTATACATGGTAATTAGTCTGGTTTCCAGCCCTTTAAAGATTCCCAGGTAATGGAGGGCTCTGGGATTATAGCTGAAGCAAAACAGACCATGTCTCCTGTGCTTATTAAGAAAGCAGAATGCCAAATTTATAAGACCAGATCCATGTCAGTAAGACATGAGGTTACAATTATTCATAACTTCCATGTGAGCTAGTCCACTATCTCGATGTTTCCGCACATGACGCATCTTCATGTATGAGTCGACTAGCCCCTCTACACATAAATATCCATACTGTACTTGCCCTACAGAATGCTCCCTGTGTGCACAGTAATTTTAAACTTCTTGTTTGCGATTATTTCCTGGTGTCAGTGTGGCTCAGTGGGTACCACTCTCACCTCTTGAGTCAGAACGTCGTGGGTTCGAGTCCCACTCCAGAGACATGAGCACAAAATCCAGGCTGACATTCCCAGTGCCAGTAGTGTCAGAGGTGCCATCTTTCAGATGAGATGTTAAACTGAGACCCTCTCAGGTGGCCACGGCCGCTATTTCGAAAAAGAGCAGGGGAGTTCTCCTTGGTATCCTGGGCCAATATTTATACCTTAACCAAAACACAAAAACAGATTATCTGGTCATGATCTCATTGCTGTTTGTGGGAGCTTGCTGTGTGCAAATTGGCTGCTGCGTTTCCTACATTACAACAGTGACTGCATTAGAAAAGTACTTCATTGCCTGTAAAGCGCTTTGAGACATCCTGAGGTCGAGAAAGGCGCTATAGAAATGCAAGTCCTTTCTTTCTTTCTATGTTAACATGGGACTGGCAGCTTCAGAATTGACGAGACATTTCTTGTATTGCGTGGTTCTGAATGAAACTCCCAATAAGAGAGAGCTCTATTCGTGGACACTTATCTGCATGCACAGAGCTCCTGTCCAATTAAATGTTTTGAGAGTGCAAGCAGGAACAACTACTCAAAATATTTGAAATAACTCTTATGCAAGTTTCTAGAGGTTCAGAGGGCCCCCTTGGCACTTCTTAAACTACATTTGACACTGCCCGGGTGATGCAGAGCAAATGGTGTCAAACCAAAGCTGGTTTTAAAGTTGTAACACAGTATTATCAGTTACTCTCCTTGAAGTTGTACTGGCAATAACTGTTAATTGACAGCGCAACTGTTAATTCAGGGCGGCTCTAAACATTGCTCTTATCAACAGCTCTTATGCACGACTCTTCAAATGAATGGGGACACGATTGTTAAAGCTTTGATTTTTTTAATATAAAATCACCAGTGCATATAATGAGGTGCAAAGCCCTTCTGTGTCAGGCTGTGTATGTTGGAAGCCATCGATTGGACCCAACCTTTGATAACTCCATGTTCAATGGATCATTTTCCGTCCCCTCCAGCGTGATCCCACCACCAAACATATTTTCCCCTCTCCTCCCCTTTCAGCATTCTGAAGGGACCGCTCCCTCCATGACACCCTGGTCCACTCCTCTTATCACCCCCAACACCCCTCCCCCTTCACGTGCAAGTGCAGGAGATGCAACACCTGCCCTTTTACCTCCTCCCTTCCCACTGTCCAGTGCCCCAAACACTCCTTCCAGGTGAAACTGCAATCTAGTATACTGTATTCGCTACTCATGATGCGGTCTCCTCTACATTGGGGAGACCAAACACAGATTGGGTGACCGCTTTGCGGAACATCTCCATTCAGTCCGCAAGGGTGACCCCGAACTTCCGGTCGCCTGTCTTTTTAATTCACCGCTTCACTCCCACTCTGACCTCTCTATCCTCAGCCTCTTACACTGTTCCAATGAAGCTCAACGTAAGCTCGAGGAACAGCACCTCATCTTTCTATTAGGCACTTTACAGCCTTCTGGACTCCGTATTGAGTTCAACAATTTCAGATCATAACCTCTGCCCCTATCTTTTTTTTCTCTTTCTCTCTCACATGCCAACTTCAATCATTCTGCCGTTGTCATTTACACCTCATCTAGAGTCATCTTTTGTTCATTAATTTGTCCCATTACCATCTGCTCTTGCCTTATACCATCATCTCTTTTGTCTCTTAACCTCTCCTGCCTTCCACCCTATCACAGACCTTCCCTTTTGTTCTTTCCTCTCCTCCCTCTCCCTGCCCCTACACTTGCTTAAAAACCTGTTACATCTCCAACTTTTTCCAGTTCTGACGAAGGGTCATCGACCTGAAACGTTTACTCTGTTTTTCTCTCCACAGATGCTGCCTGACCTGCTGACTATTTCCAGCATTTTGTTTTTATCTTTGATAACTGAATTTCTCTGAACACAATGCACCAATTGTGCGATTATAGAATCATAGAATGATACAGCACAGAAGGAGGTCATTCGGCCCATCGTGCCTACGCCGGCTCTTTGGTAGAGCTATCCAAATAGTCCCTCTCCCCTGCTCTTATAGCGCTGCAATTTTCTCCCCTTCAAGTATTTACCCAATTCCCTTTTGAATGTTGCTATTGAAACTGCTTCCACCGCCCTTTCAGGCAGTGCATTCCAGATCATTGCAACACGTTGCGTAAAATATGTTTCCTCGTGTCACCTCTGGTTCTTTTGCCATATATGATGCAGTATCAGAAGCACTGTAGCCACCCACAGCTATGTGATCTGTTTCTGGATTGGTAATCGATAAGAAAGTGCTTATGGCCGCGAATGCGGAGTGGTTCACCTAAGGCAAAACATAACTATTGGCAAGGTAACTCTCAAACATGTGACTTCTACCACCTAGAAGGACAAGGGCAGCAGGCGCATGGGAACACCACCACCTCCAAGATCCCCTCAAGTCACACACCATGCTGACTTGGAAATATATTGCCGTTCCTTCATTGTCGCTGGGTCAAAATCCTGGAACTCCCTCCCTAACAGCACTGTGAGAGTGCCTTCACCACACGGATTTCAGTGGTTCAAGAAGGCGGTTCACCACCACCTTCTCGAGGGCAATCAGGGATGGGCAATAAATGCTGGCCTTGCCAACGGCGTCCACATCCGTGAATGAATAGATAATTAAAAAAAACTCAGTTGCTGAAAGTGCTTCTTTAATGTAAACTTCTGAGTTTTTCCAAAAGTATATGGAAGACAAGCACATCAGATAAGGTACCTATCACACAGGCCACCTAATGCAGCATGCAAAGTTCTTCAGAAATTCAACAACATTTATGAAAAGACAGCATGACATTAACCTCTCCGTCACTCCACCTCTCTTTCCTCCTTTAAGATGCTCCTTAAAGCCTACCTCTGACCAAGCTTTTGGTCACCTGTCATAATATCTCATGTAGCTCGGTGTCAAATTTTGTTTGATAATTGCTCCTTTAAAGGCGCTATATAAATGCAAGTAGTTGTTGTTTTGCCGATAGTTGAACTCATTACTGTACTTATCATTGAGTATTCATGACGTAGGCAGAAGATGGACAAACAGCAGAGAAGGGGGGGGGGGGGGAAGGGAAGCAACCAGGCAGGGGGGGGAGGAGAGAGGGGAACTCAAGAAAAATGGGGAGTATGATTTAAAACTAGAGCTGTTAAGAATCCCCTGATAAAAGCTTCATGTGATGAAAGGCTCAGTAAATAAACTCTCTGCGTGCGGTAGTACTGAGCCCACACATACCAGGGGAAATTCCTGGATTTAATTCCGAGTTTGTGCTAAGTTAACTGATGTCAGCTGGGCAGCTTCTGACGAACCTTGTTTGAAGTGCATGTTAATGTTGGCTGAGTCTCGGATTGGGCTTGCCTGTGATACCGTTCATAGGTGTCCGCCGTGGCTCAGTGGGTAGCGCACTCTCCTCTGAATCAGAAGCTTGTGGGTTCAAGTCCCACTCCAGAGACTGGAACACAAAATCCTAGGGAGCTGAGGGAGTGCTGCACTGCCTGAGGTGCTGTCTTTTGACAGATGTTACACTGAGGGTCCTGTCTGCGCTCTCTGGACATAAAGATCCCAGGGCACTATTTCAAAGAAGAGCAAGGGAGTTCTCCCTGTTGTCGTAGCCAATATTTATCCCTCAACCAACTTCACTAACAAACAGATTATCTGGTCATGAACACATTTGATGTTTGTGGGATCTTGCTGTATGCAAATTGGCTGCCGCATTTCCATCATTACAACAGTGACTACACTTAAAAAGTACTTCATTGGCTGTAAAGTGCTTTGGAATGTCCTGAGGTTATGAAAGGCGCTATATTAATGCAAATTCTTTCTTTATAGTTGAATAGCTAGTTGACACTATTTGAGTAAATGGATGCAAAGTGGTTATCTGGATGCATATATATAAAACCAATGGATCTGCTGACAAATGGGGGAACAATAATTTCAATCTCTAGTATTCCTTGCATATCTTCGACCCTCCCAATGAAAACTGGATTGATATTTTAAAGTATATTGCTTGCTGGCAAGACGTGACCAGGGAAAGACGCTCCCGGATGACTTATTATTGAACGAGCTTGCTGCCGATTGGTTCCTAGTAAGCGAAGTGGAGACCACCAATCCTCACCAGTCCTGCACCGGTTGGGACTCGCAACAGTTGTTTGGTAAATGAAAAATAATTGGGAAAATGATCGGACAATGGTAATCAAGTATGAAGTAATTCCAATTACCAACCATCGCTAGGGTGATGCATGTTTATTTAAATGAGACATATTCATTAGCCTAGCATTGAAATGATTCACTATATTGAGTCATAAAATATGGTTACTATAACAACTGTTTGCTGAAGCACTGATTAGAAGGCCCTATTAGAATGATTCTAGATAATTGGGGGACATATCCTTTTTAAAGTGAGTGTGCGCTGGTTCATTTTTTACTTTTAATGCACTCTGGAAATGCTGATGCCTGACTTCTTTATCTTACAAAACTGCTTCAAGCAGAGGATTCTTGTAATCTCTCCCCCCAAAAGCTAGGGCAATTGAAAAATTCCAAACCGAGGTAGAGATTTTTGTTGCGTAAGGGTATTAAGGGATATGGTACCAAGGCGGGTAGATGGAGTTGAGGTGCAGTTCAGCCATGATCTAATTAAATGGCAGAACAGGCTCGAGGGGCTAAATGGCCTCCTCCTGTTCCTGTGCAATATCCTGAAGCTTCCCTTGTGTAGGGGAGTAGATTCTATATCAGCAGCAGCAATGCTCAGACAATTGTGTGGTACAATAGTTTACACACATGCAATTGTTTGATAATTAGGACTTTTGCTTCTGTCCGCTGTACCTGCTGCGACCGCAGGGGAAGATTGATACAGACTAGTAATATGAAAACTGTATTGCTTTTGGCCTGTACAGGCAAACTTGAATGCTCAGCGAAGCTCCAGGGGAAACCATTTCTTCTGGTGGGTCTCGGTGGCTGCGGAGGCAGTACCTGTAATGTCACCTTGTTTACAACACCACCTCTGAATTGGGGTTGGGATCAGTGGTGACTTAGTTGGTAGCACTTTTGCCTCCGAGTCAGAAGGTCATGAGTTCAAGTCCCACTAGAGTGACCTGAGCACAAAATCTAGACTGACACTCCCAGTGCAATACTGAGGGAGTGCTGCGCCGTCGGAGGTACTGTCTTTTGGATGAACCTTAAACTGAGGCCCCATCGGCCTTCTCAGCTGGACATTAAAGATCCCACGGCCACTATTTTGAAGAGGAGTACTCTCTGGTGTCCTGGGCCAGTATTTATCCCTCAATCAACATCATTGAAAAAGATGATCTGGTCATTTATCTCGTTGCTTTTTGTGGGTACTTGCAGTGCGCAAATTGTCTACTGCGTTTCCTACTTTACAGCAGTGACTGCAGTACAAAGGTGCTGTGAAGTGCTTTGGGATGTCCTGAGGTCGTGAAAGGTGCTATATAAATCTTTCCTTTCTTTTCCTTCCTTCTTCCCTTCCATCTTCCTTTGCTTCATTCTTTCCTTCAATCCTTCCTTCTTTCCTTCCTTTTTCTTCAGTTCCCTTTTCCTTCTTCATAACTCAAACACAGGCCTGCAATGTGAGCATTACTAATAGTTTTCAAAACAATACTGCGGTCAGAAAGGGGGATGAATTATTAATTACTTAGCTGGTATTTGACTGGGTCAGGAATTCAGAATTTCTCCAAGAAACCAATACTGCCAATAACTATTTGAAATCTCTCTCTTTTATGGCTTGTTTTTTTTCAATTGCTTGGGTTCCCTGGACCTTTTTGTTTCTCCAAAGTTGATAATAGATGCAAGGAGGCACTGGAGAAGGTGCAAAAAACGATGATACTAGAACTGAGAGGTTATAACTAGCAGGAAAGACTGAACAGACTGGGGTTCTTTTCTCTAGAAAAGAGAAGGCTGAGGGGTGACCTGATAGAGGTCTCAAGTTATGAAGTGGGCTTGATAGGGTAGGTGTGGAGAAGATGTTTCCACTTGTGGAGAGTCCAAAACTAAATATAAGATAGTCACTAATAAATCCAATAAGGAATTCATGAAAACCTTCTTTACCCAGAGAGTGGTGAGAATGTGGAACTCGCTACCACAGGGCGTGGTTGAGGCACATAGATGCATTTAATGGGAAGCCAGATAAGTACATGAGGGAGAATGGAATAGAAGGATATGCTGATAGGGGAGATGAAGTAAATAGAGTGGGAGAAGGCTCGTGTGGAGCATTAACGTCTTGCATAGAGCATTTGGGCCGAATGGCCTGTTTCTGTGCTGAAGGCTCGATGTAACTCAATGTGGAATAAAAAGCTGTCTCCGCACCAAAAGTGACCTCAAAACTAAAAGTAAAATCAAAGCTTCAGTCAGAGCACAGAACAACTGTCATAAGTACTCAGTTATGTTACAGCTGTACAGAGCTCTAGTTAGACCCCATTTAGAGTATTGCATTCAAATTCTGGGCTCCGCACCTTGGGAAGGATATATTGGCTTTGGAGAGGGTGCAGCGCAGATTCACCAGAATGATACTTGTAGTGTATGTACTTTGGAGAAGGAACTATATTCTGCAGCCCCTGTATACTGCAGTACCAGTAGTGACCACCCCGGTATATAAGCCTGTGTAGTAACTTTGTATAGTAGTTCCACTTTTGTCTCCATTCAGTAAACACCTGTTATAACCAACTCCTGCAGTCCGTGTCTCAATTGCACACGGACGTTACACTGGCGACGAACAGATCTGAACTTACCTACAGTTCTGCACCACCTCACGGGGATCCATCCCTGAAGCGAAGTTGTTAGAGGTCGAGGCCAGAAGGAAGAAATCCAAAAAGAAAAAAAAACAAATGGAAGAAACGGGCATCGACCGTGGGCAACCGCCCTCTGATTCATCGAATTCGAAGATTTGCAGGAGAGGCTGTCGAGAGCTGGGCTTGGTTATCCAGTCTATGGTGTTCCAGCTAATCGGGCTGGTGGCAGGTAGTACACTGATCCTTCCTGGGCTGCGGCAGGCTAGAGCTCGATCGGGTGGCTTTTCAATGAGGCCGAGCAGCGTTGTCGGGAAGAGGAGAGAGAGAGGGTGGAGCACACAGGGCGCGGCCGGTGCTACGAAGCCGGGCAGCGTACAGACCCGAGAAGAGGGAGGAAAGTGTCCCATAGGGTCTGCTCTGATGACGGGAACAGTAATTAAAATAAAAGAAATTAGAAGCGCAGAAAGCCGTGAGGAGCTGCAGTTTGCCACGGGGACCGCGGAGAGCGGCGTTGGCAGCAGCGCGGGGGGGGGGGAAGTGCGCGAAGACCATAGGGCGTCGCCATCAAGACATAAAAACGCCAGCAACAGCGCTAGCAGCAGCGGAGAAGACAGCGTGGGAGGCGCCATCTTAATCCAGCGGGGAAGAAGGCAAAGCGCAGAAGGCGCCATTTTGTTCAATCTGGGAAGAAGGCAAAGCGCGGGAGGCGCCATCTTAGATCTCCAAGATGCCGAAGACTGGCAATATCACTGCCTTCGATAATGCAATAGAAGACTGGACCACGTATGTGGAAAGAGTCGAAGTATACTGCAAGGCAAATGAAGTAGCCGATGAGAAAAAGGCATCGGTACTACTAAACGTAATGGGCGCAAGAACGTACGGCCTATTGCGGAACCTGATCACTCCAGTCAAACCGATGGTGAAGAGTTTTAACGAAATTGTTGATATCCTACAGGAACACCTAAATCCTACACCGCTGCTGATAGCAGAAAGATTTAAATTCCACAAGAGAAATCAGCATAAAGATGAGAGCAATGCTGATTACCTTACGGAACTACGCAAGCTATCAAAGCACTGCCAGTTCGGAGCAGGATTGGCAGATACCCTACGGGACAAATTTGTCTGTGGACTCCTGAGTGAAGGAACCCAGAAGAGGTTACTCTCAGAGAAAGAGCTGACGCTAGATAAGGCTTTCAGCGTGGCAGTATCGTACGAAGCAGCAGCAAGGGGAGCTGCGGAAATACAGCAAAAGCCACAGGAATACGGCACCCACGAAATGACACGGGGATTTGAAAAATGTTATCGCTGCGGCAGAACAACCCATGACCAGAAGGACTGCTGGTCCAAGGACAAAACATGCAGGCAATGCGGAAAGATGGGACACATTGCACGAGTTTGCAGGTCCGGGAAGAAGACTAACGACAACAAAAAAACTGCTAAGGAAAAGTACAGGAAAGTACAAAAGATGACGGACAGTAGTTCCGAAGACCAGAAGAGCGATAGTGAATCCGGGAACAAGAGACTAAGCTGTCTCAAACTACACAACGTAATCGCAAAAGAGGATCACCGAACCATTTGGGTCACCCTCACGATAGCAGGGTCCCAAGTCAAAATGGAATTGGATACAGGATCAGCCCTGACCGTCATGAATCGACGAGACTACGAGCGGCTATTCTCACACATACCCTTGAAAGACACATCCATTGTCTTGAAGACGTATACGGGGCAGAAAGTATACCCCAGAGGAAAAATAAGGGTGCCTGTCGAATACAACGGCAAGGAAATACAGAAATTGTATCTGTACATACTGCAAGATGGTGGACCACCGTTATTGGGACATGAATGGATCAGAAAGATAAGTTTAGACTGGCACTCCATTCAGGCACTGACGGTGGCTGGTAAAAAGGATGACGACGTCACACCTGGACGATTGTCAAAAATCTTGGCTAACGCTAAAGAGGTATTTCAACAAGAACTGGGAACTCTTAAAGGCATAACCGCCTTGATAAAAATGGAAGAGAATGCAATTCCCAAGTTTTTCAAAGCAAGACCGGTACCGTATGCAATTCGCCCAGCCGTCGAGGCAGAGCTGGAGAATCTGGAGAATGCAGGCGTGCTAACTAAGGTAGACTGGAGCGAGTGGGCGACACCCATTGTTCCTGTCATGAAGAAAATATTAAACAATAAGTCTGAGGAGCCAAGGAAGGTTCGCATCTGTGGGGACTTCAAGGTGACGGTGAACCCAGTCCTTCACGCAGTACAGTATCCTCTTCCGAGGATAGAAGATATTTTCGCCTCACTATCTGGAGGGAAGCGTTTTACAAAAATTGACCTAGCGCAAGCATATTTGCAGATGGAGGTTGAAGAATCCTCTAGGAAATATCTCACGATAAACACTCACAAAGGTCTTTACCAGTATAATCGACTGGTATTCGGAGTTGCATCAGCTCCGGCTATATGGCAAAGAGCGATGGAACAAGTCCTGCAAGGGATTCTGGGGACTCAGTGTTACTTGGACGACATCCTAGTGACAGGTGAAAATGACAGTGAACACCTTGCCAACCTAGAGCAGGTGCTCACGAGACTAAGAGAACATGGGCTACGAGCCAATCGCCCCAAGTGCGAGTTTTTTAAGAAACAAATATCGTATTGTGGCCACGTGATTGATGAAGAGGGGTTACATAAGACCCCTGACAAAATTGAAGCGGTAGTTAAGGCTCCAGCGCCTGAAAATGTGTCGCAACTGAGGTCATTCCTCGGATTGGTGAATTACTACCATAAGTTTTTGCCGAATTTGTCCACAATTCTGCACCCACTGAACGCCCTGCTACAAACTGGAGTAGCATGGAAATGGAGCGATGAATGTAAGCAGGCCTTTCAGAAGTGTAAAGGCCTGATCACTTCAAGAGAAGTATTGGCTCACTACAACCCATCACTACCGATAAGACTGGCATGTGATGCGTCTCCCTACGGCGTTGGAGCGGTACTGTCACATAAATCCCTTGATGGTTCAGAGAGGCCGATAGCTTTTGCGTCACACTCGTTAACTGCAGCCGAGCGTAACTACGCCCAGATTGACAGAGAGGCCCTCAGCCTGGTGTGGGGGGTGAAGAAGTTCAATCACTACCTGCACGGACAGAAATTTATTCTACTAACTGATCATCAACCCCTTGTCTCCATTTTCAACCCTAAGAAGGGCGTCCCGATAATGACAGCACAACGGCTACAGAGGTGGTCCCTTTTCCTAGGGGCACACCAATATGACATCGAGTACAAAGGAACTAAACAGCATGGGAATGCTGATGGATTGTCGCGCCTACCGTTGCCGACGGTGGAAGAAGCACCTGCAGTGGATCCTGTGGAGATATTCCACTCGACCATAGTCGAATGTCTACCTGTGACGAATGCAAACATAGAAAAGGAAACACGAAATGACCCGACACTCTCCAGGGTCTATGATTTAACTGTGAAGGGATGGCCAGCACATGGCGAACCACTGTTGCCAGCATTCTCGCCGAGAAGAGAACAGCTGTCAGTGTGCCGAGGAACCTTGATGTGTGGATCCAGAGTCGTAATTCCACCCAAATTGAAGGATAGAGTGCTCAATGAGCTTCATGAGGGTCATCTGGGAGGGGTAAAAATGAAGAACTTAGCCAGAGCGTTTGTGTGGTGGCTGGGAATCGATAGAGAAATCGAAGAGATGACCAAGAGCTGTACAGGATGCCAGAAGGTCCAAAACGCCCCACCACAAGCTCCTTTACATCCATGGGAGTGGCCCTCATCTCCATGGCAAAGGGTACACATTGATTTTGCTGGTCCATTTATGGACTCGATGTTTTTAATTGCGGTGGATGCACATTCAAAGTGGCCAGAGGTAATAAAAATGTCCTCAACCACCACAGAAAAAACTATCACAGTCTTACGAACCATATTCGCCAGAAATGGGCTGCCTGAACAGATTTGCTCCGACAATGGACCACAGTTTGTGTCTGAAGAGTTCCGGAGGTTCTTAAAGAACAATGGTGTTAAGCATTACACATCCGCCCCATATCACCCAGCCACCAATGGATTGGCTGAGAGGTTCGTTCAAACATTCAAGAAGGCTATCAAGGCAATGTGTAATGAAGACATACCCCTACAACACAAGGTGGATAACTTCTTGTTTGCCTACCGGAATGCGACACATGCGGTTACCAACCAAACTCCAGCCATGATGTTCTTCAATCGAAGGCTACGATGCCGCTTGGATTTGGTTAAGCCAAACATCAGAAGAGATGTGGAGAACAGGCAGTTTCAGAATATGAATGAAAGGCCAACCAGGAGTTTCAAGATAGGTCAACCAGTTTTGGCCCGGGACTACCACACAGAGAAATGGCAGCCAGGAACGATCTGCACACGGCAAGGACCTCTAATGTATACCGTGGACGTTGGAGAGAGCATTGTAAGACGCCATGCTGACCAGATTCTAGAGTCACTGGAAAACGTCAAATCCACACCACGATCCGATACACCTGGTGATGAAACCGAAGTACCAATTGCATCTACCTCAGAATCAGTGATATTGGAAGCAGACGAACCAAACAACGACGTTGATCCCGAATCAACTTTGCCAGAAGAACCTGATACCCCAAAGAGGCGTTATCCAGACAGAATCAGGAAGCCTCCTCAAAGACTGAATTTATAATTGCTTAACTTCAGCTAATGTATATAGCAACTGTAATTGTAAATATGTTATTTAATTATTAATCGAATGTTATGTACTGTTTAGCTAAAAGGGGAGGAATTGTAGTAGTGTATGTACTTTGGAGAAGGAACTATATTCTGCAGCCCCTGTATACTGCAGTACCAGTAGTGACCACCCCGGTATATAAGCCTGTGTAGTAACTTTGCATAGTAGTTCCAGTTTTGTCTCCATTCAGTAAACACCTATTATAACCAACTCCTGCAGTCCGTGTCTCAATTACACACGGACGTTACAATACTGAGGCTAGAAGGGTTAAATTATAATGACAGGTTGCATAGAGTAGGCTTGTATTCCCACTATAGAAGATTAAGGGGTGATCTAATAGAGTTGATCGGGTAGATCGAGAGAAACTATTTCCTCTGGTGGGGAGAGTCCAGAACAAGGGGACATCACCCCTGAACGGCCCAGCTCTAATTTTAAGGTTCTGTCAGGAAGCACTTCTTCACACAATGGGTAGTGGAAATCTGGAACTCTCTTCCCCCAAAAAGCTGTTGAGGCTGGGGGTCAATTGAAAATTTCAAAACTGAGATTGATAGATTTTTGTTAGACGAGGGGTATTCAGGGTTACGGAACCAAGGCGGGTGGATGGAGTTAAGATACAGATCAGCCGTGATCTGATTGACTGAACAGGCTCGAGGGGCTGAATGGCTTCCTCCTGTTCCTATAACACTTCGGCTTGAGAGAAGTTTTTGTTTCAAAGCCCGCAAAGTAAATGAAAGGGAGGGGAGCACACGCTGAGTGAAGAATTTCAGTTGCAACTCATTTTCAGTATCTGCAACCTAAATCTGTGTTTACAGGTTGGGCACATACTTCATGGTGTTATTGCTATGCTGGAAGTAATCTTACTGAATGAAGATTTAAATTTGAGATGAATATGCAGGGTGAGGGGTGGGTAAAACTCAAGTAAAGAAAATCAAAACCATCCGTTTTGGTTCTGCAATGTATTTTTGGAGTTTAAACTGGCTTGGTTACTTAATTTCTCGCCGAGCCTGGAGTTGGTGCAGATAATACCCAAGCATTAGAACCAAGACCTTGACCGTGTTCTCAGGCGAACCTAAAAGATCCCAAGGCAGTATTTCGAAGAGGAGCTGGGAAGCTCTCCCCGGTGTCCTGGCCAATATTTATCCTTCAATCAATATTTAACAGATGATCTGGTCATTATCACATTGCTATTTGTGGGAGCTTGCTATGCGCAAATTGGCTGCTGCATTTCCTACATTACACCAGTGACTACACTTCGAAAGTACTTCATTGGCTGTAAAGCGCTTTGGGACGACCTGAGGTTATGAAAGGCGCTATAGAAATGCAAGTTTGTCCTTTCTTTACATGTGCCCTGTTGTTTTCTTCCAGTTCCGTCATTCCCTAGTTTTCTCTTTCCCGTTTCCTGGGGTGAGCTTACTGGCGCTGGGGGTTAAGGTGCGATGGGATCTCATGGGTATATTACCAAAATTCAGGTTATAAAAATTACACCAACACAAAATGGCAGTGGAGCATAAGTCAGTCCTTTTATACTTTAAAGGGCCTTTCAGTGGTTGAAGGCCATTACTTCTGCATTGCTGAAATTGTGATCATTCTAACGTCAAAGTTCTGCAAGCCACGACAGATGCAAATAAGAATTACAGTAGCAGCGTGAACAAGCATGCAATTGTGGCTTGCCAGCCCTTTCTGTGGTATCGTTGAGGCATATGGGGCTCTGTATCTGATTACATGAATATCATTTGATGCTAATAACAAAGGAAGCTGGCATCTGTGAACTTGGGTCATTTTCAGTTGAGCGAAGGATGCCAGCGTATTGTTTGAAGATCAGCCTCCTTTGACCAGAGGCTGATGTTTTGAAGCAGACCTTTTTGATTTGTACAACTGGCCCAAAAAGATTGGCCGAAGATGAAAAATACACTTCTGAACAATCAAGCTGATTGCAGGTTTTTTTGTTCTATGGCCTGCTCGCACTGAATCATTCATTGTATTTGTACTTTGGCACTGTATGCTACTCAGCCTTTTGATTCTTCACAGAAGTCACACATCCGTGAACACTGGCAGCATGAGGTGTACTTGCCAATTCCTCTTTTTCATAAAATGATCTATGAAAAACTTCCCTTCACCTCCCCTCAAGCATTAGCCTGACCTCCTCGAGTACACCCTTTTGTTTAGAAATTGTATCAATTGCTTGGAATGTACAGCACAGAAACAGGCCATTCGGCCCAACTGGTCGATGCCGGTGTTTATGCTCCACACGAGCCTACTTCATCTCACCCCATCAGCCTATCCTTCTATTCTTTTCTCCCTTATCTAGCTTCCCTTTAAAGGCATCTATGCTATTGTACTTGGGAACACTAAAACGGTCCCTGCTAGCCACACAGTCAGGGCTTAGTGTAAGGGAGTAAGAACATAAGAAATAGGAGCAGGAGTCGGCCATTCGGCCCTTCGAGCCTGCTCCGCCATTCAATGAGATCATGGCTGATTTTCTGCCTCAACTCCATTCACCGGCCCTATCGCCATATCCCTTGATGCCCTTACTAGTCAGAAATCTGTCGACTTCTGTTTTGAATATACCCAATGACTGAGCCGCCACAGCCCTCTGGGGTAAAGAATTCCAATGATACACCACCTGTGTGAAGAAATTTCTTCTCATCTCAGTTCTGAATGGCCTACCCTGAATGGGAGTGATGTACTAGAGTAAATATTCCAAAACTTGAGACTGGGTAAGTAACATCCTTTTGGCAGATGAGCAGGCAGAAGAACAAGTTAGTGCTCCAACAAATTATGCCATGCTACTACACTACATGGGCCTGAAGGTGTCTATATGGTGTTGATGCTGTCATGGCCAGAACAGCATCTCCAGCGAGGATCCGCTCTCCTACCCCTCTCGCCTGATGCACACAATCTCTTCTGTCTTGGCATTGTGCCAGCGAATCATGGTGTGTATATAGAAGTGGGATTCTCCCAGCATTCATAATAATAATGAGGCCTAAATAATAGCTATAGAGATAAGCAGGTGTGTGTTTTCCTTGAGCAACAACAATTTGCATTTATATAGCGCCTTTAACATAGTAAAAACGCCCCAAGGTGCTTCACGGAAGCGATTATCAGACAAAATTTGATAAAAAATAAGCAACAAGTTTCATCTTTCCTTTATTCCTGGTGCCACTTTAGTAAGTTAGAGCAAGCAGCCAGTAACTTGGAAGCTGTCCAGTCCTTTCACTGCTAAGTATCAGCCGTAGCTAATCGGGTCGCGCAATTGCCTCTGAGTCAGCAGTTTGAGGGTTCAAGCTCCACTCCGGAAACTTGAGCACAAAATCTAGGATGCAGCTTCAGTACATTACAATGCCTCACCCTCGCCCCTCCCTATCTCTCTAACCTCCTCTAGCCCAAGAACCCTTCAAGATCTCTGCTCTCCTCCAATTTTGGCCTCTTGCGCATCCTCGATTTTCATCACTCCACCATTGGCAGTCGTGCCTTCAGCTGCCTAGGCCCTAAGCTCTGGAATTCCCTCCCTAAACCTCTTTGCCTCGACCTCTCCTCCTTAAAACCTACCACTTTGACCAAGCCTAATATCTCCTTATGTGGCTCGGTGTCAAATTTAATTTGATAACATTCCTGTGGAGTGTCTTGGGAAGTTTTACTACATTGGCGGTCCTATCTTTCCGATGGACTTTAAACCAAGTTCCTGTCTACCTGCCTGCTCAAGTGAACATAAAAGGTCTAAGGGCTCAATTCAAAGGAGATTAGTGGAGTTCTCCCGGTGTCCTGGAAAACATTTATTCCTCAACCAACATCACTTTTTTTTGGAAAAAAAACCTAAACACTGATCATCTGGTCATTTATCTCATAACCGTTTGAAGGACCTTGCTGTGTGCAAATTGGGCATGACTTTTCCCTACAGTGACCACACTTCCAAAGTACTTCATTGGCTGCGAAGCACTTTAAGATCTCCTGAGGTCGTGAATGGTGCTACAGAAATCCAAGTTCTTTCTCTCTCTCTCTCTCTCCTTGTAATGTAGACCTCATTCATTATGTCTGGGACTGATGCACTATATTTCTGATTAGTGCTTGTTGTATGAATTACATTTAATCTTTAGACTTAACAAGAGAAAGCAAATCAAATACACTTGCTATAAGTAGCTGTGAACATAATCCGATTACATTGTGAACATCATGCAGAGAAGATTTACAAGGATGATACCAGAAATGCGAGGGTATACAGATCAAGAAAGGATGAACAGACTGGATCTCTCTTTCTCTTGAAAAAAGAAGGCTGTGGGGTGACCTAATTGAGGTCTTTAAAATTATGAAAAATGTTGATCGTGTAGGAGTCTACGTACTCCTAGCAAAAAATACTGAACTCTGAGAGGTTCAACAGAAAAGGTTTAATTGTTGAGGCTACATGTTGAACACAAAATGGCGTCAGAGACTACACCAAGTCTGACTGCTTTTCATCAGTCCACAGCTTCGACTGCTCCTCCCCCGCTCTGGGCTTAACTATGTTGCAGATCGAGTTTCTTAAAGGTGTGATCCTTCTTAAAGGCATGACGCCTGATTTATAGTCTACGGACCGAAAAGCGGATTGTGTCCTTTCTGTGATCGGTACGCCACAATAGAGTGGATACAGAGAGAGTGTTTCCACTTGTGGGAAGAGCATAACTAGAGGCCATCAATATAAGATAGTCACCAAGAAATCCAATAGGGAATTCAGAAGAAACTTCTTTCCCCAGAGAGTGGTGAGAATGTGGAACTCGCTACCACAGGGAGTGGTTGAAGCGAATAGTATGGAAGCATTTAAGGGGCGGCTAGACAAGCATATGAGGGAGAAGGGAATAGAGGGTTATGCTGATAGATTTAGATGAGGAAAGACTGGAGGAGGCTCGAGTGGAGCATAAACGCCGGCATGGACTGGTTGGGCCGAATGGCCTGTTTCTGTGCCGTATATCCTATGTAATCCTAAGTAAGTACCAATCCCCAAGTTTTACCTTGGATTAGCTGTGTCCATTAAGCTTAGCAGCAGATGCTGATTTGTTTAGTGAATGATTTGGCTTTGGTATAATAAGCACAATCAATCTTAATAGAGTTAGCTGTCGTCTATCTGGGGATGGGGGGGTCAGTGAATGTTAGCACTGTTAATGGTCTGGAGCAGCTTGTTTGCCCATTCACCACCTTAGTTGTGCCTTGCCAATGGGTGGGGAGATCATTTCTCCTCTGAAGAATTTACCCATCCATTTATTATTATATATTTTAAGAAAATAAACACCTCCCAACCATAAAATATTCGTGACGTCCAGGTCATAACAGTTGTTGATTTATTTTGTTAAATATCATGTCAATAGGAAGAAAAAAAATTTGCATTTATATAGCGCCTTTCACGACCTCAGGACATCCCAAAGGGCTTTACAACCAGTGAAGTACTTTTTGAAGTGTAGTCACTGTTGTAATGTAGGAAATGCAGCAGCCAATTTGCACACAGCAAGCTCCCAAACAGCAATGAGATAATGACCAGATCAAAATGTTGGCCAGGACACGAGGGAGAACTCCCCTGCTCTTCTTTAGATAGTGCCATGGGATTGTTTACATCCACCCGAGATTGTTTACGTCCACCCGAGAGGGCAGACGGGCCCTCGGTTTAATGTCTCATCTGAAAGACGGCACCTCCAACAGTGCAGCACTCCCTCAGTACTGCACTGGGGAGCGTCAGCTTGGATTTTTATACTCAAGTCCCTGGAGCGGGGGCTTGAACCCACGACTTTCTGATTCAGAGGCAAGAGATGCTACCCACTGAGCCACGGCAGACAATAGAAGAATCTCTCATAGATTAGTTCAGTTTGGTAGCACTCTTTCTGGATTTAACAGCATGAATGTCGGGAGCCATCTCACTGATGCAGGGCTTACAGAATCTTAAAATTTTAAAATTCTCATCCTTGAGTTCAAATCCCTCCATGGCCTCGCTCCTCCCTTTCTCTGTAACCTCCTCCAGCCCTACAATCCTCCGAGATCTCTGCGCTTCTCCAATTCTGGCCTCTTGCGAATCCCTGATTTCCATCGCCCCACCATTAGCGGCCATGTCTTCAGCTGCCTCGGCCCTAAGCTCTGGAATTCCCTCCCTAAACCTCTCCGCCTCTCTCTCCTCTCTTTCCTCCTTTTAAGACGCTCCTTAAAACTTACCTCATTGACCATATTTTTGGTCATCTCTAATACCTCCTAATGTGGCTCGGTGTCAAGTTTTGTCTGATAATCGCTCCTGTGAAGCGCCTTGGGATGTTTTACTATGTTGAAGGCGCTATATGAATGCTAGTTGTTGTTGAATCAGACTTCAAAAGCCCAATAATTATACTTCAGTTAGTGGTGGTAACATTACAATTCCTTGGTGAGAAATATTAATCGCATTCTGTAGGTTTTTGATGGCTATGACATATTAGCGTAAGCAATTTTACACACTCCTCAATTAAACAAAATAAAATCTGCTTATTGTCTTGGAATTTTATACCCTCCTATATAATTTCTTTTAAACCTGTTCTGTCGAGCGCTCCATCGTGCCAATGGATCTGGATTTGGCTCAAATTTGAGGTATATAGAATTTACAGCACAGAAACAGGCCATTCGGCGCAACTGGTCTATGTCGGTGTTCATGCTCCACATGAGCCTCCTCCCACCCCTCTTCATCTCACCCCATCAGCATAACCTTCTACAGTATTCCTTTCTCCCTCATGTACTTATCTAGCTTCCCCTGAAATGCATCTATACTATTCGCCTCAACCACTCCTTGTAGCGAGTTCCACATTCTAGGCAAAGAAGTTTCTCCTGAATTCCTTATTGGATTTATTGGTGACTGTCTTGTATTTATGACTCTTAGTTTTCCCAGGAATCCCCCACAAGTGGAAACATCTTCTCTACGCCTATCCTAGCGAACCCTTTCATAAACTTACCAAGAGGATTCTCCCGCTTGTCCATTTGAAACTACATTAGATGAAGTCTATTCTCTGGAAATTTCTGAAACCAAAAGAGGTGAAAAGAAAAAAGCCTTTTTAAATTGAGGAACCCAAGTGAAAGGACAAAGGACACCGTTCACGGTTTCAAATATTCACAAAGGTTGCAAAAGAGGAAAGAAGGGAATCAAAGGTGACCATGAAGCAGTGATCCGATGATGGCACACTTGGATTTAAAAGAAATCTGAAAATTGAAGGAGGAAGGAAAGACTGAGTTACTGCAAAACACTGGGCTAGAGTTGGAGACTATGGGCTGGATTTTCATTGGGCCGTGGAGTCGGGATTGGAGGCGTGTGGGGGGTTAAAATCCCGAAATCGGGGGTCCTGACCCCATCCCACTCCCAACACGCCTCCATACCAGTTTCAAAGGAGGCGGGTAACTGTGCCAATTAACTGCCTGTTAACAGGCAGTTTTTAGCCTAATCCCTATTTTTATTGTTGAAATGTATGATTCCTGATGGCTCCAAACCACGCCAAGTTAGCGAGGCGGGCCGTCGGGTTGGAGGGGTCGAGATGTCCGGTGTTCAGGTGAGTGATGGGTGCATGAGTGCAGAGGTAAGTGTGTTTGGTGTGTGTAAAGTGTTTAAAGAAGTTTTACTTACCTTTACAGCCTCCCTTCCTTCAGGCCTCGGGAGTCCCTCATCTCACCGGCACAGAAAGCAGAATGGCCGCGAGCTGTCAAAATCTGCAGCCTCTGTTTTCTGTTCCGGGGAGATCTCTAAATCATCCTGAGAGAAAGGAATTAACCTGGAGTACAGATTGTCAGTGTTTGACAGCTTCAAACAGCTGTGAAACGCTGTTATTTCATCTGTCAAAAGGTCTTGACAGATGAAATTTCAATCTGTAATGTCACCTGTTACCAGGTGGCCCTTAATTGGCCTGCTGAGCCCGCTGGGCGGGCTCAACAAGGTCAATCAAGTCAAAATCACGTGGATTGGCTAGAACTCGATGGAGGCGGCACTACAACCCTGAAAGTTGTAGTCCCGCCTCCTACCCGACTCTTCATTGAAAATCCAGCCCTATGCGAGGAGTCTTTCGATGAGGCGTTAAACCGAGGCCCCGTATGCGCTCTCAGGTGGGCGTAAAGGATCCCATCTAAAGAAGAGCTAGGGGAGTTACCCCCGGTGTCCTGGCCAATATTTATCCCTCAATCAACATCACTAAAAACTGATTATCTGGTCATTATCACATTGCTGTTTGTGGGATCTTGCTGTGTGGAATTTTGGCTGACTTGTTTCCTACATTACAACAGTGACCACACTTCAAAAGTACTTCATTGGCTGTAAAGCGCTTTGGGACATCCCGAGGTCGTGAAAGGTGCTATAGAAATGCAAGTCTTTCTGTTTAAACTCTGAGAATGAAGAGGAAGAGTATGTGGGTCAATGTATTTGGAAATTAAAAGGAACCAGAGAGAAACATTTTAAATGGAGCAGTGACCAAATTAGTGTGCATAAAGTAATAAAGATATGCTGCTTTCTTGCTATTGAGCTGCACAGACCAGGAAGTTCTGGTTGTCCCCTGGTCTGTGTTGAAATGGATTTTCACAGCAGTGCAGTGGTAAGAGTACAATGAATTGCTCTGGCTCCTCTGGATTAGGGAAAGGGATTATTATCTGGGGGTTCCCACTCCTGATCCTGATTGCCATCCAGCAAATACATGTCAATGGACATCGGGTGAGGGCTGGATCGGGCTTGACTGTGATGGTCCCCGTGGTTGAAAAGCTTGCCCAAACTCTGTGTAGGTCCATGAGTTCAGAACCTGTTGAGCCTGTCCGAAAGCAGCCATGATCGCAACATCTGCAATTTTAACTTGCTCTCCTGAGCAGGCAGCACGCGCTCAGAGCCAACAGGGTCCTTCTTTACATATGCATGTTGCAGCCCGACGACATCATTTGAGACCCAACTGCAATTTTAAGTCCGGCCTGAGCGGGGAATGTGTTGGAACTAGATCACTTGTTGGTTGCATAACATATTGAGCACCAATTTGAGCCTTGCAAGATTGCATAATCTCTAAATCACATTTCATTCCATTCAGTGGACAGTTTTTAATAATTCCACTGACATTTAACTGCTATCAGTTGGCAGATATATACAGTGGCTAGACTGTCCTGTGAGCTTTTGATTCCTGCTGATTGACCCCTAGTATAAGGTAATTATTAACACATTGTTGGAAGTCAGCTATTGGCTGAACGTGCCATTTTATGATTAAACAATAATTTATAAAGAGAGTGCTGGAGAGCAAGATAATTACGTCAAATATTGAGCACAGAACCAGGCCATTCGGCCCAACCAGTCCATGCCGCATGCCAATCGCGCCTCCTCTCATTCTTCCTCTAAATCTATCAGCATGACACTCTATTCCCTTCTCCCTCATATGCTTATCTCGCTTCCACTTAAATGCATCTATACTATTCGCCTCAACCACTCCCTGTGGTAGCCAGTTCCATATTCTCATCACTGTCTGGGTAAAGAAGTTGCTTCTGAATTCCCTATTTGATTAATGACTTTCTCTATAATACTAGTCTGCTGCATAAACTATGAATACTTTTCATTGTGGACTGAAATAATTAGACAAGTCAATGTGGAAGAGTAATTATGGACCATTCCTGGATGTCCTTCTAGCACGAATAGGGTTTAGTTGCTGGTTGCTATCGTTCTAGGACTATTTTAAAAAGTGCATTGTTGGCCACTTACTGAAGAAGTGAAACTTTGTGATGTGGACGGGATCCTGCTCGAACAGGGCATCTCCCGGCGTGTCAAGTTAGTTAGACATTTTCCTGCGCCCTTCAACTCAAAAAAAAAAAAAAAAAAAAAAAAACACACAACATTTTGTCCTGTAGCTCGCTGCAAATGGTTTTAAGGAGCGTCTTAAAGAAGGATGTGAGTTTTAAAATCGAGGCGTTGCCTGACCAGGAGCCAATGTAGGTCAGCGAGCACAGGGGTGATGGGTGAACGGGACTTGGTGTGAGTTAGGACACGGGCAGCAGAGTTTTGGTTGAGCTCAAGTTTATGGAGAGTGAAATTGGGAGGCTGGCCAGGAGAGTGTTGGAATAGTCAAGTCTACAGTATCATAGGAACAGGAAGGGGCCATTCAGCCCCTCGAGGCTGTTCTGCCATTGAATTAGATCATGGCAGATCTGTGTTTTCACTCCATCTACCCACCTTGGTTCTGTAACCCTTAATTTTCTTTATCAAACAAAAATCTTTCGATCTCAGTTTTGACATTTTCAATTGACCCCCAGCCTCAACAGCTTTTTGAGGGAGAGAGTTCCAGATTTCCACTCCTCTCTGTGTGAAGTGCTTCCTGACATCACCCCTGAATGGCCCAGCTCTAATTTAAGGTTCTGCCCCTAGGCGGAGAGGAGTTGTGGCGGGGGGAGGGACGGAGTGAAGAAGTATTTAGTCGAGGTGTGGGGCAAGCTTGATGTTTGTATATAGCATTATAACGGGTGAATTTGGGATTCCCTCAAGTCTACCAACTAATGACTTTTGTGTATTGAATAAATGTCTGTAGTTCACTATTTATTAATGTGTGCAAGCTATTTTTCCACAAAGTATACTCGATTGTTTCAAATTCCATTGCTCAATTAAAACTAATTATATATTTTAAACACAGTAAAGGGTGTCGGTTAGAATGTAAAATATTTCTTGCGATATAGTCATCAAATTAATTGCACTTACTATTGCAGAGATTGAATAGTACAAATACATAATTTAAATGGCTGGATTCACTGAACAGTTTGATTTACATAGCATGACTGTTCATACATTCAAGTTTTAAAAGGATAATTGAAGCTCGTATTGAACTATTCCATTCAAATGGATCAGGGGGTGATACCAAAAGATTCATTTTTGTTCCACCAGACTTTTTGAGGCTGTTTATTAAGGGCTTCCAAATGGCATTTCTACATAAAATGTTTGAAATGGTAACTGCTAACAGAAATGGAGAGATGGGATTGAGTGCAAGAAAGCTAGTGAGGAAAGGTGAGGGTTGGTCCATGGTAGTCAATGATGGAAGCAACCACCCCATCTTGATCACTAGAAGGTGACCCAACCTGTAATAGGGCAATCAGGTAGGCATAAGAGGACCTGATTAAAGGTCCTTACTGAGCTTAGCAGTTCTCTCAATGTGCTGCTCCTGGAGAGTCAAGAGGCTACAGCATTTTATAACAGAAGGGGTGTCATCAACAAAGTGCGACAGAAAATGTTAACCGCTTTTAAGCAAGTGCAGAGACAGGGAAAGGGGATTGGGGATGGGGGGGTGGTGGTGGTGGGGGTGAAGAACAAAAGGGAAGGTCTGTGATCGGATGGCACGCAGGAGAGATTAAATGACAAAAGGAATGATGGTGCAAGGCAAAAGGGAATGAGGGAATGGTGATGGACAAGTGAAGAAACAAAAGATGGATGCAGAGGAGGTGTAAATGGCAACAGCAGAAAATGAGAGCCGTGATTCCGAACTGTTGAAAACAGATCATACATTGTAAATCGTGGTAAATGGTCGGAGAGGGGATGATGCTCCACCTTGAAGTTTGCACCTGTTTAGTTTGTGTTCAAGAACGTTTTTTAGAAGACTGGTTCAGTGCTGATTACACTTTTAAAATGTTTGTTTTAAACGTACAGTTCCTTTTGTAAATACTGCGCTGACACTTAACATCTGACTGTTTGCTATCCCTAAACACCAAATGTATTTGTCCCCAAACATCTAACTGTCTCACCAGCACGAGGTCCAATCAGAAACTAGACTTGTACACAGAGGGACGAGGCAGATCTTATACAGTGCAAATGTGTGAAGACTATCTGATCGTCTTATAGTCTGAATCTGAAACTATTGTAAATAGCAGTTATACTGCGACTTTGACGCAAAATGGTTCTGATGCACATCTAAGCAAAACTGGTAGCATAACTCAGAATTCAGTTATCTCCTGATCACTATAATCATCAGATGTATAGAATTCTTGCACAGAAGGAGGCCATTCGGCCCATCATGCCTGTGCCGGCTATCCAATTAGTCCCACACCCTTGCCCTTTCCCCATAAGCCTGTAAATTTCCTCTCCAAGTATTTATCCAAATTCCCTTTTGAGTTACTATTGAATCCGCTTCCACCGCCCATTCAGGCAGCGCATTCTAGATCACAACAACTCGCTGCGTAAAACAAATTCCCCTCCTCTCCCCTCTGGTTCTTCAGCTGATTATCCTAAATCCTCTGGTTACTGAACCTCCTGCCATATAAATATCTATCTCTGTATAAAATTTAAAATGTGTCGGCCATGGCTCAGTGTGTAGCACTCTCGCTTCCAAGTCAGAAGGTTGCCGGTTAAAGTCCCACTCCAGAGACTTGAGCACAAAAATCTAGGCTGACACTCCCAGTGCAGCACTGACTAAGTGCTGCACCTTAGGAGGTGCCGTCTTTCTAATGAGACTTTAAATCGAGGTCCTGTCTGTTCTCTCAGGTGGATGTAAAAGATCCCATGGCACTATTTTGAAGAAGAGTAGGGGAGTTCTCCCCAGTGTCCTGGCCAATATTTATCCTTCAATCAACATAATTTTTTTTTTTTTTTTATCTGATCATTATCACATTGCTGTTTGTGGGAGCTTGCTGTGTGCAATTTGGCTGCCGCATTTCCTACATTACAACAGTGACTACACTTCAAAAGTACTTCATTGACTGTAAAGTGCTTTGGGATGTTCTGAGGTCATGAAAGGTTCTATGTAAATGCAAGTCTTTCTTTCTAAAAAGTGAGTCCCTCTGAGTGTGCACTGAGTGCTATAGCTCCAGCCTTGTTCAGAGGTTGTTTCAGGAAATTAAATCAAAATTGGTAATGTTTGTAATACACAACTGGTTAGAACTAATGAAGGACCACACTTGCAGTGCTAACCTAGTTTGCTCATTCAAATATTGATTCACCTGCCGTACATTGCCAACATTTTCTGGCTTGATTTCTGATTTCCAGCATTTAACATATTTTCAGTGTGATTGTCACACAAATCCAGAATAACCAGCATTAAAGATTTGGCCATGTTTGTGTTTCTACGATTTCAAAAAAAAAAAGACATTAACCTTGGGGGAAATTGATTTATTTTTATTGGAGTACACAGCATTCCCTTTCATGTTGCCTTGCGTAAGTATTTTCAAGAAAAAGTGGGGTAGAGTTTTATTCAGAGTCTTGAATTTAAAACTTTTTCTGTCGACAGGAACGAATGTCAAATCAAAATTTGCTCAGCACTTCAGACAAAGGAATGGCAGTACAGTATGTAACTGTCTGGCATATTGTACTCTTGTCAATACCTCTATGGAACAGTATTCCTCAGTCCTCCCTCTAGACCATTTATCACGATTTCTTTGCTAACAGAACAATGGCGCAGCAGTAAATATCTCCACCTCCAATCCCTGCCTCTAAACTGAGGTGCAGTTCTCCACTGAACGTAAAGGTAGAACTTGGTGTCTACAATACAGATGGCTAAAGGGTTTTAGAGCAGCATAGAATTGACTTGCAGCCCTCGCTTTACTTGCTCAAACCAGATTATTTAAAAAACTTATATTTAACTTTAGAACATATTCTTAATCGGAAAAATCAATCACTTTCTTTCTTCAGTACGTGCCTTCAGCTGCCTGGGCCCTAAGCTCTGCAATTCCCTCCCTAAACCTCTCCACCTCTCTACCTCTCTCTCCTCCTTTAATGATATGATATAATTGGGATTACGGAAACATGGCTCCAGGGTGACCAAGGCTGGGAATTCAACATCCAGGAGTATTCAATATTCAGGAAGGACAGGCAAAAAGGAAAAGGTGGTGGGGTAGCATTGCTGGTTAAAGAGGAGATTAACACAATAGTAAGGAAGGATATTAGCTCTGATGATGTGGAATCTGTATGAGTAGAGCTGAGAAATACCAAGAGGCAGAAAACGTTAGTGGGAGTTGTATACAGACCCCCAAACCGTAATGCTGAGGTTGGGGATGATGTATGGGAAATTGGAGATGTGTGCAATAAGGGCACAGCAGTTATCATGGGTGACTTTAATCTATATATAGATTGGTCTAACCAAATTAGTAACAATACTGTGGAAGAGGAATTCCTAGAGTGTATACGGGATGGTTTCCTGGAGGAACCTGTCGAGGAACCAACTGGAGATCAGGCCATCTTAGACTGGGTATTATGTAATGAGAGAGGATTAATTAGCAATCTTGTTGTGCAAGGCCTCCCTTGGGGAGGAGTGATCATAATATGATAGAATTCTTCATTTAAGATGGAGAGTGAAGTAGTTGATTCAGAGACTTGGGTACTGAATTTAAATAAAGGAAACTACGATGGTATGAGGCGCGAGTTGGGTAGGATGGATTGGGGAATGTTACTTAAAGGGTTGACGGTGGATAGGCAATGGCAAACATTTAAAGATCGCATGGATGAACTATAGAATTTGTTCATCCCTGTTTGGCATAAAAATAAAACAAAAAAGGTGACTCAACATTGGCTAACAAGGGAAATTAGGGATAGCATAAGATCCAAGGAGAGGACATGTAAATTGGCCAGAAAAAGCAGCATACCTGAGGATTGGGAGCAGTTTAGGATTCAGCAAAGGAGGACAAAGGGATTAATTAAGAGGGGGAAAATAGATTGAGAGTAAGCTTGCAGGGAACATAAAAACTGACACTAAAAGCTTCTATAGATATGTGAAGAGAAAAAGATTGGTGAAGTCAAGCGTAGGTCCCTTGCAGTCAGAATCAGGGGAATTTATAATGGGGAACAAAGAAATGGCAGACCAATTAAATATAGACTTTGGTTCTGTCTTCAAAAAGGAGGACACAAATAAACTCCCAGAGATGCCGGGGAACATAGGGTCTAATGAGAGGGAGGAACTGAATGAAATCAGTATTTGTAGGGAAATGGTGTTAGGGAAATTGACGGGATTGAAGGCCGATAAATCCTCAGGGCCTGGTGATCTATATCCTAGGGTATTTAAGAAGTGGCCCTAGAAATAGTAGATGCATTGCTGGTTATCTTCCAAAATTCTATAGACTCTGGAACAGTTCCCATGGATTGGAGGGTAGCTAATGTTACCCCACTATTCAAAAAAAGTGGTAGAGAAAAAACAGGGAATTATAGACCGGTAAGCCTGACGTCGGTAGTGGGGAAAATGCTAGAGTCCATTATAAAAGATGTAATAGCGGAGCACTTGGAAAACAGTGACGGGATAGGACAAAGTCAACATGGATTTACAAAAGGTAAATCGTGCTTGACTAATCTACTGGAATTTTTTGAGGATGTAACTGGTAGAATAGATAAGGGAGAATCAGTGGATGTGGTGTATTTGGACTTTCAGAAGGCTTTCGATAAGGTCCCGCATAAGAGATTAGCATGCAAAGTTAAAGCACATGGGATTGGGGGTAAGATACTGACTTGGATAGGAAACTGGTTGGCAGACAGGAAGCAAAGAGTTGGAATAAACGGGTCTTTTTCCAAGTGGAAGGCAGCGACTAGTGGGGTACCGCAGGGATCGGTGCTAGGACCCCAGTTATTCACAATATATATTAATGATCTAGACAAGGGAACTAGATGTAATATCTCCAAGTTTGCAGATGACACAAAGCTAGGTGGGTGTGTGTGCTGTGAGGAGGATACAGTGAAACTCCAGCACGATTTGGACAGGTTGGGCGATTGGGCAGATGCAGTATAATGTGGATAAATGCGAGGTTATCCACTTTGGTGGCAAAAACAGGAAGGGAGATTATTATCTGAACGGCAATAGATTGGGAAAAGGGGAAGTGCAACGAGACCTGGGTGTCCATGTGCACCAGTCGCTGAAGGTGAGCATGCAGGTGCAGCAGACGGTTAAGAAGGCAAATGGTATGCTGGCCTTCATAGCAAGAGGATTCGAGTACAGGAGCAAGGATGTCTTGCTGCAGTTGTACAGGGCCTTGGTGAGACCACACCTTGAGTATTGTGTGCAGTTTTGGTTGCCTTATCTGAGGAAGGATGTTCTTGCCATGAAGGGAGTGCATCAAAGATTCACCAGACTGATACCTGGGATGGCAGGAATGACATGTGAAGAGAGATTGGGTCGATTAGGCTTATATTCGCTAGAGTTTAGAAGAATGAGAGGGGATCTCATTGAAACTTATAAAATTCTAACAGGACTAGACAGACTAGATGCAGGAAGGCTGTTCCTGATGGCGGGGGAGTCCAGAACCAGGGGTCACAGTCTAAGGATAAGGGGTAAGCCATTTAAGACTGAGATGAGGAGGAATTTCTTCACCCAGAGAGTGGTGAACCTGTGGAATTCTCTACCACAGAAGACAGTTGAGGCCAATTCATTAAATATATTCAAGAAGGAGTTAGATATATTTCTTAAGGCTAAGGTGATCAAGGAATATGGGGAGAAAGCAGGGACAGGGGACTGAATTTGGATGATCAGCCATGATTGCATTGAATGGCGGAGCAGGCTCGAGGGGCCGAATGGCCTACTCCTGCTCCTGTCTTCTATGTTTAAGATGCTCCTTAAAATCTACCTCTTTCACCTGCCCTAATCTCTCCTTATGTGGCTCGGTATCAAATTTTGTTCGAAAATCGCTCATGTGAAGAGCCTTGGGATGTTTTACTATGTTAAAAGGTGCTATATAAATACAAGTTGTCTGTTGTTGTTGGTTGTTGAGACTGTTCCATACACAGTATATCGAATTGACAGCTTGACGCACTGCTATTTTGCCCCATGTGTTGACTGATTGAAAGGTATTTATTTGTCTGTCATAACTACGGAAGCAACTTAAGCTGCTGAATGCAAATTGGCAGAGTCATTTCTAAATATTCTTTTGACCTATGAAGCTTTAATACTATTTGATTAATACTATTCAAATTAAATTAAAACTATTTGAGCATTATTTCTCAAAGAAATATTTTAATCTAAATGTATCCGTAACTAATAGATATATTCAGCATTGCTAATTTTTTTTCAATGTTCTCACATAACACAGAAGCATCACAAATAGCACAGACCCATCAGCCTCCAATCTTAGGATAGAATCAAGTGCCATTTTTGTATTCCTGGAGTTTCGATATGTTCATCATTTTGATTCATCTTTTGTATTCAATTTTTAAAAAAATATCTGGGTTTATCAGACAGTCTCAACGTGAAGAAAAAGAAGCTAGATAAATACATGAGGGAGAAAGGAAAAGAAGGATATGCCGAGAGAGGTGGGAGGAGGCTCGTGTGGAGCATAAACACCGGCACAGACCAGTTGGGCCAAATGGCCTGTTTCTGTGCTGTTTAAGTCTGTGTAATTCTGTGTAAATACCTGGAAGCATTGTAGAAGAATAAGAGATTGCCTACTCTGTTTGATCTTTCCTTTTCTTTCAGTGTCTTGTATCCTTCACTACCAAGCTCTCATCCTCCTCTGACTTGGGGTGCTTTACAACAACTTGTATTTCTATAGCGTCGTTTAGCGTAGTAAAACGTCCCACAGCGCTTCACAGGAGCGATTATCAAACACAATTTGACACCGAGCCACATCAGGAGATATTAGGATAGGTGACCAAAAGCTTGGTCAAAAAGGTAGATTTTAAAGAGCGTCTTAAAGGAGGAGAGAGAGGCGGAGAGGTTTAGGGAGGGAATTCCAGAGCTTGGGGCCTAGGCAGCTGAAGGCACGGCCACCAATGGTGGAGCAATTAAAATGGGCTATGTGCAAGAGGCCAGAATTGGAGGAGCGCAGAGATTTTGGAGGGTTTTAGGGCTGGAGGAGGTTGCAGAGATGGGGAGGGGCGAGGCCATGGAGGGATTTGAAGACGAGGATGAGAATTATGAGATACTCACCTAGAAACTACTGTTGTTATAAACACTTTTGTTTGAGTGCTGCAAGCATTAGTCTCCTAGCATCATTGACCATAAATCATTTCTTCATTATAGTGTCCCCATCACCTTTCTTCCATGTTGCTTAGAGGAAAAGAATGAAGAGTTTGTGAGGGGTGCCATAGTTGCTATGAGAATGGGAGAAATCACTTGACCTCTACAAGGATGAGGTTCAAAATTCTTAAAGGATCATCTCACCTTAAGTTGCTTCCTTTTGTTGCATGCAATATTTCTTACTCCATGAATTCCACATACATCCGAGTATTTGTGGGGCAGCTAATTATGCAGCAATGGGTCTGGTTTGGTGTGGAAGACTTTTAAAATGTTTTGAATTTTTTGTAAGTGGCACGTGAGGCACATCTGACAAAGCTCTTCAATCACGGAGCCAAACTGCAAGTGCTCAAAAAGAAAACCTACCCCCAATAACAACAACTTGCCTTTAAAGTAGTACAATGTCCCAAGATGCTTCACAGGAGCGATTATCAGACAAAATTTGGCACCAAACCACGTAAGGAGATATTGGAACAGGTGACCAAAAGCTTGGTCAAAGAGGTAGGTTTTAAGGTGCGTCTTAAAGAAGGAGAGAGGCGGAGAGGTTTAGGGGGGGAATTCCAGAGATTGGGGCCTACCCTCCACAGCTGTGTTTATTTGCTCTGGGCTGCCTCTGATATGAGCTTGGAAAGATGTTCAGCAAAACGTTTTTCTAATTTGTCTACAATCACATGATCCAGTAGCCGTACATTGCATGAAAATACATTGCCGAATTACTTGGGAGATGCGACATCAATGTGATGAAAATGACACTGGGCTCTTCACTCCTCCCTAAGCAAAAAGGAAAATTGTGAAGCATTTCCTCATGAAGTCTGCCCTCTTAATATTGGACACCAGGATGGGCTTCTGAGCCTTTTAAGGTGCTCGATAACAATCCTCGCTTACTGCATCTCATTCTATAAGACCTATTCAGCTCTCGCCTTTCTTCCTCAAACATTTTCTTTTTTGTATGTAAACATTTTCTAACTAATGCAAACTTGGTAACTCTGCAGCGTGTGCAATTTATGACCTTTTTTTGTTGAGGACTTTGATCCTGAGCTTATGTGATGCTTGAGGGCTGTTTCCAGGAAAGCTTTAACATGTAGCAGCACAAAGCGATGGAAGTGTGGGTCAGTGCCCATCATTTCCCACACACTGAGCTTCTGGTTCAAGTCTATCACCTGGGCAATTACCAACTGGAGGTGTGACATTTACCCAAAGTAATTCCATGAAACCACAGGTTGTCTGTTTTTTAATCGAGCTCTTCCAATGGCTTGAAAACAGACTGCTGGAAATACTCAGCAGGCCAGGCAGCGTCTGTGGAGAGAGACAATGACCCTTCGTCAGAACAGGCAAAGGTTAGAGATGTAACCGGCTTGACGGATTCTGGGATAGCTTTGCCTCTTAATAGAGTTCCCTTGCTTTCTCTCACTGAACACAGCTGAGTCCTAGATCTGACAACATCTCTCCACTTAGTGAGCTGTGAATGTGTCTAGGGCCCCAGGTAAAGAGTGGGCTTCAAGTGATTTCCAGCCATATCAGAATTAACTACTCTTCAATTACCATAAACTAATTGCAAACTCTTCATTGTCTGAAGACCTCTGACTTAAAGCTTGAAGCCCGTGTTAGTGGCTGTTACTATTTATATTATAGAAAGAAAGAACTTGCATTTATATAGCGTCTTTCACAACCTCCGGACATCTCAAAGCACTTTACAGCCAATGAAGTACTTTTTGAAGTGTAGTCACTGTTGTAAAGTAGGGTGCACAGCAAGCTCCCACAAACAGCAATGCAATAATGACCAGATAATCTGTTATTTTAGTGATATTGGTTGAGGGATAAATATTGACCAGGACACAGGGGAGAACTCCCCTGCTCTTCTTCAGAATAGTGCCGTGGAATCTTTTACGTCACCTGAGAGGGCAGGCAGGGCCTCGGTTTAACGTCTCATCTGAAAGACGGCACCTCCGACAGTGCAGCGCACTCTCAGTACTGCACCGGGAGTGTCAGCCTAGATTTTGTGCTCAAGTCTCTGGTACAAGTGAACATTGCTTCATTCACACTGCTAAGAGAGCAATGGTAACGCACCATTGCTGGCGCTGTGTCTGTTTACACGGCCTCCAACTCCATGTCAAATAATTTTAATACCATTTGACTTACTACATTCATTTCTTTGCATTTTGTCTTGTGGCATGTTTGGGCATGGTGCATTGCTGCTGAAATCTTGAGCTTGCTGGTTTGGCACAGGATTTGTACTTTGGCTTAAGACCGGATTTATTCATACAACAATGAGAAATTAGAAACCTTGATCACTGAAGTAAACCTGAGTTTTGTGGTGATGGCTAGAAAATGTTTTTTGGTAACGAGCTCTGTTACCGTGGAAGCTGATGTTTGCTGCAATAAGCATCAGTGTCTGGAGTCCTTGGTACCAGACATCAGGCTTGGCAACATTTAGAGATCTGATAACTCAAAATGGAGGGGCAGAGGGGAGGTGGGAAGGAGAGATTCACAGAGCACACATTTCCCCCTTCAGGCAAATAAGAGTTCAGCCGAAAACTTACAATGACTCTGTTCACCTGAATGCCGAGAGATGGAAACTCCACCCTGCTGAAACATAGACAAGGTTTCACACTCGTGTGAACGAATCTGCCTGGCTTGCATGAGCGCCTCTCTCTGCTTGTTGAATGGATAGTGTTGGAAAAGAACCACTAGCAATGACTCCCGACTGTGTGATGGAGGCACAGTGAAAAAGGAGCTGCGTCTTTGATGAATATTTTATCTGATTTTTTTTTCCCTTTTAGACTCTTGATCAGTGAAGTAGATAGGGTAAGTCTGTACATACCATGTTGTGTGATTGTTCTCTCGTGTCGTCATGGTTAGGATTTTTGAGTTGCACCTTTTTTAGAGTAAGTGTGGAGCCTTTGTTTCATGCTTTTGTTAAACATTAAATGCTTTTTTCCTGCGATTACACCAGAGTTGATGGTGTGCAGCTTTGCTCTACTGGTCAACATATGCAGTTTAAATCTAAAACAACCTTGCTCTGTACCATGGCCCTCCTGGTGTTAGTTATGTTTAGATACACAACATTTGGTTACTTACACAATTTGTAAAAAAATATATATTTTTATGTACCTTAGGGGATTAAATACGTGGGGTTACGGGGATAGGGTGGGATATGTGTCAGTGCAGGCTCGATGGGCCGAAATGGCCTCTATCTGCACTGTAGATTCTGTGATTCTGTGATATATAAAAACAAATATTGGGCATCACTTTTTAATTCCTAAACTCTGAACCTAAAAATGATTTCCTTTCTCTAAGTTTTAGTTCTCCTGTAATAAAACTGCCTTTTTTGTGAACCTACCTCCTTCCTGTCAGCTTTCCCTTGAGGGGCTGCAGCTCATAGAAACATAGAAGATAGGAGCAGGAGTAGGCCATTCGGCCCCTCGAGCCTGCTCCGCCATTCAATGAGATCATGCCTGATCATCCAAATTCAGTATCCTGTCCTTGTCTTCTCCCCATATCCCTTGATCCCTTTAGCCTTAAGAAATATATCCAACTCCTTCTTGAATATATTTAATGAATTGGCCTCCACTGCTGTTAGATCCGTGTATCTTAATGTTGTGTCCTTCAATAATCAGACAACAGACTGCAGGAACGATTCAACAGGTGTTTACTGAATGAGAGTTACTCTAGAACTAACTCTACAGATCACTACTCAGGGTTTATATACAGGTGTGGTCACTGCCGGTACTACAGTATACAGGAGCTGTAAAAAGTAGTTCTCTCCCTTAAAGGTACATACATTACAATTCCTCCCCTTTTAGATTAACAGTACCATAACACTCATTTAACAATTAAATACCAAACTAATTACAATTAACACTTTTAACATGCAACATTAGCTGAAAATAGTCTATTTATAAATTCAGTCTTTGGGGAGGCTTCCTGATCCTTTCTGGATAGCGCCTTTCCCGAGTGTCTTGTTCTCGGTGCGGAGGCGATTCTGGCCCCCTGTCGTCGGTTGGTTCATCAGCTTCCGATGCTACTGTTTCTGGGGTTAATGCTGCCTGTACGTTGGGTTCATCACCAGGTACATATGGGCGAGGCATGGGGTTGACTTGTTCCTGTGACTCTAGGATCTGGTCAGCATGGCGTCTCACGATGCTCTCCCCAACGTCCACTGTGTACATTAGTGGGCCCTGCCGTGTGCATATCGTTCCTGGCTGCCATTTTTCTGTTCGGTAGTCGCGGGCCAAGACTGGTTGCCCTACATTGAAGCTCCTTGTTGGCTTCTCATGGATGTGCTGGAATTGCTTACTCTCAACATCGCTTCGTACGTTTGGTCTGAGCAAATCCAGGTGAGATCTTAACCTTCGGTTAAAGAACATCACGGCTGGGGCCTGGTTGGTGACTGCATGTGTCGCATTCCGGTAGGCGAACAGGAAATTGTCCACCTTGTGCTGCAGCGGAATGTTGTCATTGTACATAGCCTTTATTGCCTTCTTAAAGGTTTGTACGAACCTCTCAGCCAATCCATTTGTGGCTGGATGATACGGGGCGGATGTGTAATGCCTTACCCCATTCCTTTTCATAAATCTTCGAAACTCTTCGGACACAAACTGTGGTCCGTTATCAGAGCAAATCTGCTCTGGCAAGCCGTTCCTGGCAAAAATGGTCCGTAGGACTGCAATAGTTTTCTCCGTGGTGGTGGAGGACATTTTGATCACCTCAGGCCATTTCAAGTGCGCATCCACGGCTATTAAGAACATTGAGTCCATGAATGGACCAGCAAAATCAATATGCACCCGTTGCCATGGAGATGAGGGCCACTCCCATGGGTGTAGAGGGGCATGTGGTGGTGCATTTTGGACCTTCTGGCATCCTGAGCAACTCTTTGTCAGGTCCTCGATTTGCTGATCGATCCCCGGCCACCACACACAAGCCCTAGCAAGGCTTTTCATTTTCACCCCTCCCAGATGACCTTCGTGAAGCTCATTGAGCACTCTCTCCCTTAACTTGGGTGGAATTACCACTCGGGATCCACACATCAAGGTCCCCTGGCATACTGACAGCTGTTCTCTTCTGGATGAGAATGCTGGCAACAGTGAGTCGCCATGTGCTAGCCATCCCTTCACCGTCAAATCATATACCCGAGACAGCGTCGGGTCATTTCGGGTCTCCTCTATACCAGCGTTAGTTACTGGCAAGCATTCAATTATAGTCGAATGAAATATTTTGACAGGATCCAGTGCTGGTGCTTCCTCCGCAGTAGGCAGTGGCAGGCGTGATAGCCCATCAGCGTTTCCATGCTGTTTCGTGCCCTTATACTCGATTTCATATTGGTGCGCCCCTAGAAAAAGGGACAATCTTTGTAGCCGTTGCGCAGTCATCACCGGAACGCCCTTCTTTGGATAAAAGATGGAGACAAGTGGTTGGTGGTCAGTCAGCAAGGTGAACTTCTGCTTGTGCAGATAGTGATTGAACTTTTTCACTCCCCACACTAGGCTGAGGGCCTCCCTGTCAGTCTGGGCGTGGTTACGCTCGGCTGAGGTTAGTGATCGTGATGCAAAAGCTATTGGCCTCTCTGAGCCGTCCGAGAATTTGTGCGACAGCACCGCTCCAATACTGTAGGGTGACGCATCACATGCCAACCGAATTGGTAATGCCGGGTTGTAATGGGCCAATACCTCTTTTGATGTGATTAGTGTTTTGCTCTTCTGGAAAGCTCGTCTACATTCGTCACTCCACTTCCATGGCACCCCAGTTTGCAGTAGGGTGTTCAGTGGGTGTAGTATTGCAGACAAATTTGGCAAGAACTTATGGTAGTAGTTTACCAGCCCGAGGAACGACCTCAGTTGTGACACATTTTCCGGTGCTGGAGCCTTGACTACTGCCTCAGTCTTCTCTGGGGACTTATGTAACCCCTCTTTATCGATAACGTGGCCACAATACGAGATCTGTTTTCTAAAAAACTCGCATTTGGGGCGGTTAGCTCGGAGCCCATATTCCTGCAATCTAGTGAGCACCTGCTCCAGGTTGGCAAGGTGATCACTCTCATTTTCGTCCGTGACCAGGATGTCGTCCAAATAACACTGGGTCCCTGGGATCCCTTGCAGGACTTGTTCCATTGCCCTCTGCCAAATAGCCGGAGCTGATGCTACCCCGAATACCAGCCGGTTGTATTGGTAGAGACCTTTATGGGTGTTGATTGTGAGGTATTTTTTTGATGCTTCTTCTACCTCCATTTGCAGATGCGCCTGGGCCAGATCAATCTTAGTGAAGCACTTCCCTCCAGATAGCAAGGCGAAAATATCTTCAATCCGCGGAAGTGGATATTGTACGGTGTGAAGGACCGGGTTCACTGTTACCTTAAAGTCCCCACAGATGCGAACCTTCCTTGGTTCCCCAGGCGTGCTGCTCAACGACTTTTTCATCACCGGGACGATGGGTGTAGCCCACTCGCTCCAGTCTACCTTGGACAGTACACCTGAACGTTCCAGACTCTCCAGCTCTGCTTCGACGGCTGGGCGGATCGCATAAGGTGTGGCCTTAAAAAAAAAAAAAAAAAAAAAAAATTTTGGGCTTGCGTTTTCTTCTATTTTAATCGTCGCTGTCATGACTTTTAGTGTTCCGAGTCCTTGCTGGAACACTTCTTTCGCGTCAGTTAGGATCTTTGACAGTCGCCCAGGTGTGACGTCGTCATCCCTTTTGTCAGCCACAGTCAGTGCCTGTATGGAATGCCAATCTAGCTGTATCTTCTGGATCCATTCACGTCCTAGTAGTGGTGGTCCTCCATCTGGCAATACATATAGGTCCATTTTTGGTGTTTCCTTGCCGTTATATGTAACATTCACCCTTATTTTTCCTTTGGGGTAGTCTTTTTGCCCCATGTACGTCTTCAAGACAATCTTTGTATCTCTCAAGGGTATATGTGAGAATAGCCGCTTGTAGTCCCTTCGGTTTATGACTGTTAGGGCTGATCCTGTGTCCAATTCCATTTTCACTTGGACTCCTGCTATCTTGAGCGTGACCCAGATAGTTTGGTGATCCTCCGTTTTGATCACATTATGTAGTTTCAGACAACCCAGCTCCTTGCTTCCGGAGTCTGTATCACTCTTCTGTTCGTCTGAACTACTCTCCGTCACCTTATGTACCTTCTTGTACTTCTCCTGTGGAGATTTCTTGCTGCTGGTTTTCTTTCCCGACCTGCAGACTCTTGCTATGTGTCCTACTTTTCCACACTGTCTGCACACTTTGTCCTTGAACCAGCAATCGTTATGGTCGTGTGTTGTTCTGCCGCAGCGATAGCACTTCACTGTTCCGTATGACATTTCATTTGTGCCATATTCTTGCGGTCTCCGTTGTATCTCTGCAGCGCACCGTGCTGATGCTTCGTGTGATACTGCAATGCTGAAAGCCTTGTCCAGCGTAAGATCCTTTTCTGATAGAAGCCGTTTCTGGGTTCCTTCACTTTGAAGCCCACACACAAACTTGTCCCTTAAAATATCTGCTAGTCCCGTTCCAAACTGGCAGTGTTTCGATAGCTTGCGCAGTTCCGTTAAATACTCAGCATTACTTTCATCTTTATGCTGGTTCCTTTTGTGAAACTTAAATCTTTCTGCTATCAGCAGCGGTGTGGGGTTTAAGTGGTCCTGTAGGATTGACACTATGTTTTCAAAATCCTTTTCTACTGGCTTCTCTGGGGTTACTAGGTTTCGTAGTAAGCCATACGTTTTGGCACCCATTGAATTCAACAATACCAGCGCTTTCTTGTCATCTGGCACTTAATTCGCCTTGCAGTATACTTCTATGCGTTCGACATATGTCATCCAATCTTCGACTTCATTGTCGAACACTGTGATACTGCCACTCTTCGGCATTTTTGGGTGCGGTTAGACTGGCTTAAAATGGCGTCGCCCGCGCTTTCTTTCCTTCCCCGCTGCGGCTTAAAATGGCGTCTCCCGCGCTGCTGCCAACGCCGCTCTCGGCGGTCCTCGTGGCAAATGGCGACACCCTGTGGGTTTAGTGTGCTGCTGCCAACGCCGCTCTCTGCGGTCCTCGTGGCAATGGCAGTGCCTCACGTTTTCCTGTGTGCCTCTCTTCCCCCGTTGACGCTGCTCGGCCCTTGAACACCGGCTGCAGTCTGCGCGTTTTCCTGCGCGCCTCTCTTCCCCCATGACGCTGCTCGGCCCTTGAACACCGGCTGCGCTCTGCTCTCTGTTGCCTCTCTTCCCCCGTTGACGCCGCTCGGTCCTGAACACCGACTGCGCCCTGTGCGCTCTGCCCTCTCTCCCCTGTCGACGCTGCTCGGCCTTTTTCTGTGCCGCTCGGTCGGGCTCTAGCCCGTCGCTGTCTGGGAAGGGTCTGCGCAGTACCTGTTGCCAGCCCGTTTCGCTGGACCACCGTGACTGGAAAGCCAAGCCACGCCTGGCTCTCGACAGCCTCCCCTGTGATGCTCAAATCTCCGCTGGATGACTGGGCGGTTGCCCGTGGTCGACGCCCATGCTTCTGGACTCGACCTTCTTCCACTGTTCTCCAGGAGCGAATCCCTGGGAGGTGATGCAGAGTTGCAGGTTGGTTCGAATCTGCTCGTCGCCTATGTTAGATCCGTGTATCTTAATGTTGTGTCCTTCAATAATCAGACAACAGACTGCAGGAACGATTCAACAGGTGTTTACTGAATGAGAGTTACTCTAGAACTAATTGTACAGATCACTACTCAGGGTTTATATACAGGTGTAGTCACTGCCGGTACTACAGTATACAGGAGCTGTAAAAAGTAGTTCTCCCCTTAAAGGTACATACATTACAACTGCCTTCTGTGGTAGAGAATTCCACAGGCTCACCACTCTCTGGGTGAAGAAATTCCTCCTCATCTCAGTCCTAAATGGCTTACCCCTTATCCTTAGACTGTGACCCCTGGTTCTGGACTCCCCGGCCATCGGGAACATCCTTCCTGCATCTAGTCTGTCTAGTCCTGTTAGGATTTTATACGTTTCAATGAGATCCTCTCTCATTCTTCTAAACTCCAGCGAATATAAGCCCAATCGACCCAATCTCTACTCATACGTCATTCCTGCCATCCCAGGTATCAATCTGGTGAATCTTCGCTGCACTCCCTCCATTGCAAGAACATCCTTCCTCAGATAAGGCGACCAAAACTTCACACAATACTCAAGGTGTGGCCTCGCCAAGGCCCTGTACAACTGCAGCAAGACATCTTGTTCCTGTACTCGAAACCTCTCGATATGAAGGCCAGCATACCATTTGCCTTCTTAACCGCCTGCTGCACCTGCATGCTTACCTTCAGCGACTGGTGCACAAGGACACCCAGGTCTCGTTGCACTTCCCCTTCTCCCAATCTATTGCTGTTCAGATAATCTGTCTTCCTGTTTTTGCCACCAAAGTGGATAACCTCGCAGTTATCCACATTATACAGCATCTGCCATGCATCTGCCCAATCACCCAACCTGTCCAAATCATACTGGAGTTTCTCTGCATCCTCCTCACAGCACACACACCCACCCAGCTTTGTTTCATCTGCAAACTTGGAGATATTACATCTAGATCATATATATATTGTGAATAGCTGGGGTCCCAGGACCGATCCCTGTGGTACCCCACTCGTCACTGCCTGCCACTCGGAAAAAGAGCCGTTTATTCCAACTCTTTGCTTCCTGTCTGCCAACCAGTTCTTTATCCAGGTCAGTACCTTGCCCCCATTCCCATGTGCCTTAACTTTACATGCTAATCTCTTATGCGGGACCTTATCGAAAGCCTTCTGAAAGTCCAAATACACCACATCCACTGGTTCTCCCTTATCTATTCCACCAGTTCCATCCGCAAAAAATTCCAGTAGATTAGTCAAGCACGATTTACCTTTTGTAAATCCATGTTGACTTTGTCCGTTCCTGTCACTGTTTTCCAAGTGCTCTGCTATTGCATCTTTTAGAATGGAGTCTAGCATTTTCCCCACTACCGATGTCAGGCTTACCAGTCTATAATTCCCCGTTTTCTCTCTACCACCTTTTTTGAATAGTGGGGTAACATTAGCTGCCCTCCAATCCATGGGAACTGTTCCAGAGTCTATAGAATTTTGGAAGATGACCAGCAATGCATCTACTATTTCTAGGCCACTTCCTTAAGTACCCTAGGATGTAGATTATCAGGCCCTGGGGATTTATCGGCCTTCAATCCCGTCAATTTCCCTAATACCATTTCCCTACAAATACTGATTTCTTTCAGTTCCTCCCTCTCATTAGACCCTATGTTCTCCGACATCTCTGGGAGGTTATTTGTGTCCTCCTTTGTGAAGACAGAACCAAAGCATGTATTTAATTGGTCTGCCATTTCTTTGTTCCCCATTATAAATTCCCCTGATTCTGAATGCAAGGGACCTACGCTTGACTTCACCAATCTTTTTCTCTTCACATAGAAGCTTTTACAGTCAGTTTTCATGTTCCCTGAAAGCTTACTCTCATACTCTATTTTCCCCCTCTTAATTAATCCCTTTGTCCTCCTTTGCTGAATCCTAAACTGCTCCCAATCCTCCGGTTTACTGCTTTTTCTGGCCAATTTATATGTCCTCTCCTTGGATCTTATGCTGTCCCTAATTTCCCTTGTTAGCCACGGTTGAGTCACCTTTTTTGTTTTATTTTTATGCCAAACAGCTCAGCTGGTCGTCTTGCCTGTAGCAGTGGTGTGTGCTTGGACTGTGCAAAAGATTGACTTTCCATTTGACCCACTATGTTATATAAACAAACTGCTGGGAAACACTCAGCAGGTCAGGCAGCCTCTGCGGAGAGAGAGAGAGAGAGAGAGAGAGAGAGAGAGAAAAACCAAGTTAATATTTTAGGCCTGTGACTCTTCGACAGAACTGGAAAATGTTAGAGGTAACAAGTTTTAAGCAAGCACGGAGGAGGGGGGAGGGGATGGAAAGGATTATGATTTACTGTTTCTCTTCCCTCTCCCCCTGTGATCAAGTCTCTCATCCTTGAAGTCACTCCTTAAAACCTACCTCTGATCAAGCTTTTTGGTCACCTGTCCTAATATCCCCTTATGTGGCTCAGTGTCAAATTTTATTTGATCACACCTATGAATTGCCTTGGAACGTTTTACTTCTTAGGCAGTCCCTCGGAACCAAGGATGACTTGCTTCCACATTAAAAATGAGTTCTCAGGTGACGGATGAGTCCAACGCGGGACCTACAGTCTCTGTCACAGGTGGGGCAGACTGTGGTTGAAGGGGCAGGTGGGTGGGGTGCCTGGGTTGACGTGCGCTGCTTGTGCTTGGCTTCCACTTGCTCCTGGCCAAGAGACTCTGTGTTCGGCGCCTTCCCGGATGCTTCTCCTCCACTTTGTGCGGTCTTGGGCCAGGTGTTCCCAGGTGTCAGTGGGGATGTTGCACTTTTTCAAGGAGGTTTTAAGGGTGTCCTTGAAGCGTTTCCTCTGGGGCGCTCTTGCTGTGCCGGAGCTCCAAGTGGAGCGCTTGTTTTGGGAGTCTCGTATCGGGCATGCGGACAATGTAACCCGTCCATCAGAGCTGATCAAACGTGTTCAAAGCTTCGATGCTGGGGATGTTGGCCTGAGCGAGAACACTGACGTTGGTACGCCTATCCTGCCAATGGATTTGCAGGATCTTGCGAAGGCAGCGTTGATGGTACCTCTCCAGTGCTTTGAGGTGCCTGCTGTACATGGTCCATGTCTCTGAGGCATACAGCAAGGCGGATATCACTGCTGCTCTGTAGACCATGAGCTTAGTGCCGGGTTTGAGGTCCTGGTCTTCAAACACTCCCTTCCTCAGGCGACCGACGTTTTACTAACTTTAAAGGCGCTATAGAAATACAAGTTGTAGTTGTTGTTGATCTGCCCTTGGAGCTTTCCTCTTATGATGTCCTGGCTATTATAAAGAATTTGCTTTGTTGGGGAATCACAGTGCCAACTGCGTGCTTTTTTTCTCTCATGCTATACCATGAGAGAGCATCCACGGCCGTATTCTGGGGAATATCCCTGCACTAAGTCTAAAAGGACTTGTCATATTGTACCTTGCACCAAACTTCCAGAGAGCATCAAGTGTGAAACAACATTGAGTTTAAAAAAAAATTCACAGCATTAAAAATTTTAAAATGATTTTTGTTGTCAGATTTTAGTCCATCTATTTCCGTATTAATAGTCTGTTCGTTTTGGTTAAATTAAATGCACTGTAAAGCTGACAAGTAGCACTTAAGTGTTAAAGTGAGCGCTGATTAGATCGGATATGTGATAATTAAAGTTAATGTGTTTGAAGTACAAATTACATCTCTGGGCTAAAAGGAGCAAGATTAATTTGATGATTTATTTTGATCATCAAAGCCACCTCCCTTTTTGTATTTAGTGCAGTTTTGTGACAGATGTCACATTCTTCATTTTACATCATATTCTTCATTTTACATCATATTCTTCATTTTACATCATATTCTTCATTTTACATCACCTACTTCTGGTTGTGAGTGCGTTTTTAAACAGCAAACTGATCCAATTACAAATTTAAATGCCAAATGATTGTTGCAAAAAATGTTAGCGGTTGCGACTTTTTAAAAACTTGGGCTAATCCTTTAAGCTCGACACCATCCAGGACAAAGCGGCCCGCTTGACCGGCACCTCATCCACCACTTAAACATTCACTCCCTCCACCACCAGCGTACCGTGGCTGCAGTGTGTACCATCTACAGGATGCACTGCAGCAACTCGCCAAGGCTTCTTCGGCAGCACCTCCCAAACCCGCGACCTCGTCCACCTAGAAGGACAAGGGCAGCAGGCGCATGGGAACACCACCACCACCAAGTTCCCTTCCAAGTCACACACCATCCTGACTTGGGAATATATCACTGATCCTTCATCGTCGCTGGGTCAAAATCCTGGAACTCCCTCCCTAACAGCGCTGTGGGAGTACCTTCACCACGCGGACTGCAGCGATTCAAGTAGGCGGCTCACCACCACCTTCTCGAGGGCAGTTAGAGATGGGCAATAAATGCTGGCCTTGCCAGCGATGTCCACATCCCATAAATGAATTTTTTTTTAAAAAGCTATGCAGGGCTCTAGCTCCCGCGCAGCCAGCTCACCGGCTTTTAAATAGAAAAATACACGCATGCGCAGAATTATGAATGAGCTGCGCAGCCCATTAAAGGGGTCGCGTGGTCCAAAAAATAATTCGAGGAAACATTGGTGTGCACATGCATGTCTGGCTGTGCGCGCAGAGCGCGTAGAACTTGCATTTATACAGCGCCTTTCGCAAATTCAGAACATCCCAAAGCACTTTACGACCAATGAAGGACTTTTGATGTGTGGTCACTGTCTTTCCACTTATTCTTTATATATTTCAACATCATTCATCTCTCAAGCTGTTGTTTTAGTGAGGTCGGCCAAGGTATGTGGTGGATTATGGTTGACTAATATTTTATTTCCAGGGCTGCTTTTGATATCTATAAAATGCAAAAAATGGCAAATGCTGGAAATCTGAACTAAAACCAAAAATACTCAGCAGATCAGTAAGCATCAGTGGAAAGAAAAGAGATGTTAAGAATTTCGGCAAGGCAGAATCGAAAACTTTTAGAAAACAATGCCATGTCCTCGGGTGTCATCCGTGCCTCAGTGGGTAGCACTCTCGCCTCTGAGTCAGAAGGTTGTGGGTTCAAGTCCCAATCTTGAGACTTGAGCACTTAATCCAGGCTGACGCTCCCAGTGCAGTACTGAGGGAGTGCCGGCTTTCATTTGAGATATTAAACAGAGGACTCGTTGGATGTAAAAGATCCCATGACACTTTTGAAAAAGAGCAGGGGAGTTCCCCCAGTATCCTGGCAAATATTTATACCTCAAACAGCACCTAAAACAGATTATCTGGTCATTATCTCATTGCTATTTGTGGGAGCTTGCTGCGCGCAAATTGGCTGCCATGTTTCCTACATTACTACACCTCAAAAGTACTTAATTGGCTGCAAAGCCCTTTGAGACGTCCTGAGATCGTGAATGGTATCTCTTGTTCTCTCTTTCTCTTTCTTTCTCCCTTTCTCTGTCTCTCTTTCTTTCTTTTGTGTGCCCTCCCGCCCCTCCCCCGCTCTCTTTCCTCCCCTCCCCCCTCTTTCCCTCCCCCTCTTCCCCCCCTCTTTTCCCCCCCTCTTCCCCCTCTTCCCCCCCCCCTCTTCCCCCCCCCTCTTCCCCCCCCCTCTTTCCCCCCCCCTCTTTCCCCCCCCCTCTTCCCCCCCCTCCTCTTCCCCCCCCCTCTTCCCCCCCCCTCTTTCCCCCCCCTCTTTTCCCCCCCCCTCTTTTCCCCCCCCTCTTTTCCCCCCCCTCTTTTCCCCCCCCCCTCTTTTCCCCCCCCCTCTTTCCCCCCCCCCCTCTTTCCCCCCCCCCTCTTTCCCCCCCCTCCCTCTTTCCCCCCCCCCTCCTTCCTTCCTGTAAAGTCTGTGGGTTGTACAGTTAATAACGACACAGACTTCAGGAATAACAAACAAACAGGTCTTTACTATTCGAAGGTCAGGGCAAATCTGCCCAAGGAATCATGCCACAACACTTATATACCAGTGTGGTCACCGTCGGTATTACAGTATACAGAAGCCAAACAAGTAGTGCCACACCTAAAGTAGTTCTCTTAAAGGTGAACGGTTACATACAATAGTTCTCTTAAAGGTAGACGGGTACATACACTACAATCCTCCCTTTTTAGCTTATTACATACAGAGTCCCCATTAAACATAACATATCTTCAACTTCATATAAAACAATTTACAGACATAGTCTCGGTGGGAAACAGTTCACAGGTTCAGTCTCTGCGGGAACAGTTCACAGATTCAGTCTCTGATCTTGACTCGGTCCGAACAACATCTCTTTGGTGTAGATGGTTCACATTGCTAGCGTGACTCCTCCATATCCTTTTCTTGACGTAACAGCTTGAACTTCCGTCCTGCTGAACCAGCAGTGCTGACTTTTACAACAACTGGGTTGCCTTGATATTTTCCTACTTTCCAACTGATTTAACTCCTTTCGTAGGGTCCACGCATGATCTGGTAGAAGTGATAATATTTGCGATAGTTATCATCTTCTGCTTCTTTTTCTTTTCTGCTTTTTGGAGACTCTCGGGGCTCCCTTATCAGCTGCCAGCTGTAGCGCCACCAACTCTCTATGTTCCTTCGACTTTAAGTGCTTCATCCTGATTTCGGCACTTTGGGAGTTTTCATCACAAACTGGGCAGACCACATCCTCGTAATATTCAGTGTCACTCAACAGGTCATGGTAATATTCGGGTTCGTCCTGAGTTAGGCCAGCGAGAGGGCCTTCTATTTCCTCCTCACCCATCTGGACGTTAGCTGACTGTGGTTCCTTCCCTAGACATCTTTCTTGAAAAGACTTCTTCATGCATTCATCTTCATCCCGCTCTTCCTGGGTTTCCTGCAAATCCTTCACTAATGACCTCATTTGTGATTTCAATACTTCCCCTTCCCTCGGGGATTGATTGATCGGGCTATTCAATCCTTCTACTGGAGCAGCTGTTTCAACATTCTGTTGTTCACATAGACGCGATACAGCGTACTTTTGGCATCCCAGTAAAGTCTGTTTTGCAACCTCAGCTATTTCCCAAACTTTTGAGAGCTCCGAACTCCTTCCCGTTGAAGATTGAAGCTCGTGTTCAGATTGTTCCCATTGCAGAGTCTTTTCCCTCAGCATATGAAGGAGTTGGCTGACCGTTAACTCTTCCACGGGAACACTGTGGATCAGAGTCTTCTCCATTTCATCCACCTTTTCCTCCCAATGCTTCCACCTTCTGTTCCTCTTGTACTTTGGCTTTCAGCGCTCGGAAAAGTTGCGCCCTGATGCTCTCTAGCTCATGTTCAGGGGCCATTCTTACAGTCTCTGTGTTTCTTACAGTTTCCTTTTCTTCCACTGAAAGGATTCCCAGTTGAATCTGTTCTTCAAGTTGTTGAACCTCGGACATTGCCGCCTCATATTTGTCTTGGGTTTCCTTCAATATTTTTATGAGTTCTTGGACATCTTGTCTTTCATGTTCTGCCATGTCTTTCACCTCTAATTTCTCATCTATGGATGGAACTTCTACCGATGAGTCTGTCTTGGCCTTGAGCTCATCAAGAATTTCCTGCAGCCTTTGGACTTCTTGCTCATGTTCAACCTTTAGTTGTTCATATGCTTCTACTGAAACTAGCTTTTCGGAGGTTGCCGAGTTAACCCCCTCCAGAATTGTAACCTGGGCCTGTTCATACTGTTCTTTCAACTTCTCACACTCTGCTTGTAAGGAGTCGTAGAGAAGAACTGGAATAACATCCTGGCTTCCTGAAGATTCCTCTTCATTTGCTTCTTTCGCAATTTCCTGTTGGAGTTCAGCCAAGGCTGCTATGCTATCTGCCTCTCGAAGTCTCACTGCCATCAAATCTTCTTTATTCTTGCAGTCTATCTCAGCCATTTTCCGATTACTTTCATTTAACTGAGTGAGTAGTCCCTTATTCTGGGCTGAGAGATATTGCACCTTCTCATGTAGGCCATAGCACTCCTTCTCTGCTCGACATAGCTGGTTACTGCTGATTTGGTTCTGTGTTTCAAGTTCCAACATCCTTTGCTTAGCTTCTTTCAGTTTCGCCCCTATAAGCTCCTCTTGCAACATGGCCACATTATTCACATCAGGTAAAGAAGCGTTTCTCTTTTCCATGTCCAAGATTTTTTTCTGCATATCTTTAAGTGCACACTGCGATTCAGCTTCTCTTAACCTTGCTTGCACTAGCTCCGTCTCCAATTGCAGAACAAAATCCTCAGTGTAGCGTGGTTTGCCTTTATGCTGTATCTCTAGATCATGCAAATATTCTAACTCCTGAACATCATAAGGGAGATGTGATCGGTAATTGGTCACGATGGCTCTATGGTCGCTCTTTGCTTGAGCTAGCTGCCTCTGCTGTCTTTCCAGGTTCTCCCATTCGGTGTCCCAGAACTTTTCCATTGTTTTCATCTCTTGTACGAGACGGTAACTCAACTGTTCTAATTGTTGTCGTACTTTGAAATAAGTTTGAGTCCGAGTTCGGTGTTCTTCCGTCGTGGATAAGTCCTTAACTTGAACAGGCTCAGAATTCTCTGTCAAACTGGAGTTCTGCTCTGAAGCTTTATTCTTCTCGGTAGCATAAGCCTTTATGCATGTCTTCGTTTTCTCCACCATAGTCGGCAAGTTCATTTTAGCCTTGTCTTCCATATTTGAGTTGGTCTTATCGTCATCCGTTTCAGAATCTGAGCTGATAGCTTGCACCGAGTCCTCACTCATTATGGCTTTTAGATAGTGCCATTCCATGTCTATTTTCTTGATCCACTCTCGTCCTAGAAGTGGTGGTCCTCCCTCAGATAATACGTACAAGTTCATTCTTGGGTGTTCTTTACCCCATCTCTCACCTTGACTCTTATCTTCCCCATGGGGTATACCTTATGCCCCGTGTATGTCTGCAATACGAACTTGGTATTTCTTAAGGGTATGTGAGAGAATAGCCGGTGGTAGTCCCTTCGATTTATGACTGATCGAGCTGATCCAGTGTCCAACTCCATTCTTACTTGGACTCCAGCTATTTTTAGTATGACCCAGATAGTTTGTAGGTCAGCTTCCTTACTCACATTGTGAATTCTCAGACTACCCAGCTCCTGGCTGTTTGGGTCTGAGTCTGAATTCTGTTCGTCCGAACTCTTCTCAGCCACCTTGTGTACCTTGTTGTACTTTTCTTGTGGTGGCTTCCTTTGGTTGTTGGTCTTCTTCCCTGACCGGCATACCTTAGCGATGTGACCCAGATTGCCACATTTCCTACATTCTTGGTTCTTAAACCAGCATTGATTCTGGTCGTGTGTTGTCTTCCCACAACGATAGCATTTTGTTGTACTTGAGGTAATTTGGTCCTCCCCGAGTGCCGCCGCCTTTAGCTGCATTTCCGCCGTTCCTTTCGCTGCGGCTTCGTGCGATGCGGCTATAAGGACAGCCCTGTCAAGTATGAGGTCGTTCTCTTCGAGTAGTCGCTTTTGTATCCCTTCCTTGGACAATCCACATACGAACTTGTCTCGCAGTGCCTCTGTCAGATTCCCTCCGAACTGGCAGCATTTCGCTAGCCTACGCAGTTCGACCAAATATTCCGCGTTGCTTTCGTCTTTCCGTTGCGTTCTTGCATAGAATTTGAATCGTTCAGCCAACATCAACGGTGTGGGGTTCAAGTGGTCCTTCAGAACAGCCACAATCCCTTCGAAAGTCTGATCCGCCGGTTTAGCTGGTGCTAGTAGATGCTTCAAGAGCCCGTATGTCTTTGCGCCCATCGAGTTTAGCAATGTTATCGCTTTGTCGTCTTCCTCTATTTTGTTGGCTTCACAATAGATCTCGATGCGTTCCACGTACGTGGCCCAGTCTTCTATCTCAGAATTAAAATCGTTAATATTCCCTCGCTTAGGCATCTTCCTTTCCTTGGGAGCAGCACAAGTATTTCTTTAAATTCTTATTTATTATTTATTTATTTCTAAGATGGCGGTTTTTCCCGCGAAAATGGCGGTTTCCCGTTCTTTCCTTCTCTCCCCGCCCCTTCAATGGCGGTCTCCCGCGTCTGTCGTCTTCTCCGCCTAATGGCAGCTTCCCGCGTTTCTTCCCTGGTGGGAGGGGTACGCTTTCCCCACAGCGGACAGGTTCAGCTGCTGGGCTGGCTTCCGCACAGCTCCCCTTACTCGGCTCTGTCTTTCTCTCCCGCTCGCACGGCTCTACCGGCGCTGGGTACCCCGTTGGTGGAGAACAGTTCAGCCGCTGGACTGGCTCTCGCGCAGCCTCCTTTGGTCGGCTCTGCCTCTCCCACACGCCCGGCTCCCGTTCGCCTCCCAGCCCTCACGCAGTCCGGTGCTTCCCTCCCCGGCTGCGGCTGAGTTTCTCTCTTCCCGCGCCTGCTCCCGGTCTCAGCGCTTCGTGGCTTCGGTCGCTGCCCGGCTTTTCCCGCCGATCGCGGTCCGGCTATCTCACGACGCCGTTGGACCCGCCTTCCTGACCAGCTCTGCTCCCCCTCGACCGTGGTCGAGTGCACAGCCCTTATCCTCCGGATTTCGTTACACTTTTCCCTACTCACAGTCTCCGCGGCCGCCTTGTTTCCTGCTGATCGGCTCACTCCGCACCGTGGTAGAAGGGTAGTCAGTGCCTGTTGCTGATGGAAGCTTTTGTTGCTAAAGTCTTCCTCCTTTCTATTGCTGCAGCCTCGTGTTTTCTTCCAGCAGAACGACGAGGGCGGTTGCCTCTCTTCGACGCTCTTTAGTTGCTTTGGTAGTCTTGCCGCAGGGTACGATCGGACTCGTCGCCACTGTAAAGTCTGTGGGTTGTACAGTTAATAACGACACAGACTTCAGGAATAACAAACAAACAGGTCTTTACTATTCGAAGGTCAGGGTGAATCTGCCCAAGGAATCATGCCACAACACTTATATACCGGTGTGGTCACTGTCGGTATTACAGTATACAGAAGCCAAACAAGTAGTGCCACACCTAAAGTAGTTCTCTTAAAGGTAGACGGGTACATACACTACACTTCCCTCCCCCCCCCCCCCCCCCGGCGCTCTCCCCACATGTCTCTTGTCTGGCTTCTAGATGAAACATTTTTTATTTTAACTCTTAACAGACACTATTTTTCATGAAGCATTTGGCAGACACTTTCACTCAAGCAATGGAGTGAGGCCAGCCTCATCAAAATGCATCGTTGTTTCACCATGTGTGACCTCATTGTGATAAGACTAGCACAAGGCTCTTAACTGTTCTCCTTTCCCAAACAATAAGAGGTTTGCCAAAAATTTTCTTCGAGGCCAAGCCCTTTTTTATAATAAATGCATTTTTTTTTTGTTCAATTCTATCGCATCATTTCAAAACAGACAGCAAAAAGTCCCTGGTCAGTGAATGGCCTGTAATTTGGGTCAAACACATTCCATACGGGGACAAAAGCCTTTTTTTTTCTTACTGCTGGATCTTCAACATCTAACAGCAACTTGCATTTATATAGCGCCTTTAAGATAGTAAAATGTTCCAAGATGCTTCACAGGAGTGTTATAAACAAAATTTGACCCTGAGCCACATAAGGAGATATTGGGTCAGGTGACCAAAAACTTGGTCAAAGAAGCAGGTTTTAAGGAGCATCTTAAAGGAGGAGAGAGAGGTAGAGAATTGGAGAAGTTTAGGGAGGGAATTCCAGAGATTAGAGCTCAGGCAGCTGAAGGCACGGCTGCCAATGGTGGAATGATTAAAATCGGGGATGCGCAAGAGGCCAGAATTGGAGGAGTGCAGAGACCTCGGAGGGCTGGAGGAGGTTACAGAGATAGGGAAGGGCGAGGCCATGGAGGGATCTGAAAATACTGTTAACAGTGCAACATTGTCTTCGATGCTCAGTGGTGTCTGGACATAGATGACCTGCTGCGATTACCATGGGCAGGGTGGGGGTGATGTCTGGGGTGAAACCTTCTTCAAGGGAGATATTCAGACTGCTGGTAGCACTTTGTCAGGTCCTGCATCTCAGGAAAGAAAGACTTGCATTTATTCAGCGCCTTTCACAGCCTCAGGATGTCCGAAAGCTCTCCACAGCCAATTAAATACTTTTGAAGTATAACCACTGTCGTAATGTAGGAAACACGGCAGCCAATTTTGCGCACAGCAAGATCCCGCAAACCACAGTGCTTTGGGACATGCTGAGGTTGTGAAAGGCGCTATATAAAGGCAAGTTTTTCTTTTCTTTCACCATTTGCTGTTTCTCCCAAAAGCTTAGTGCAAATGTCTGTAAACAATAGGTTGTTTATGACCAGAGGTTGCTGCCATTGGCAAGTTATTGAGGGATTTCAACAATGACTCTGTGTCCAGTCCCAGAGCTCCAAATCAGAGCAGACTCAAGAGTGAAAGAAGATATGAAAGACGTGTCATTAGGAGGCTGGAATTTGAATTACTTGCTTATTTTCAGCATACATACTTCACTCTAACAGACTCTCATCCCACTCAGAATGGTCAAGAACGGTCACGTTCACAATGCAGGTATGTAAAGCAACTGTAGTGTGTACCTGCATGTCATGCAGCTTTTCTAAGCTATTTCATATTTATAAAGCTATATTGCGGTTTCCACTTTATTATTATAAAGTATAGCTTCATTGTTGGTTATTCATGTCAAACAATTTGTAGTAATAGTAATCACACAGCACAGAAGGAGGCCATTTGGCCCATCGTGCCTGTGCCGGCTCTTTGAAAGAGCTATTCAATTAGTCCCACTCTCCCCTGCTCTTTCCCCATAGCCCTGCAAATGTTACTTTTTCAAGTATATATCCAATTCCTTTGTGAAAGTTACTGTTGAGGCGGAGCGAGGCGAGAGCGGACCCTATTGTGATGGCGCCGATGAAGATGGCTGCCATCCTTGCGGGCTCCGTGCGTACCAGCAGCTAAGTGTCCTTTGCTGTTTGGTGCGCTCGGCTCGTTAAGAAAAAAGCATTTCACTGACTGGATTTCACTTGTTGTATTTGGTTATGTGACAAATAAAATTGAAATTGAAATTGAATATGCTTCCAGCATCCTTTCACGCAGTTGTCTTGTATTTTGTTGGTGCTGGCACTGGTATGGGGGCTAAAGAAAGAAAGGAAAAATTGCAGGGATATGGGGAAAGAGCCGGGGAATGAAACTAACTGGATTGCTCTTCGAAAGAGTCGGCACAGATGGGATAGGTTGAATGGCCTCCTTTTGTGCTGTACTATTCTATGATTCTATAAGCTAGCATTTATCTAGCATCTGGTCATAGGGTAACCACACATCCCTGTTTTTACGGGGACAGTCCCTGGATGAGGGGCTGTGTCCCCGGGCGGGTTCAAAGCAGGAGCCATGTGACCCTGAGCTGCCTTGCGGTCTGCGGTCAGTCAGTAAAATGGGCAGGTTGTGTGGTGGGGCCGGTTCCAATTGGTGGGAGGGATGTGGGATGTCAATCTCCTGTTTCCTGAGCCGGTGATCGTGGCCGGCAGATGCTGTGAACAGTGGCCGCATTATTCAGCCGGAAAGTTCTGGCGTTGCTTTTTGCAGGTTCAGTTTGCATCAAAATAACAATATTTTGCCTCACTACGCTGCGCAACCTATAGTTTCCATCTTTGCTGTGCTCCCACCCTGTGTCCCCGGATTCGGTTTCGAAAATATGGTCACCCTACCTTATCACATCTTGAGGATGCCCCAACGTGCTTGATAACTAACAGCGACTGCACTTGAAAAAAGTAATCTGTTATATAGGCAAATGCGGCAGCCAATTTATGCACAGGAAGATCCCAAAACAACTGAATGAACAACCACTTAAACTATTTTGGTCACGTTGATTGAGGAAGCAATGTTGGCGAAGAACTGCCATGCCATCTTTTATGTTCACCCAAGCCAGCTGACTTTTTGGTTTAATGTCTCACCGGGTAGATGACACCTCTGACGATACATTGCTCCCTCAGTACTGCATTGACCTGTTGGCCTAGATTACATACTCAAATCCGTAGCGGGGCTTCAATCCCCGACGTTCTGCCTCGGGGCCAGAGTGCTACCAACTGAGCCATTGAGGCTATATTCATTCCAGTTTTTAAAAAAATCACCAAATGTGGAAACATTATGAAGTTTTGTTTTAAGTAATCAAAGTGAAAATCAATTATTTAATGTGACTTTGAAATGCGCTGCCTGAAAGGGCGGTGGAAGCAGATTCAATAGTAACTTTCAAAAGAGAACTGGATAAATCCTTGGAGAGAAATTTACAGGGCTTTGTGGGAAAGAGTGAGGGAGTGGGACTAATTGGATAGCTCTACCAAAGAGGTATGATGGGCTGAATGGCCTCCTTCTGTGCTGTACGATTCTATGTTTCCATAATTGTATTAGTGGCATTGTGTTTTTAAATTAATATTGCCTGGAGTTTATATTAAAAATGATCTTCAACCAGTGCACTCTTTCCCCATGGGAGTGGTTTCCGGGCAGTAATTGTACCTCGGGATTCAGATGACACTTGTGAAGTGCTGAGTCTTTGTTCCTATTATTCAGGGCATTATATAATGCTGCAGCCTCTGCAGAATTTCCACCACTGAGCTTAGATCAGTGGGGGAATTGAATCCATATCCTCCCACTCTGTGACACTAAGTGCTCCAACACCTGTGCTGTACTATTTTTAAAAATATATATATTTCCTACCTGGGAAGGTGATAGCTGCTTTAATTATTCACTTCCCCATGGAGATCCGTCCTTCCGTGTTTTCCACTCTGTAGGTGTTACTGGGGCCTGCTGCAATACAATCCCAGAACTGCCCCGTTCACTTACACAGAAGCTGGTGTCTCGTGAGGTTGACCTGAAGTGCCCCCAAGCTGGAGACTCAAATTGGCAGCTCTCCCTGGAAGGAATAACGAGCTATTAAAACCAAGAGCTCAAGAGTGTCGATCTTGTTTCAGTCAGTAGCACTCTTGCCTCTTGAGTCAGAAGGTCATGGGTTCAAGCCCCACTCTAGACACTTGGGGCTGGATTTTCATTCAGAAGTCGGGAAGGAGGCGGGACTACAACTTTCAGGTTTTAGTCCCGCCTCCATCGCGATGCGGCCAATCCACGCGATTTTCACTTGATTGACCTTGTTGAGCCCGCCCAGCAGGCTCAGCAGGCCAATTAAGGGCCACCCGGCAACAGGTGACATCACAGACTGAAATTTCATCTGTCAAGACATGAAGAAAAAGTCGGTTTTAGCATATACTCTTGTGAAAACAGAATGAAATCAAGTCAAAGATAACTACTACAGCCAAACAAAAACCCTGTGATAAATAAATTGGTCCAGTTCTGACGAAAGGTCATCGACCTGAAACGTTAACTCTATTTCTCTCTCCACAGAGGCTGTCTGACCACCTGAGTATTTTTTAGCATTTTCTGTTTTTATTTTAGGCAACTAATATTCACCATTTCTAAGACCCTCATAGAGTGAGTCATTATGGCGCAGAAGGAGGCCATTCAGCCCGTTGAGTCCGTGCTGGCTCTCTGTAGAGCAATCCAGTCAGCCCCATTCCCCCACTATATCCCTGTAGCCCTGCAAGTTTATTTCCCTCAAGTGTCTATCCAATTTCTTTTTGAAATCATTGATCGTCTCCACTTCCACCACCCTTGTCGGCAGCGAGTTCCAAGTCATTACCACTCACTGTGTAATAAAGTTCTTCCTCGCGTCCCCCCTGTATCGCTTGCCCAAAACCTTCAATCTATGTCGCCTAGTCCTTACGCCATCTGATAATAGGAACAGCCTTTCTCTGTCTACCTTGTCCAAACACGTCATAATCTTGTACACCTCTATCGAATCTCCCCTCAACCTCCTTTGCTCCATTGAGGACAACCCCAGCTTCTCCAACCTAACCTTGTAGCTAAAATCTCTCATCCCTGGAACCATTCTGGTAAATCTCCTCTGCACCCTCTCAAGGGTCTTCACATCCTTCCTAAAGTGTGTTGACCAGAACTGGACACAATACTCTAGTTTTGGCCTAACCAGAGCTTTATAAAGGCTCAGCACAACTTCTCTACTTTTGTACTCAATACCTCTATTTATGAAGCCCAAGATCCAAATGCTTTGCTAACTGCTCTCTATGTCCTGCCAAATTCAAAGATCTATGCACATTAACTCCCAGGTCCCCCTCTCCCTGCACACTCTTTAGAACTGTGCCATTAAGGCTATATTGCGTCTCCCTATCCCTTCTACCAAAATGCACCACCTTACACTTATCTGTATTAAATTCCATCTGCCACTTGTCTGCCCATTCTGCTAGCCTTTATGTCCTGTTGCAGTCGGTTGGTATCCTCCTACTTGTTTGCCACACCTCCAAGTTTGGTGTCATCAGCAAATTTTGAAATTTTACTCTGTATTCCAATATCCAAGTCATCATATATATAAAAGAAAAAGCAGTGGTCCTAGCACTGATCATTGGGGAACACCACTGTCTACCATCCTACAGTCTGAAAAACAGCCATTTACCACAACTTGCTGTTTTCTGTCCTTAAGCCAATTTCTTATCCAAGCTGCCACTGACCCACCTATTCCATGAGCCTCAATTTCATTAACCAGCCTTTTTTGTGGTACTTTGTCAAACACTTTCTTAAAATCCATGTAGACAACATCCACTGCATTCCCTTCATCAATCCTCTCTGTTACTTCATCAAAAAATTCAATTAGATTAGTCAAACACGATCTGCCTTTTACAAATCTGTGCTGGCTCTCCTTAATTAACTTAAAACTCTCCATGTTCCTGTTCATTTTTTCCTTCATTATTGTTTCTAAAACCTTACCCATCACTAATGTTAAACTGACTGGCCTATAGTTACTAGGATTCACCTTGCACCCTTTCTTGAACAAGGGTGTCACATTTGCCACTTTCCAATCCTCAGGCACCTCCCCCGCATCTAGGGAAGATTGGAAGATTATGGCAAGCCCTTCCGTTATTTCCTCCCCCAATTCCCTTTGCAACCTGGGATGCAAGCCATCCGAACCAGGCGACTTATCCACTCTAATCATATCCAGCCTTTCCAGTACATCCTGCTTATCAATTTTTACCCCATCCATTACCTCCACCATCTCCACTTCTACCGATATTTTGTCAGCATCGTCTTCCTTAGTAAACACCGATACAAAGTACTCATTACGTATTCTAACCTTGCCCTGTGCCTCTAAGCATACATCACCACCTTTGTCCCTAAAAGGCCCCACCCCACCTCTTACTACCACTTACTATTTACGTGCCGGTAGAAAATTTTTGGATTCCGCTTTGTTAACTGCCATTCTATTCTCTCTGCCAGTCTTATTTTCCTCTTCACTTCCCCTCTCAACTTATTGTATTTGGCCTGGTTCTCACTTGAAGAATTCACCTGACATGCATCACACACACAGAAACATACAAACATAGAAGATAGGAGCAGGAGTAGGCCATTTGGCCCCTCGAGCCTGCTCCGCCATTCAATGCGCTCATGGCTGATCATCCAAATTGAGTACCCTGTCGCTGCTTTCTCCTCATATCCCTTGATCCCCTTAGCCTTAAGAAATATATCTAACTCCTTCTTGAATATATTTAATGAATTGGCCTCAACTGTCTTCTGTGGTAGAGAATTCCACAGGTTCACCACTCTCTGGGTGAAGAAATTCCTCCTCATCTCAGTCCTAAATGGCTTACCCCTTATCCTTAGACTGTGACCCTTGGTTCTGGACTCCCCCGCCATCGGGAACAGCCTTCCTGCATCTAGTCTGTCTAGTCCTGTTAGAATTTTATAAGTTTCAATGAGATGCCCCCTCATTCTTCTAAACTCTAGTGAATATAAGCCTAATCGACCCAATCTCTCTTCACATGTCATTCCTGCCATCCCAGGTATCAGTCTGGTGAATCTTTGCTGCACTCCCTCCATGGCAAGAATATCCTTCCTCAGATAAGGCGACCAAAACTGCACACAATACTCAAGGTGTGGTCTCACCAAGGCCCTGTACAACTGCAGCAAGACATCCTTGCTCCTGTACTCTAATCCTCTCGCTATGAAGGCCAGCATACCATTTGCCTTCTTAACCGCCTGCTGCACCTGCATGCTTGCCTTCAGCGACTGGTGCACAAGGACACCCAGGTCTCGTTGCACTTCCGCTTTTCTCAATCTATTGCGGTTCAAACAATAATCTGCCTTCCTGTTTTTGCCACCAAAGTGGATAACCTCGCATTTATCCACATTATACTGCATCTGCCCAATCGCCCAACCTGTCCAAATCATGCTGGAGTTTCTCTGCATCCTCCTCACAGCACACATGCCCACCCAGCTTTGTGTCGTCTGCAAACTTGGAGATATTACATCTAGTTCCCTCATCTAGATCATTAATATATATTGTGAATAACTGAGGTCCTAGCTCCGATCCCTGCGAAACCCCACTAGTCACTGCCTTCTACTCGGAAAAAGACCCGTTTATTCCAACTCTGCTTACTGTGTCCTGTCTGCCAACGACTTTTCTATCCAAGTCAGTACCTTACCCCCCAATCCCATGTGCTTTAATTTTGCACACTAGTCTCTTATGCGGGACCTTATCGAAAGCCTTCTGAAAGTCCAAATACACCACATCCACTGGTTCTCCCTTATCTATTTTACCAGTTACATCCTCAAAAAATTCCAGTAGATTAGTCAAGCACGATTTACCTTTTGTAAATCCATGTTGACTTTGTCTGATCCTGTCACTGTTTTCCAAGTGCTCTGCTATTATATCTTTTATAATGGACTCTAGCATTTTCCCCACTACCGATGTCAGGTTTACCGGTCCATAATTCCCCGTTTTTTCTCTACCACCTTTTATAATAGTGGGGTTACATTAGCTACCCTCCAATCCATGGGAACTGTTCCAGAGTCTATAGAATTTTGGAAGATGACCAGCAATGCATCTACTATTTCTAGGGCCACTTCCTTAAGTACCCTAGGATGTAGATTATCAGGCCCTGGGGATTTATCAGGCTTCAATCCCGTCAATTTCCCTAACACCATTTCCCTACAATACTGATTTCATTCAGTTCCTCCCTCTCATTAGACCCTATGTTTCCCGACATCTCTGGGAGTTTATTTGTGTCCTCCTTTGTGAAGACAGAACCAAAGTATGTATTTAATTGGTCTGCCATTTCTTTGTTCCCCATTATAAATTCCCCTGATTCTGACTGCAAGGGACCTACGCTTGACTTTACCAATCTATTTCTCTTCACATATCTATAGAAGCTTTTACAGTCAGTTTTTATGTTCCCTGCAAGCTTACTCTCATACTCTATTTTCCCCCTCTTAATTAATCCCTTTGTCCTCCTTTGCTGAATCCTAAACTGCTCCCAATCCTCAGGTTTGCTGGTTTTTCTGGCCAATTTATATGTCCTCTCCTTCGATCTTATGCTATCCCTAATTTCCCTTGTTAGCCAATGTTGAGTCACCTTTTTTGTTTTATTTTTATGCCAAACAGTGATGAACAAATTCCGTAGTTCATCCACACGATCTTGAAATGTTTGCCATTGCATATTCACCGTCAACCCTTTAAGTAACATTCCCCAATCCATCCTAGCCAACTCGCGCCTCATACCATCGTAGTTTCCTTTATTTAGATTCAGTACCCAAGTCTCTGAATGAACTACTTCATCCTCCATCTTAATGAAGAATTCGATCATATTATGATCGCTCCTCCCCAAGGGGCCTCGCAAAACAAGGTTGCTAATTAATCCTTTCTCATTACATAATACCCAGTCTAAGATGGCCTGATCTCTAGTTGGTTCCTCGACATATTGTTCCAGGAAACCATCCCGTATACACTCTAGGAATTCCTCTTCCACAGTATTGTTACTAATTTGGTTAGATCAATCTATATGTAGATTAAAGTCACCCATGATAACTGGTGTGCCCTTATTGCACACCTCTCTAATTTCCCATTTAATGCCATCCCCAACCTCGGCATTAATGCTTGGGGGTCTGTATACAACTCCCACTAACGTTTTCTGCCCCTTAGTATTTCTCAGCTCTACTCATACAGATTCCACATCATCAGAGCTAATATCCTTCCTTACTATTGTGTTAATCTCCTCTTTAACCAGCCTTTTCCTTTTGGCCTGTCCTTGCTGAATATTGAATACCCCTGGATGTTGAATTCCCAGCCTTGGTCACCCTGGAACCATGTCTCCGTAATCCCAATTATATCATATCCGTTTATATCTATTTGCGCAGCTAATTATCCACCTTATTACGAATGCGCCTCTCATTAAGACACAAAGGGGGAGAAGTTGGGTGGAGCCGCAAACGGGGCGCCAAGCTCGCCTGGGCGCCAGATTTTGCGCTGCGATCGGAGCAGCAGCGATCGCCAGAAATTCAGCTTGAGCGCCCCAAGAGGGGCACGGGGCGAGGCTCGAGGCGCTCCGCGTCCCTCTTAGGGTGCTGAAACTGAATATCGCAGCGCAGCGTGCCCCAGCGCCACACGCTGCGGCACGGTGCGCTGCGGTACTGCAGGCCTTCCTCCCATTCTTAAGGGGGAGGGGCCTGCACCAGCGCGATGAGCGATCGCAAGTGCCGGCAAAAGAGCCCGGCACCGAGGAGAAGTGCCGGGCTCTCGGAAAACAGCCGGCAATGCTGCGGGGGAAGAACAGGCTGGAAAAAAAATGGCCGCCCCGCACCTCCACCTTAATTTGCACCACTGCCGCCACAGGTAGGCCCCGTGAACCGGGCGAGATTAGCGAGTGGCGCTACAGAGGCGGTCACTGCCAAATATCGCGATCGGGGCGGTAGCGGGGCACTGCGCACACCGATGACGTCATCGGTGGCGGCGCAGCGCAACAGGCTAACGCCGCCATTAGCGCCCCAGCTAAATATCGCGGGAGGCGTGGCCAGTGGCATAAAACCACTGAGTGCCCTCTTTAGGCGCTAACTGGTGGCGCAGCCCACCGAATTGCTCCCCCAAAGCCTTCAGGCTTGTTTTTTTAACACTCTTAGACCTTTTGGAATTATTGTTTACTGCGGCCATGTTTGATTTATACCCGAGATTTCTCTGACTTCCACTTTTGCTTTTCTCCTTCCTGTCTTTTGCTTCTGTCCTTGCTTCCCTTTCCTCTGTCTCCCTGCACAGGTTCCCAACCCCCTGCCGTTTTAGTTTAAACCCTCTCCAACAGCACTAGCAAACACTCCCCCTAGGACATCGGTCCCGGTCCTGCCCAGGTGCAAACCATCCAGTTTGTACTGGTCCCACCTCCCCCAGAACCGGTTCCAATGTCCCAGGAATTTGAATCCCTCCCCCTTGCACCATTCTTCTAGCCACTTATTCATCTGAAATATCCTTCTATTTCTACTCTGACTAGCACGTGGCACTGGTAGCAATCCTGAGATTACTATCTGAGGTCCTATTTTTTAATTTACCTCCTAACTCCCTATATTCAGCTTTTAGGACTTCATCCTGTTTTTTTACCAATATCGTTGGTACCTATATGCACCACGGCTACTGGCTGTTCACCCTCCCCCTCCAGAATGCCCTGAACCCCTTCGTTCAGGGGAACGGAAGTGCCGGTTTCCCGTGCATGCAGGAAACCGGCACTTCCATTGGGCCTACGGGTGAGTACCCCGTGCGTACTCACCTGTGGAGACCCGAATTTCTGGGCCATTAAAGTAATGCCAATCCAATTTCCTTCATAAGAATCCCAATGCCCTGGCCTAGGTACAATTTACATGAAAAGATGTAATGTCAAAGTTATAATTTCAAATTGGACCAGTTTATTTACATCACAGGATTTTTGTTTGGCTGTAGGAGTTATCTTTGACTGAATTCACTGTTGTTTTCACAAGCGTATACGCTAAAACCGACTTCTTCTGCATGTCTGAGTTGGAAGTACAAGGCTTTTTGTTTTATCGAGTGCAAAATGGATTGCAGCAACCTGTTTTGCAACCACTGATCAAATAAAGAAGTGTCTGGATGAAAGAATTTCAGATTAAAGAGGATCGACTGTGTATGCAAAAAAAAAAAAAACACTTTTCAATCAGGTCACTGGATAAGAAAGTAGGAATCCTGACAAACTTGTGTTCCCCGTGGCTTCTTGAAGCAAGTTATAGCACCCATTCTGCCATTAGGAGAGCGCCATTGACCAGTCACATGGAGGCAGGTCATCTTCTCTGACCCTTCTGGGTCAGAACTTTCTGATTAGAGATGATCGGGGGGATTTAGCAAAATACACAGAGATTTTCATCACTCCACCATTGGCGGCTGTGACTTTAGCTGTCTAGGTCCTAAACTTCTGAAATTCGCTCCCTCAACCTCTCTGCCTCCTTTTTAAGACACGCCTTAAAAACTATCTCTTTGACCAAGCTTTTGTCACCTGTCCTAATATTTCCTTGTGGCACGGTGTCAAATTTTGTCTGATAATCACTTCTGTGAGGCGCCTTGGGACGTTTTATTACGTTGCAGGTGCTTTTTAAATGCAAGTTGTCGTGGTTATTCTGTTTTTGTGACGTAAGTTTATTTTTGTCCTTTCAGATGTCATGGCGGCCTCTGTATCGCAGCTCAAAATTCCGTCATGTGTACGGCAAGCCCGCCAATAAGGAGAATTGCTATGATGGGGTTCCCATCACCAAGAGCGTTCAAGACAACTATTTCTGTTCTGTGAATCCAAAGTTCATCGCTGTTGTGACTGAGTGTGCAGGAGGTGGCGCTTTCTATGTCATACCCATTGGTCAGGTATGAACTTCAACCTTTTTGGCGTGAAAATGAAAAAAAATGGCAGTTGATTATTGACTGATCGCTTGACACTCGAGTTTCCAGTAAGTTGTTTTGTTCACTTGTCGTGTTGTCCCTCTGCTATTTCCCAAGTGATCTCTTTTCTTCCCGAGATGAACTTTCTATTAGCAAAAAGAAAATGAGGTCCAGACAAAGGCATTACTGTCCGCCTATCTACAACTCCTTTTATTATATTATATTTTATGTTGGGTCTACAGCATAGAAACAGGCCATTCAGCCCAACGGGTCTATGCCAGCATTTATGCTCCACACAAGCCTCCTCTCGCCCTTCTTCATCTAACCCTATCAGCAGAACCTTCTATTCCTTTCTCCTTATCTAGGTTCCCCTTAAATTCATCTGTACCATTCACCTCTGCCTCTGTGGTAGCGAGTTCCACATTCTCACCACTCTCTGGGTAAAGAAGTTTCTCCTGAATTCCCTATTGGATTTATTAGTGAATATCTTATATTAATGGCCCCTAGTTTTGGTCTCCCCCGTAAGTGGAAACCTTTTCTCCATGTCTATCCAAAGACTTCTAACAGGTCACCCCTTAGGCTTTGCTTTTCTAGTCTCTAATCCTTTCGATTTGTGGGTATAACTAAATTAATCATCAGTACGATTGCAACTAATGCTGATGTATGTCAATCTGGATATTTCTTCCACAGTCTGCAGTTAATTGGATCAGTTGAAATTTTTGATGGGCAGCTTTATGTCTTGTGACATATGGGGGAGGGGGGAAACAGCGAATAAAATTGGTCTTCGAAAGTAGCATGAATTGGGCTCGTAGCGAATCGGCAGCCTGTTTTACACCTAGTCCGATTTTCTTTACCATTGAAGTCAATGGGGAAAAATAGAAAGTAAGTCTTGCAATTCTATCGCGCCTTTCACAACCTCAGGATGTCCCAAAGCGCTTTACAGCCAATGAATTACTTTTGAAGTGTGGTCACTGTTGTAATGTAGGAAATGACAGCCAATTTGCGCACAGCAAGCTCCCACAAACAGCAATGACCAGATAATATGTTTTTTAGTGATGTTGACTGAGGGATAAATATGGACCAGAACATGGGGAATAACTCCCCTGCTTTTCTTCAAAATAGTGCCATGGGATCTTTTACGTTCACCTAAGAGAGCAGACGGGGCCTCAGTTTAACGTCTCATCTGAAAGATGGCACCTCCGATAGTGCAGCACTCCCTCAGTACTGCACTGGGAGTGTCGGCCTTGATTTTTGTACTCAAGTCTCTGGAGTGGGGCCTGAACCCACAACCTTGTGATTCAGAGGAGAGAGGCTACGCACTGAGCCACGACTGACATATAAAATAAATTGGGAGTGCAACCATTTGTACACAGTGGGCTGAAGATTTTCTTTCTGCATTAACATTTCTATGAGTAGCTCACTGATATCCGAGTGGCAATACTGAAACACCACGGGAGTGTTTGAGGTGAATAGCATAGCTGCCTTTAAGGGGAAGCTAGATAGGTACCTGAGGGAGAAAGGAATAGAAGGGTATGCTGGTAGGGTTAGAGGAAGGAAGGTGGGAGGAGGCTCATGGAGAGCATAAACACAGGCATGGTCCAGTTGGGCCGAATGGCCTGTTTCTGTGCTGTAAATACCATGTAACACACATGCCTGATGGCAATAGAGAAAGCTCTTAAGGTACAATTTGGAATGGGATTAATATGCACTATGGTGGAGAAGTAATATTGGAATGTTTCACAAGTCTTTTTTCTCTCTTTGGTTTACATTTGTATTAATAAGGAGATTGTCCTAATTTTGCATTCTGGTACTAAAATATGAAAGCATTTATATTATGGTTTACTTGGGTATATTTAGTTAAAAAAATTACGCTGTTTTTAAAATAAAGGGAATTAATGTTTATGTTTAAAATAGAGTTGACGGGAATTTATGCAAATGTTGTAACCATCGCACTAACAGTCATACTGAGGAAATGGAAATCATTGATTAGGAGATGAGTGATTTGAATTGAAATCTTTGTGTTTTCATTCTATTTTCTGTTTCATATTGTGCAATTTTTTTGATGGAAAGACATCCAAAATCTATTTTAAGTTGTTACTGAAGGCTAAATTTGTAGATTTCCTGCCAACAATTAAGCGCCTTTTCTTGGTTGTTCATGAGAAATTACTAATTGTTTGTTTCTTTATCTGTGTAAATTACTGACATTGGACATCTACAGAATGGAGTGAAGCATGGAAGGGATCTGGACAACTTCTTAAATTCCAATTTGGTTAATGTGCGCGTCAGCACACAAAGATCAGCATGGTCTTCTGAACCTTCACTTGGTGGAAACTCTGTGCCTCTGTAGGTCAGTGGAAACTCTGCCTCTGGAGGTCAGTGTCAATCATGTGGGGCTTCCAATGCAATTGGCAAGAGTGGAATACCAGAGAAGAGGTGAGGGGAGCTTCCTTCGACAACAAGGCGGCATTCGACTGAGTATGACATGAAGGAGCCCTAGCAAAACTCAAGTCAATGGGGGTCAAAGGCAACACCCTCCAGTGGCTGGAATCAGACCTGACGCAAAAGAAGATGGCTGTGGTTGTCGGAGGCTGGTCATCATAGCCTTGAGTCATCACTGCAGGGGTTCTTCAGGGAAGCATCTTGGACATGACCTCCTTCAGTTGCTTCATTGATGACCTCCTTTGCTTCATAAGGTCAGGAATGGAGCTGTTCGCTGATGATTACACAGTGCTCTGCTCCAGTCACGACTTCTCCAATAACGAAGCAAGACTCGGACAACATCCAGGCTTGAGCTGACAACTGGCAGGTAACATTTGTGCCACATAATGCCAGGCAATGACCATTTCCAACAAGAGAAAGCCCAGCCATCTCCCCTTGACCTTCCAATGGCACCACCATTGCTGAGTCTACCACCTTGAGGTCACCATTGACAAGAAGCTAAACTGGACCAGCCCTATCAACTGGTATGGCTACAAGAGCAGCGCAGAGGCTAGGTACTCTGTGATGAGTAGCTCGCCTCCTAACCTTTCAAAGCCTCTCCACCATTTACAATGCTCAAATCAAGCGCATGTTGGAATACTCACCACTCGCCTGTTTGGGTGCAACCACAACCAAATCCAAGAAGTTCAACACCATCCAGGACAGAGCAGTTTGCTTGATTGGTGCCCCTGCTATTGGGCGCGATATATCCCACCCATGCACTGTAGCTGCAGTATGGATGATCTATAGGGTGCATTGCAGCAAGTTCAACACCATCTCCCTCCCCTGCGACCATTGCCACTGAGAAAGACAAGAGCATAAATGTCCTGGGAGCACCATCATCTCCCAAGTTCCCCTACAAGTCACACACCAACCTGACTTGGACATATATCACCGTTCCTTCCTCAATATCCTGGAATTCCCGATCTAGCACCATTATGGGAGCACCATCAGCATAGGCACTGCAGCGGTTCAAGAAGGCGGTCCACCACCACCTTCTCGAAGGCTGCTAGGGATGGGCAATAAATTCTGGCCTTGCCAGAGATGTCCACATCCCGAACAATTAATTTTTAAAAAGCAACAAGTCAGATCAATTGGAAATAAAAATGAGCACATAGACAGTAACAAGCAATGGGAAACTTGCAAACAGGAGATGATTAGGTTACAGATTGGATATATTCCCACAAGAAGTAATACCGCAAAAGCTGGAGGTTTTTTGGATGAACAGAGAAACCTAAATTAAAATGAGACTTGGAGGCATATGACAAATTTAAGGATAATAATACAAAAGAAAATCAAACATATAGAAAATATAGAGGGTTGGGTTTATCACCAGCACAGATTAGTTACACTCTTAGTGTGCTAATTTTTGGTCCCAGGACTGATTTGATTATTGTAATTTTTTGTTGTTGGGGTTGGAGAATTGATGCATACTGTGGACACATAGCAGAAGTGGCGTTCAAGTCAACAAAGATGTATGGTGCAATTTCAACAATAAAATTTGTCTTTCTCTACCTTGACTGCGGTGAGCTCACGTGGCTTGAATAATTTGTGAATTTTCTTTTAACTACCTAGTGTGATTTAGCTCCATGGCTTTGTGCAATGTAGAGAGAATAGTTTCCCCATTTGTGTGGTGTCGCGTGAGGCCATCATCTCCCTAAGGGTGTCAGCTGTGGCTCAGTGGGTAGCACTCCTGCTTCTGAGTCAGAAGGTCGTGGGTTCAGGGCCCACTCCAGTGACATGAACACTAACTCCAGGCTGACCCTCCCAGTGCCGTACTGAGGGAGTGCTGCACTATCGGAGGTGCCGTCTTTCAGATGAGATGTTAAACCGAGGCCCTGTCTACCTTTCAGGTGGATGCAAAAGGTCCCATGGCACTATTTCAAAGAAGAGCAGGGGAGTTATCCCTGGTGTCCTGCCCAATCCCTCAACCAACACCTCCAAAAAACCCAGATTATTTGCTCATTATCACATTGCTGTTTCTGGGAGCTTGCTGTGCACAAATTGGCTGCATCACAACAGTTACTACACTTTAAAAGTACATCATTGGCTTTAAAGCCCTTTGGGATGTCCTGGGGTCATGAAAGGTGCTATATAACTGCAAATCTTTTTCAATGTCCCAATGGAGCTCGTCTCCCTGATGTGAACACCAAAAATAGATGAAAATCACCAAATAATTATTATATTTTTGGTGTCAACAGAAATAGAACTCCGCCTTATAATTTGCATTAGAGCGAGTATTCCATTGACCCTGTATTCGATTGTGTTTGCTTTTGATAAAAGCATTTTAGGATGTCAATAGTGGAGGTTGTGAGCAAGTCACTATACCAAATACTACTGCTGAATGTTCTCAAGTTTCCTGTAATGTTTCATGACCGATTATTTCTGCCCTTTTGTCCATGTTTCTGGGTGATGACAAAGTGACCTTGTTGGGGTGGTTTGACGTGACCATTTATTTCCCCTCTGTACTTTGCAGGGTGTTTTGATTGGCAAAGATTTTAACATGAATATTGTTCTGTTAATAGACGGGAAAAATCGATCCACTTCAGCCAAAGATCTGTGGTCACAAAGGAAATGTGCTGGACATCAAATGGAATCCATTTGACGACTACATCATTGCTTCCAGCTCTGAAGATAGCACCGTAAGTCTTTGGCTTCTCATTTCCATCCATTTCTGCCTGGCAGGGAAAGATAATTAATAAAATTGATAATGGAAGCCCTTTTTGATTTTGTTTATTTGGACTTCCAGAAGCCTTTTTAACAAAGTTTCACATGAAAGTCTCACTAAAGTGAAATCCACATGGATCCAGGTTAGAGTGTGGGGCACAACCTCTATAAGCTAAGGTCTAGAGAACAGCAGCAAGAATTATGCAAAGTACAAAGTAGATGAGCTATGAGGAAAGATTAGAGCAGTTTAAGTTTACAGCCTAAAAAAAGAAGGCTGAGGGGGAACTTCGTTGAGGTAACATAGACCGTCTCCACCCCTGCCTCCGCTCATCTGCTGCTGAAACCCTCATCCATACCTTTGTTACCTCTAGACTGTTCTCCTGGCCGGCCTCCCACATTGCACCCTCCATAAATTGAGCTCATCCAAAACTCTGCTACCCGTATCCTAACTCGCACCAAGTGCCGTTCACCCATCACATCTGTACACGCTGACCTACATTGGTTCCTTGTCTGGCAATACCTCAATTTTAAAATTCTCATACTTGTTTTCAAATCCCTCCATGGCCTTATCCCTCCCTACTTCTGTAACCTCCTCCAGCCCTACAACCCTCCGAGATTTCTGCGTTATTCCAATTCTGGACTCTTGACAATCCCCGATTTGCATTGCTCCATCATTGGTGGCTGTGCCTTCAGCATGCCTAGACCCTAAGCTCTGGAATTCCCTCCCTATACCTCTCTCTCTCTCTCTCTCCTCCTTTTAACACGCTCCTTAAAACCTACCTCTTTGACCAAGCTTTTGGGCACCTGTCCTAATGTCTCCTTATGTGGCTCGGTGTTAAATTTTGTTTGATAGTCGCTCCTGTAAAGTGCCTTGGGATGTTTTACCATGTTATAGGTGCTATATAAATGCAAGTTGTTGAGGTATATAAAGTATAGATGAGGTAAACCCAGAATATTTTCAACTCAATCAGGCTGGTAGAACAAGAAAACATAAATGAAAAATAAAATGCGTCTTAAAAAAGTTTGTCTTTACTCCAAAGTCAGCAAGTGTTTACAGTGATCGACCAGGTAAGGTGATGGCGGCACGGTAGCATAGTGATTTATGTTACTGGACTAATGATCTGGAGACATGCGTTCAAATCCCACCATCACAGTGGGGGAGTTTAAATTCAGCTAATTAAATAAATCTTGAATGAAAAGCTAGTATCAGTAACGGTGACCATGAAACTAATAGATTGTCATAAAAACCTATCTGGTTCACTGTGCCCTTTAAGGAAGGAAATCTGCCGTTCTTACCCGGTCTGGCCCATATGTGACTCCAGACCCACAGCAATGTGGTTGACTTTTAACTGTCCTCTGAAATGGCCCAGCCATTACACTCAGTTGTATCAAAGCTGCTACGGAAAACTATAATAAGAATAAAACTGGACGCACCTTCACCACACAGACTGCAGCAGTTGAAGAAGGCGGCTCACCACCACCTTGTCGAGGGCAATTAGGGATGGCCAATAAATGCTGGTCTTGCCAGCGATGCCCACATCCCGTGAATGAATTAAAAAAATATATTCAAGACATTGCGGTTTAAGGTGCAATTGGATGCTAGGTTGGGTGAGCTAACATATAAGAGGGATAGGCTTGATGGGCTGAGTGGTCTTTTGTTGCCCTTGGCATTTTTAGTTTTGTTAAGTTCCTAAAAGCAAAACTGTTCATGTTCCTTGCTGTAATATCAAACACTTTTAGAATTACAATTTTATAAGTAGCACAAAACATGAAAGTAAACCTAGCGCGCTGTTTCAATGCTATCACGAGGATTTTAGTGAAGTATAACGGAGGGCATGGGGAAATGATCATTTAGCCAGAGTTTCTTTCACTGGGAACTCAGTGAAGCTTTGTGCTACATTTGTGTTTTTTTTCCCCTGTTATGTACACTTGAACAGCGGAGGACACCTAGCCGTACAATTATAACTTTGAGTGTCTGGAAAGAGCATTTAGAGTTGTGTAACGCCAGGATAAAGTGCTGGTGATTGTAAGTGTAGAACTAGCTCTCAACAGTTTGAAGCAATGAATTAACATCACATAAGAAGCACATCACACAACATTAAAGTGCATTGGATTAAGTGTAATTTTACCCATAATATCTTGTGAATAACTTAAAAATATATACTAAATGTATTTAGCTAGTATAGATCATGGCTGTAAATAAAGAAAATATATTTTCAATAATGTTGTATATTTATTAATTGAGGATTAAAAAATGACTGCTTTTCAGAATCCTTTAGCACTGAGTCCAGGGATCATCCCTTACCAAACCGTGTGAAGAAAAACGTACTTGCATTTATCAATTTATCCTCCCTAAAACATGGTGCCCAGAATTGTACACAGTACTCCAGCTGAGGCCTAACCAGAGATTTGTGAAGGTTTAGCATGACTTCCTTGTTTTTGTATTCAATGCCCCTATTTACAAAGTCAAGTATCCCATACACTTTCTTAATCACCTTATCAACTTGCCCTGCCACCTTCAAAGATTTATGAATATGCACCCCCAGGCCCCTCTGCTCTTGCATCCCCCTCAAAATAGTACCACTTAGATTATGCTGCTTCTCTATGTTGTTTCTCCCAAAGCGCATCACTTCATACTTATCCACATTAAATTGCAACTGCCATGTGTCTGCCCATTTCACCAGTCTGTCTGTCCTCCTGAAGTCTGCTACTATCCTCCTCACTATTTACTACGTTGCCTAGTTTTGTATCATCCACAAAATTAAAAATTGTACTCCCTATACCCAAGTCCAGGTCTTTATATATAACAGGAAAAGCAATGGTCCTAATACCGACCCCAGGGGGAACCCCACTGCATACTTCTCTCCAGTCAGAAAAACATCTGTTCACCTCTGCTCTCTGCCTCCTATCCCTTAGCCAATTTCTTACCCAAGCTACCACCATCTCTTTAATACCACGTGCTTCTATTTTCCGAATAAGTCTATTGTGTGGTACTTTATCAAATGCCTTTTGAAAGTCCATATATACAGCATCTACTGCACTATCTTCATCAACCCTCTCCGTTACTTCATCAGAGGACTCAATCAGGTTAGTCAGACATGATTTGCCTTTAACAAATCTGTGCTGACTGTCCCTTATTAACCCATGCTTCTCCAAGTGAGAATTAATTTTGTATATGTATGCTGGAAGATAGAAATCACTGATTATCATATTATTTAGAAATGCCTATCTGTGAGGTACAATTACCACAGGGAAAGAGCCTAACCCTCTCCTTTATAAAATTGTTACTGGGACAGCACAACCAAATGGAAAATGGATTAAAACCAGTCATAGAACCCAGTGCTGCCATGGTTAAGATCAGCTAACCGCACAGACCAGAGGTCCAATCTGAGACTCGGACCGAAATTTTCTTTACCTGGGTGGGTCGAGTGTGGGTGGTCGGCGTGGCAGGTTGGGATCCCGTTCCCTATTTCATGCCACTCCTCGGAGCGACTTTCCCTTAATGAAGCCTTTTAAGGTGGGCCTGTGCTTTTCCCAGCCCTATTAAATGGTGCGGGTCTGATGACATCATCGATGTAATTTTCAGCCTGGGTATTTAAAGGAGCCTTGGCCACATTGCATTTGAAGCTTCATCTAAAATTGTGCAGGTATTGTATTGGAGCATTGGAATGTTGCAAAGCCTTGGAAACATGGCTGCACAGAGGCAGAGGGCTGCACCCAGGTTCTCGGATGACTCCCTCCATATGTTTGTGGAGGGAGTGAGAGCACGCAGGGAGGTCCTTTTCCCTTCTGATGGGCAGAAGAGACCTCCCCAGTAGACCAAAGGAGTCTGGTTGGAGATAGCAGAGGAGGTGAACAGCAGGAATGTTGTCGGGAGGATCTGGGTGCAGTGATGGAAATGTTTCAATGATCTCATTAGATCAGGAAAGGTGAGTGCAAAGCCACACTCAACTTCATCCTGCTGTGCCTCTCATCACATCCCCATCACTCTGCCTTCCCAACCCTATACCTGCACATCGTTACTCACACCAACATTCTTTGCATGTCCACCCATCCCTCTCTATCTATATTATCACATCCCCGTCTGACTAACCATCCCTCACACTCACCCTCATCCTAATGCAATCATACCAATTAACAACACACAAGGAGGCCATTTGGCAATGTTACACCACTCCCTCATAGTCACCCTCTACAGATGTAACCCATCCATTCCTTATACTCATTCCATCACTCGCACTCAAACTTCTCTTCTTTCCCCCCTTGCAGGAGAAGAAAGCCCACAATAAGAGGGAGAGGGAGAGAACTGGAGGTGGCCCTCCATCATTGGCAACATTACCTGCAGCAGCGGAGGGCGCCCTGGAAGTCTCATGAGTCAGAGAGCAGCTGGTGGTGGGAGTCGGAGAAGGGGGGCATCTCAGCAACCTGGTGACAGAATTCCATCTCATACAGCCACATGGCATACAGCAGTCACTCATATGGGGACTGATGTCAGTAGCCAGTGAATGTTCATGAGGTGCATAATGGTATCGTTACCCATTCTTGATATATTTCTAACTCGTCTCTTTACTCTCCCACAGGTCCATCAAGAGCACCACCCCACCCCCCCCAACTGTCCAGGAGGAAGAGGAAGACGACGACTCAGAGGAGACTCCAGCCTCTGAGGATACACCGTCACCAGACATAAGTGCACCCAGCACCAGCGCAGATACGCACACCTCAGTGGGTGCCACGTGAGATAGAGTAGTGTTGTCACCTGGTGGCTCACAAGTGAGCAAGAGGAAATGGTGGAGACAGGGACAGCAGTGGAGACTCCTCGCCAGAGTGCGCAGGACGCTCCCAGCTCTGCTCAGCTACATGCAGAGGTTCAGCCTCGGGACCATCCAGAAAGAGGGCGATCCTGGAGCAAGAAGTGCAGGAGGCTCTGACAGGTTTTGTGACCACGATGTCTGCAAATGTTCAGAGAATGGAGGAGTCCATCTCCAACATGAGTAGGTGATGGTGATAGTCGGCTCTTCCATGGAAAGGATGGCCAACTGCATGGCGCAGCTAATGCGCCATTCACATGAGCACGTGGTCTCTATGGAGAATAGATGGCAGACGCTCATAGATCTCTCTCGGAGGGATGTCAACGTAGTCTGGGTCCTCATGGTCCCACTGCTGTGCATATGGTGCTCTCCAGCTCCTTGCCAGCAGGGATGTGCAGTGGCCCATGAGAGGGATGATGGTGAAAGGGGACATGGAAGTGGGGACTCCTCTCAAAGCGCTCACACTTCTCCCCTGTTGCATCTCCCAACTCAGTCAGAGCCCCAGATGCCTCCTGATATCGCGATGGCAGAGTCTGCCCCTGCACAGTTGCAGGAGGAGTAGACTTTGTTGGAGACATCACAGGCTCCAAGACCCAGAGGACGTCCGCCAAAACCGTCTATGCAGTCGCAGCCAGGAAGTGAGCAGGCTGCCTTTACCTCTGCTGAAGCCATAGTGGTTGCACCCCGTAGAAGCACACGTAAGAGAAAAATGACACACAAGTAGATGGACAAGGGTAAGCACATGGGTGTTCTAATAACTGTTTAAGCCTCCGTTACACTGATGTCACAAATAAAAATATTTATTTTCACCACTTTCTGGTCATGGCCAATTTTGTTTGCAAATTTGGAAGTGGCTTATTGAGTTAGTGAATGGTGAGACATAACGTTACCTCCAGCAATGGTGGTCAGTGTGAAAGGAATGGCTTAGTCATTGCAGGGATGCTTTATGGTGCTGGGAACCTGGCGCAGCATGTGGCAGCCATATGGGTGTAATGCGTGAAGTTAAGGAAATCTGGCCTCCCGGGTAGCAATGTACTCGGGTGCTGGTGGCATCTTGACCACAGGTACCTCCAGCTCCTCCTCCTCCTCTGAAAAGGCTGTGCGCTCAGAGCTTTGCTCCTCATGTAGCGCTAATCATCGTTGCTGCGCTATTTTGTGCAGCATGCAGCAGCCCACGACGATTCTGGGGCTCCTCCAAATTTGTCACGGCATCTGAAGCACATTTTCAGCATGCCTATTGTCTGCTCTGTGACACATCTGGTGAGCATGTGGCTTTCTTTATATCCCTTGGCCTCAGTACTTAGCCTCCTCAAGGCTGTCATGAGCCACGTCTTCAGTGGCAAGCCCTTTTAGAATCATAGAATCGGAATGGTTACAGCATTCGGCCCGTCGAGTCCGTGCCGGCTCTCTGCAAGAGCACTTCAGCTAGTCTCACTCCCCCGCCCTTTCCCCGTAGCCCTGCAAATTTTTTTCCTTCAGGTACTTAACCAACTCCCTTTTGAAAGCCACGATTGAATCTGCCTCCACCACCCTTTCAGTCAGTGCATTCCAGATCCTAACCACTCGCTGCGTAAAAAAAGCTTCTCCTCATGTCACCTTTTGATTCTTCTGCCAATCACCTTAAATCTGTGTCCTCTGATTCTCGACCCTTCCACCAATGAGAACAGTTTCTCTCTATCTATTCTGTCCAGATCCCTCATGATTTTGAACACCTCTATCAAATCTCCTCTCAATCTTCTCTGCTTTAAGGAGAACGACCCCAGAGTCTCCAGTCTATCCATGTAATTGAAGTCCCTCATCCCTGGAACCAGTCTTGTAAATCTTTTCTGCACCCTCTCTAAGGCCTTCACATCCTTCCTAAAGTGCGGTGCCCAGAATTGGACACAGTACTCCAGTTGAGGCTAAACCAGTGTTTTATACTTTCCTCGTAATTTGCACACTTTTGTACTCTATACATCTATTCATGAAGCCCAGGATCCCGTAAGCTTTTTTAACTGCTTTCTCAATCTGCCCTGCCGCCTTCAATGATTTGTGTACATATGCCCATGGGTGTCTCTGTTCATGCACCCCTTGTAGTACCCTTTAGTTTATATTTCCCCTCTCCATTCTTTCTACCAAAATGTATCACTTCGCAATTTCTGCGTTAAATTTCATCTGCCACATGTCTGCCCATTCCTCCAGCCTGTCTATGTCCTCTTGAAGTCTATCACTATCCTCCTCACTGTTCACTATATGTTTGGGTCATCTGCAAATTTTCAAATTGTGTCCTGGACACCCACAACATCCAAGTCATTAATATATATCAGGAAAAGCAGTGGTCCTAGAACCGACCCCTGGGGAACACCACTGTATACCTTCCTCCAGTCTGAAAAACAGCCGTTCACCTGTTTCCTGTCACTTAGCCAAAATCATATCAAATGCTGCCACTGTCACTTTTATTCCATGTTGCTGGCGAGCCTATTATGTGGCACTTTGTCGATCGCCTTTTGGAAATCCATGTACATCACGTCGACCACATTGCCCTCATCAACCCTCTCTGTTACCTCATCAAAAAACTCGATCAATTTGGTTAAACACGATTTGCCTTTAACAAATCCGTGCTGGCTTTCCTTAATTAATCCACACTTGTCCAAGTGACTGTTAATTTTGTTCCTGTTTATTGTTTCTAAAAGCTTCCCCGCTACCTAGGTTTAACTGACTTTCTCTAAGCAGCCAGCTGGAAAGTCTGTTTGGAGGAGTGAAGAGCTGAGGGAGGGTGGATTGACGTAGGATGAAAGCGTTGTAGCTGCCAGGGAATCTGGCGCACACATACATGATGATCTTTCTATGGTTGCAGACGAGCTGCACATTGAGGGAGTGGAAGCCCTTGCGGTTGACGAAGACTCTTGGGTGATGATGAGGTGCCCTGATGGCCACATGTGTGCAGTTGTGGGAAGCCAGCCAGCGTGGCAAAGCTGAGCGCCCGCTCAGTAACACTGGCATCATCGGTGGCAAAATTGATGTAATTGACTGACTTGTCAAACATGGCATTGGTGACCTGTGTGATGCATCTGTGGGCGGGCGACTTGAGAGATCCCGCAAATGTCTGTTGCAGATCCCTGGAAGGAGCCTGAGGCAAAGAAGGTGAGGGCACTGGTGACTTTGACAGCCACTGGTAAGGTGTGGCCACCCGCTCCTCTGGGCTGCAGGTCTTGCTCCATTAGCTACAAATGTCTGTGACGACCTGGCACAATAGCCTGAGCCTCCTTTGGCACTGCTGCTCAGTCACATTGAGGAAGCTTATCCTCTGCCTGTATACTGTGTGTTGGGGGTATCGCCTCCAGCGCGGTGCAGCCCTGCACTGATACCCTCTGCCCGTGCAGCATCAGCTTGGTGAGGAGAAGATTGGTGGTGGTGTTGTTGGTGCTGCTGGTGTTGAGGCTCATCGAGGTCCAATTCTGAGGGCCAAGGTGAGACAGTATAAACAGCACCCATGCTGATGTAATAGAAGGCAAGTCAAGTAGAGATGAGAGAAGCAATCTATCAATGGTGTAATAGGTTGTACCAATGAGGTGACACTGGTTCTTGACTTTGCTGAAAAGACTTGCGACCTCTAGAAAGCTAAATCTGTGCTGACAATGCACTCAGCAACAGCATCTGCCTTAGGAAAGTGACCAGGTATGGTATGTTGGCCTTCATAGCGAGAGGATTTGAGTACAGGAGCAAGGATGTCTTGCTGCAGTTGTACAGGGCCTTGGTGAGACCACACCTTGAGTATTTTGTGCAGTTTTGGTCGCCTTATCCAAGGAAGGATGTTCTTGCCATGGAGGGAGTGCAGCGAAGATTCACCAGACTGATACCTGGGATGGCAGGAATGACGTTAGAGGAGAGATTGGGTCGATTGGGCTTATATTCGCTGGAGTTTAGAAGAATGAGAGGGGATCTCATTGAAACTTATAAAATTCTAACAGGACTAGACAGACTAGATGCAGGAAGGATGTTCCCGATGGCAGGGGAGTCCAGAACCAGGGGTCACAGTCTAAAGATAAGGGGTAAGCCATTTAGGACAGAGATGAGGAGGAATTTCTTCACCCAGAGAGTGGTGAACCTGTGGAATTCTCTACCACAGAAGGCATAGAGGCCAATTCATGAAATATATTCAAGAAGGAGTTAGATATATTTAGAAACATAGAAACTTAGAAGATAGGAGCAGGAGTAGGCCATTCGGCCCCTCGAGCCTGCTCCGCCATTCAATGCGATCATGGCTGATCATCCAAATTCAGTACCCGGTCCCTGCTTTTTCCCCATACACCTTGATCCCTTTAGCCTTAAGAAATATATCCAGCTCCTTCTTGAATATACTTAATGAACTGGCCTCCACCGCCTTCTGTGGTAGAGAGTTCCACAGGTTCACCACTCTCTGGGTGAAGAAATTCCTCCTCATTTCTGTCCTAAATGGCCTACACTTTATCCTTAGACTGTGTCCCCTGGTTCTGGACTCCCCGACCATCGGGAACATCCTTCCTGCATCTAGTCTGTCCAGTCCTGTCAGAATTTTATAAGTTTCAATGAGATCCCCTCTCATTCTTCTAAACTCCAGCGAGTACAAGTCCAATCGACCCAATCTCTCCTCATACGTCATTCCTGCCATCCCAGGTATCAGCCTGGTGAATCTTCGCTGAACTCCTTCCATGGCAAGAACATCCTTCCTCAGATAAGGCAACCAAAACTGCACACAATACTCAAGATGTGGTCTCACCAAGGCCCTGTACAACTGCAGCAAGACATCCTTGTTCCTGTACTCAAACCCTCTCGCTACGAAGGCCAACATACCATTTGCCACCTTAACCGCCTGCTGCACCTGCATGCTTACCTTCAGCGACTTGTGCACAAGGACGCCCAGGTCTCGTTGCACTTCCCCTTCTCCCAATCTATTGCCATTTAGATAATCTGCCTTCCTGTTTTTGCCACCAAAGTGGATAACCTCACATTTATCCACATTATATTGCATCTGCCATGTTTCTGCCCAATCACCCAACATGTCCAAATCATCCTGGAGTTTCTCGCCATCCTCCAGAAAAAGAGCTGTTTATTCCAACTCTTTGCTTTCTGTCTGCCAACCAGTTCTCTATCCAAGTCAATACCTTGCCCCCAATCCCATGTGCCTTAACTTTACACGCTAATCTCTTATGCGGGACCTTATCGAAGGCCTTCTGAAAATCCAGATACACCACATCCACTGGTTCTCCCTTATCTATTTTACCAGTTACATCCTCAAAAAATTCCAGTAGATTAGTCAAGCACAATTTACCTTTTGTGAATCTATGTTGACTTTGTCCGAGCCTGTCACTGTTTTCCAAGTGCTCTGCTATTGCATCTTTTATAATGGACTCTAGCATTTTCCCCACTACCGATGTCAGGCTTACCGGTCTGGAGTTCCCCGTTTTCTCTCTACCACCTTTTTTGAACGGTGGGGTAATATTAGCTACCCTCCAATCCATGGGCACTGTTGCAGATTCCATCGAATGTTGGAAGATGATCAGCAATGCATCTACTATTTCTAGGGCCACTTCCTTAAGTACCCTAGGATGTAGATTATCAGGCCCTGGGGCTTTATCGGCCTTCAGTCCCATCAATTTCCCTAACAGCATTTCCCTACAAATACTGATTTCTTTCAGTTCCACCCTTTCATCAGACCCTATGTTCCCCAGCATCTCTGGGAGGTTATTTGTGTCCTCCTTTGTGAAGACAGAACCAAAATATGTATTTAGTTGGTCTGCTATTTCTTTCTTCCCCATTATAAATTCCCCTGATTCTGACTGCAAGGGATCTACGCTTGACTTCACCAATCGTTTTCTCTTCACATCTATAAAAGCTTTTACAGTCAGTTTTTATGTTCTCTGCAAGCTTACTCTCGTATTCTATTTTCCCCTTCTTAATTAATCCCTTTGTCCTCCTTTGTTGAATCTTAAACTGCTCCCAATCCTCAGGATTATTGCTTTTTCTGGCCAATTTATATGTCCTCTCCTTGGATCTTATGCTATCCCTAATTTCCCTTGTTAGCCATGGTTGAGCCACCTTTTTTGTTTTATTTTTATGCCAAACTGGGATGAACAAATTCTGTAGTTCATCCATGCGGTCTTTGAATGTTTGCCATTGCCAATCCACCGTCAACCCTTTGAGTGACATTCCCCAATCAATCCTACCCAACTCGCGCCTCAGACCATCGTAGTTTCCTTTATTTAAATTTAGGACCCTAGTCTCTGAGTCAACTACTTCATTCTCCATCTTAATGAAGAATTCGATCATATTATGATCACTCTGACCCAAGGGGCCTCGTACAACAAGATTGCTAATTAATCCTTTCTCGTTGCATAATACCCAGTCTAAGATGGCCTGATCTCTGGTTGGTTCCTCGACATATTGGTCCAGGAAACCATCCCGTAAACACTCCAGGAATTCCTCCTCCACAGTATTGTTACTAATTTGGTTAGCCCAATCTATATGTTGATTAAAGTCACCCATGACTGCTGTGCCCTTATTGCACGCTTCTTTAATTCCCCTTTTAATGCCACCCCCAACCTCCGCCTTACTGTTTGGAGGTCTATATACCACTCCCACTAACGTTTTCTACCCATACAGATTCCACATCATCAGAGCTAATGTCCTTCCTTACAATTGTGTTAATTCCTTCTTTAACCAGTAATGCTATACCACCTCCCTTTCCTTTTTGCCTATCTTTCCTGAATATCGAATACCCCTGGATGTTGAGTTCCCAGCCTTGGCCATCCTTGAGCCACGTTTTCGTAATCCCAACCAAATCATATTCGTTTACCTCTATTTGCGCAGCCAATTCACCACCTTATTACGAATGCTCCTCGCATTAAGACACAAAGCCTTCAGGCTTGATTTTTTAACGCTCTTAGACCTATTAGAATTATTATTTACTTTTTTAGGGCTAAAGGGATCAAGGGATATGGGGAGAAAGCAGGGACAGGGTACTGAATTTGGATGATCAGCCATGATCTCATTAAATGGCGGAGCAGGCTTGAGGGGGCCGAATGTCCTACTCCTGCTCCTATCTTCTATGCTTCTATGTTTCTGTGTATCAGGTGGGAGTATTTATTGTGCTTTCCATGCTGTGCAGTAATGAGTTCCATCAACGGCCATTGAACTTCCGCCTCAGGTTCACAGACGTGGCTCCCGAGTTGCGTGATTCCTGTGCTCATGCAGTGAAATTGGAAAGATAGGGTTAAAAAGACGCTCCAGGGTCTGACAGCTGCCTAATAATGATCTAAGTTAGCTTGGCCGCCTCTGCCGCACTGGCAAATGCGCCCGAGTGAAAGGTGCGAGGAGGCGGGATGCTGGCGGGTTCCCGACCCGCTCCGATTTATTTCAACTTTCAATCCCGCCCGCACAGATGCAAAAAAATTCCGGCCTCAGCCTATGAGTCAGCCATGGTCAATGGGCCCTATTTGGCAGAGCATCTAATGGACTGAGAAGGAAGTGTAAATTAGACTGGCTGAATTCAATGTCAAATCAGGCACAAAGAGAAATAGAGAGGGAAAGAAAAATTGGATTAAAAGAGAGAGAAAAAGCAGACGGGACGGAAAAGTAATATTTAAAATTTTACATTTTTAAACTCTCCAACAACAATTAAAACCTGAAGGAATGAGACTCCACACTTGTAATAGTTAATTTTCAATGTCAGAGGGGCTGTTTGGCAGTAATTAACACTTACCAGATCATTAAAAGGATACTTAGACTGGAGTGGACAAGACTTAACTTTCTGTGGCCAGTCCGTATCGACCACACAAATACAGCAACTTCACACCATTCAATGCAATGTCAATGTTGAGGTAGGCAGGGCGATGCCATATTCAGAAAGCTAACTGTGGAATGGTGCAACTCGGACTGGAATTTAAGTTGAACTGTGTATTTGCCCCTTGCCTGAAGTTGCTGCACCATTTGCGCATCAATAACGGCTTCACCATTACTTTGACAGCAAAATCTTGCCATTAACTGAGCGATCAGCAAAACTCTTGTAACTTCTTTCAGCAGGCCTCGGAGGAAATGGCCAAAATGCTTGAGAGCTGAGATGATTTAATTTTAATGCAATTTTATAACTTTTTTTTGGGACAGGTTAAAATATGGGAAATTCCTAAATATGGAGTTTCAAAAAACATAACTAATTCAAAGCTGGAACTTCAATGTCACTCGCGACGAGTGGGAATCATAGAATGGCATCCGACGGCCAAAGATATTTTGTTCAGTGCTGGATACGATTACCGGGTAAGGAAACCATTTCCCAAAACATTCAAGATGATATTTCCAGTTATCTAATCTAGGCAGTATTTCAAAAACTAGAAATGTAAAGCTAATCTCTTCAAAAATTGTACAGGTTTTTTTTTAATGTATGATTTCATTTACCTGACAATCGCACAGTAATAATTCTGCATCGGTGCACTGAGAAATGATGATTGTTTTATGCCTTTATATCTTGTGTTTCACTGAGGAGATTTTGTGAGCTGGAACAGATCTAAACCCCTCATGAGCCCTGCATCATGTTGCCACAGCTCTTCACACCTACCTTATCGCTGGGAGCCCTGCTTTTAGGCAGCTAAGCTAGCTCTGCTAACTGAGAAAGTGGTTAATATAAAACATGGATATAATTTCCTTCTACTGTTGGCCTACACTGTTCCAATGAAGCTCGAGGACCAGCACCTCATCTTTCTGTTAGGCACTGTTGTGTTTGTACCGCTATACACAACTACATAAAATAATGAAGTAGCAGAGACTGAGAGTAACTTCAAGTGATCTTTACTGGGTAACTGCAACTTCGGCACTGACTGTACAAATCGATACGCGTCTGTTATATACGCTCGCAACTAAGGATATACATCCGCAATACAAAGTAGTCCCTTCAATGTTGTATACATTACACTTCCTCCCCCTTTAGTTTAATAGTATATTGACGCAAAATTTCTATAATTAACATACAGAGCCTGTCTTTACAGTAACAAAATTCAAATTCCAACATAACATTTTATTTTGTCAACAGCCCTTTTACAAGTCAAGTCTCTGGGGAGGCCTCCTCTGCCTCTCTGGGTAACATCTCTCCAGACTCTCTTCTCTCCACCTTCAGTGTTCTGTTGGTAATTACGTGGTGGCCCTCGGCGGCGAGGGTTGTAGCGGCGGTAACGATTTTGGTCCGCGGCATATCGGCTTCCTTGCACTGGAACTCCACCTGAACCAGTGACGTTTGCCGCCTCTGCATCCTTTTCACCTTCCACTACGTCAAACTCCACAGTTTCACCGTCTCCAACACTGCGTAGATATTTCCGTGGGCTATTCTTCTTTATGGCAGTCTGATGTACAAATACATCTTCCTTTGTATCATTCTTGTTGATGAATCCATAGCCATTTCGTACGTTGAACCACTTTACTGTTCCAAGAACCTTTGTTGCGATGACTTTCTTCTCCCCGGGGGATTTGGGCTTGTCGGGCTGTGGCTGCTGCTGCTGTTCGGGTTGCTGCTCAACTATTGTTGTGTGAAATACCTCGGCTGAGTCAACTGTTGTAGTTCTCTCTGAGGTCGGCAGTGGTAAACGTGACAAACCATCGGCATTGCCATGTTGTTTGGTCCCCTTGTATTCAATGTCATACAGGTGAGCCCCTAGGAAGAGTGACCATCACTGTAGCCGTTGTGCCGTCATCACTGGAACACCTTTCCTTGGGTTGAAGATTGAAACGAGAGGCTGGTGGTCAGTTAACAGTGTAAACTGTTGACCATACAAGTAGTGCTTGAATTTCTTGACTCCCCACACAAGGCTGAGGGCCTCTCGGGCAATCTGTGCATAATTGCATTCAGCTGTAGTCAATGATCTTGACGCAAAGGCTATTGGTCTCTCTGAGCCGTCTGGGAACTTGTGACAACACAGCACCAATGCCATAGGGTGAAGCATCACATGCCAGTCGAATAGATAAGGATGGGTCAAAGTGAGCTAGCACCTCTTCTGAAGTAATGAGTCTTTTACTCTCTTGAAAAGCTTGTTCACAGCTGTCACTCCACTTCCATTGTGACCCTGTCTGTAGCAGTGCATTTAGTGGATGTAACACTGTGGATAGGTTGGGCAAGAACTTGTGATAGTAGTTCACCAGTCCAAGATATGATCTCAACTGAGACATATTTTCAGGTGTTGGTGCATTAATCACAGCTTCAATCTTGTCTGGAGACTTGTGTAAACCGTCCTTGTCAATCACATGTCCACAGTATGAGATTTCCTTTTTGAAAAACTCACACTTGTCTCGGTTCGCTCAGAGCCCATACTCCCGTAACCTGATGAGCACCTGTTCAAGGTTGGAAAGGTGGTTGTTGTCATTCTTGCCAGTAATGATGATGTTATCAAGATAACACTGAGTACTTGGGATCCCTGCAGGACTTGGTCCATTGCCCTTTGCCAGATTGCAGGAGCTGATGCTATTCCAAATACCAGCCGATTGTACTGGTAAAGGCCTTTGTGCGTATTTATTGTCAGGTGGTACTTTGATGCATCATCAATTTCCATTTGGAGATAGGCCTGGGCCAAGTCAATCTTTGTGAAGCGTTCCCCTCTTGACAGGGAAGCAAAGATGTCCTCAATGCGAGGCAATGGGTACTGTACTGTGTGGAGGACTGGGTTAACAGTCACCTTAAAGTCTCCACAGATGCGCACTTTTCTTGGCTTTCCTGGTTTTGTGCTGGAGGTTTTCTTCTTCACTGGAACTATAGGTGTGGCCCATTCACTCCAATCCACCTTGGACAGGACCCCTAACTGCTCCAAGTTCTCCAGCTCTGCTTCTACTGAAGGGCGAATTGCATAAGGCACTGGTCTGGCCTTGTGGAACTTTGGATTTGCGTTCTCCTCAATCTTAATTTTTGCTTTCATGCCCTTAAGTGTTCCTATTCCCTTCTTGAACAGTTCCTGAGAGTCAGAGAGTATTTGTGATAGTCTCTCAGGAGTGGTGTTGCTGTCCTCCTTTGCTGATACAAACAGTGCTTGGATGGTGTGCCAATCCTACTGTATTTTCCTGAGCCATTCACGTCCCAGCAATGGTGGTCCTCCATTTTCCACTACATAGAGGTTCAATTGCGGTATTTTTTTTCTTTGTATGTCACTGTCACTTTTATTTTACCTTTGGGGCACACTCTTTGTCCTGTGTATGTCTTTAACAGTACTTTAGTTGGCCTTAGCAGTATGTGTGAAAACAGTCGTTTGTAGTCATGTACAGAGATCACTGTTAAAGCTGAGCCTGTGTCCAACTCCATTTTCAGCCTAACTCCTGCCACTTCTGGAGTAACCCATATTATTCTGTGATCCTCTGTTTCTTTCACACTGTGTAGTTTCAGACAAGCCAAATCCTCTTCCTCTGAGTCTGTGTCACTTTTTTCTTTATCTGAACAGTCTCCAGTCACGTCGTGTACCACCTTGTATCTATCTTTGAAAGGTTTCTTGTTTTCAGTCACTTGGTGTGCCTTTGTATCAGTTTTCTGCTTCTTTGCTTTGCAGACCCTTTCAATGTGCCCTCGTTTGCCACATTGTCTGCAATCTTTGTCTTTAAACCAACAATCATTGTGGTCATGTGACATTTTACCACAGTGATAGCACTTCTTTTCTTGTTTCAGTGACATTTTGTTAGTGGAATATTCCAGGGATTTTTGTTGAATTTCTAAAGCGCCATGTGCTGCTGCTTCCATTGATATTGCAATACTCAGAGCCTTCTCCAATGTGAGGTCTTTTTCAGACAGGAGCTTCTTTTGTGTGCTTTCATTTTGCATGCCACACACAAATCTGTGTCTCAATGCGTCTGATAAGCCCACTCCAAATTGGCAATGTTCTGATAATTTGCGCAACTTTGCCAAATATTCAGAAATACTTTCATTTTTGCTCTGGTTCCGTTTATGGAATTTAAATCTTTCGGCTATGAGCAGTGGTCTGGGGCTTAAATGGTCTTGGAGTGTGTCCACTATTTGTTTGAATGTTTTGTTTGCTGGCTTTTCAGGGGTTAATAAACTACGTAGTAGCCCATGTGTCTTCGCGCCCATAACACTCAGCAAAACAGTGGCTTTCTTTTCTACCTCCACTCCGTTAGCCTCACAGTACAACTCCACTCTTTCAATATAAGTTGCCCAGTCTTCAATGCTGCTATCAAATGCTGCAATCGTGCCAATCATCGCTATTTTTTTTTCCAAACCCATTTTTCTTTCTTTACTAGTTAGCTAGCGCCATGCAAGTCCTGTGCACTTTTCACTTGACTTACGTATCCCCTGCCTAGCTTAGCAAGCGTGCTCCATTTTCTCTACCTTCTCGCTCCTTTCTTCCAAATTTCAGTGTCCTCTGGATGCGATGCCAGAATAGGAAGACGTAGGTTCATAATTCTCGTCGCCAATTTGTTGTGTTTGTACCGCTATACACAACTACATAAAATAATGAAGTAGCAGAGACTGCGAGTAACTTCAAGTGATCTTTACTGGGTAACTGGAACTTCGGCACTGACTGTACAAATCGATACGCGTCTGTTATATACGCTCACAACTAAGGATGTACATCCGCAAAACAAAGTAGTCCCTTCAATGTTGTATACATTACAGGCACATTACAGCCTTCTGGACTCAACATCGAGTTCAACAATTTCAGATCACAACCTCAGCCCCCATTTTTTTTCAGACAGTTGCTGATGATCCTAATATTCCCGTTTACACCACTTCTAGTCTCATCTTTTGTTTCTTTACTTCTCCCATTATCATCTCCTTTTGCCTCATCAACCCTTTTGTCATTTAATCTCTCCTTCCATCCTGTCACAGACCTTCCCTTTTGTTCATTCCACCACCCCCTTTCCCTGATTCTGTACTCGCTTAAAACCTGTTAAAATCTTTAACAACTTCCAGTTCTGACGAAAGGTCATGGACCTGAAACGTTAACTCTGTTTCTCTCTCCACAGATGCTGCCTGACCTGAGTTTTTCCAGCATTTTCTGTTTTTATTTCAGATTTCCAGCATCCGCAGTATTTTGCTTTTGTCTGTCTCTTTATGTCTCTTTCCTTCTCTCTTTCTCTCTCTCTCTCTCTTTCTCTCTCTCTCTCTCTCTTTCTCTCTCTCTTTCTCTCTCTCTTTCTCTCTCTCTCTCTCTCTCTCTCTCCCCTCCCCTCTGGACCCTCTCGCTCTGGCCTGCCCCCCCTCGCGCACGCCCCCCTCGCACCCACCACCCCCCTCAGACCCGCCCCATAGAAACATAGAAGATAGGAGCAGATTAGGCCATTCGGCCCCTCGAGCCTGCTCCGCCATTCAATGTGATCATGGCTGATCATCCAAATTCAGTACCCGGTCCCTGCTTTCTCCCCATACCCCTTGATCTCTTTAGCCTTAAGAAATATATCCAACTCCTTCTTGAATATATTTAATGAATTGGTCTCTACTGCCTTCTGTGCTGGAGAATTCCACAGGTTCACCACTCTTTGGGTGAAGAAATTCCTCCTCATTTCTGTCTTAAATGGCCTACCCCTTATCCTTTAGACTATGACCCCTGGTTCTGGACTCCCCGACTATCGGGAACATCCTTCCTGCATCTAGTCTGTCCAGTCCTGTCAGAATTTTGTAAGTTTCAAATGAGATCCCCTCTCATTCTTCTAAACTCCAGCGAGTACAAGCCCAATCTCTCCTCATACGTCATTCCTGCCATCCCAGGTATCAGCCTGGTGAATCGTCGCTGAACTCCTTCCATGGCAAGAACATCCTTCCTCAGATAAGGCGATCAAAACTGCACACAATACTTGAGATGTGGTCTCACCAAGGCCCTGTACAACTGCAGCAAGACCTCCTTGTTACTGTACGCAAACCCTCTCGCTACGAAGGCCAACATACCATTTGTCTCCTTTACCGCCTGCTGCACCTGCATGCTTGCCTTCAGTGACTGGTGCACAAGAACACCCAGGTCTCTTTGCACTTCCCCTTCTCCCAATCTATTGCCATTCAGATAATAATCTGCCTTCCTGTTTTTGCCACCAAAGTGGATAACCTCACATTTATCCACGTTCTATTGCATCTGCCATGCTTCTGCCCAATCCCCCAACCTGTCCAAATCATCCTGGAGTTTCTCGGCATCCTCCTCACAGCACACACACCCACCCAGCTTTGTGTCGTCTGCAAACTTGGAGATATTACATCTAGTTCCCTCATCTAGATCATTTATATATATTGTGAATAGCTGGGGTCCAAGGACCAATCCCTGCGATACCCCACTAGTCACTGCCTGCCACTCGGAAAAAGACCCGTTTATTCCAACTCTTTGCTTTCTGTCTGCCAACCAGTTCTCTATCCAAGTCAATACCTTGCCCCCAATCCCATGTGCCTTAACTTTACACGCTAATCTCTTATGCGGGACCTTATCGAAAGCCTTCTGAAAGTCCAAATACACCACATCCACTGGTTCTCCCTTATCTATTTTACCAGTTACATCCTCAAAAAATTCCAGTAGATTAGTCAAGCACGATTTACCTTTTGTAAATCCATGTTGACTTTGTCCGATCCTGTCACTGTTTTCCAAGTGCTCTGCTGTTACATCTTTCATAATGGACGCTAGCATTTTCCCCACTACCGATGTCAGGCTTACCGGTCTGTAATTCCCCGTTTTCTCTCTACCACCTTTTTTGAATAGTGGGGTAACATTAGCTACCCTCCAATCCATGGGTAGTGTTCCAGATTCCATCGAATGTTGGAAAATGATCAGCAATGCATCTACTATTTCTAGGGCCACTTCCTTAAGTACCCTAGGATGTAGATTATCAGGCCCTGGGGATTTATCGGCCTTAAATCCCATCAATTTCCCTAACACCATTTCCCTACAAATACTGATTTCTTTCAGTTCCTCCCTTTCATCAGACCCTATGTTCCCCGACATCTCTGGGAGGTTACTTGTGTCCTCCTTTGTGAAGTCAGAACCAAAATATGTATTTTATTGGTCTGCCATTTCATTGTTCCCCATTATAAATTCCCCTGATTCTGACTGCAAGGGACCTACGCTTGACTTCCCCAATCTTTTTCTCTTCACATCTATAAAAGCTTTTACAGTCAGTTTTTATGTTCTTTGCAAGCTTACTCTCATATTCTATTTTCCCCTTCTTAATTAATCCCTTTGTCCTCCTTTGTTGAATCCTAAACTGCTCCAATCCTCAGGTTTCCTGCTTTTTCTGGCCAATTTATATCTCCTCTCCTTGGATCTTATGCTATCCCTAATTTCCCTTGTTAGCCACGGTTGAGTCACCTTTTTTGTTTTATTTTTGTGCCAAACTGGGATGAACAAATTCTGTACTTCATCCATGAGGTCTTTGAATGTTTGCCATTGCCTATCCACCGTCAACCCTTTGAGTGACATTCCCCAATCAAACCTACCCAACTCGCGCCTCAGACCATCGTAGTTTCCTTTATTTAAATTCAGGACTCTAGTCTCTGAGTCAACTACTTCATTCTCCATTTTAATGAAGAATTCGATCATATTATGATCACTCTGACCCAAGGGGCCTCGTACAACAAGATTGCTAATTAATCCGTTCTTGTTACATAATACCCAGTCTTAGATGGCCTGATCTCTGGTTGTTTCCTCGACACATTGGTCCAGGAAACCATCCCGTAAACACTCCAGGAATTCCTCCTCCACAGTATTGTTACTAATTTGGTTAGCCCAATCTTTATGTAGATTAAAGTCACCCATGATGACTGCTGTGCCCTTACTGCACGCTTCTCTAATTTCCCTTTTAATGCCATCCCCAACCTCCACCTTACTGTTTGGAGGTCCATATACTACTCCCACTAACGTTTTCTGCCCCTTGGTATTGGTATTTCTCAGTTCTACCCATACAGATTCCACATCATCAGAGCTAATATCCTTCCTTACAATTGTGTTCATCCCTTCTTTAACCAGCAATGCTACCCCACCTCCCTTTCCTTTTTGCCTATCTTTCCTGAATATTGAATACCCCTGGATGTTGAGTTCCCAGCCTTGACCACCCTGGAGCCATGTTTCCGTAATCCCAATCAAGTCATATTCATTTATCTCTATTTGCGCAACTAATTCATCCACCTTATTACGAATGCTCCTCGCATTAAGACACACAGCTTTCAGGCTTGTTTTTTTTAACGCTATTAGAATTATTAGGCCCCCCCTCCTCGGTCCCGCCCCCTCCTCGGTCCCGCCCCCCCCTCTCTCCCGCCCCCCCCCTCTCTCCCGCCCCCCCCCCTCTCTCCCGCCCCCCCCTCTCTCCTGCCCCCCCCCCCCCCCCCTGCAGTAATCTAACAATTTTTGTTCCAGCTAATGTTTAATGCTGTGTTTTCTGGATTGAGCCGTAGAGGGCCATTTGTGTCATGAGAGACGTGGTAGCAGAGTTTTCTGGGCTGACTATGCCGGGGTATTCTCAGAACCGAAGAGCTGGCACAGGCACGATGGGCTGAATGGCCTCCTGCTGTATCATTCTCTGAGAGTTTATGAGTAAGTTCAGTTAGAATCAAAGGAAGTAACAGTGGCCTGCTAAATACACCTGCTCATCACACTTCTCTTTTTCTCCAATGTTGCAGATTATGATCTGGAACCTGAATTCAGAAGAGCAATTGGTTCGGAACCCAGTGAAAATCCTGGACTGTCACAAAGATGTAATTCTCTCCATGTCCTTCAACACAGACGGCAGCCGCTTAGCGACTTCTTGCAAAGATAGGAAGATGCGTGTCATTGATAGTCACACAGGAAGGGTTTTACAGGTAAGAACAGAGAACGGGATTGCTCTCCTGGCCGGCCAGCTATCTTCCACCCTCCATAAGTTTGAGTTCATCCAAAACTCTGATGCCCATATCCCAAATCGCACCAAGTTCCGTTCACCCATCCCTGGCCTACATTGGCTGGCAATGTCTCAATTTTTAAATTCTCATCCTTGTTTTCAAATCCCTCCATGGCCCCTCCCCTCCCTATCTCGGTAATCTCCTCCAGCCCTACAGTCCTCCGAGATCTCTGCGCTGCTCTAATTCTGGCCTCTTGCGCATCCCCGATTTTAATCACTCCACCATTGGCGGCCGTGCCTTCAGTTGCATAGGCCCTAAGCTCTGGAATTCCCTCCCTAAACCTCTCCGCTTCTCTCCTCCTTTAAGACGCTCCTTAAAATCTGCCACTTTGACCAACCTGTTGGTCACCTGTCCTAATATCACCTTATGTGGCTCGGTGTCAAATTCTGTTTGATAATCGCTCCTGTGAAGCACCTTGGGATGTTTTACTATGTTAAAGGGCGATGGAAATCGGGGATGCATAAGAAGACAGAATTGGAGAAACACCAAGTTCCTGGAGGGTTGTACGGCTGAAGGAGTTTAAAGAGACAGGGGAGGGGTAAAGACATGGAGGGATTTGAACACAAGGATGATCATTTTAAATTCGAAGCATACAATCTTGCTCTCTATTGAGTTTTGAAAATGCCGAATAATTTTCTGAAAACATTTTCGGGGGGGGGGATGTGTGATTCAACTAAAACCGTACGAAATCAGTTACTTCTGTGTAAGCTGCATTAGAGAATGGGGAGCAGTTGGGAAGGCTAGTATTTTGACAGATACCTTATTTGTTGTTTAAATGCCCCTCACAAAAATGGTGTATGTGTGTGTATATAACTGATATTTTACATTGCAGATTCTATGTAGTCATTAAAATGTAAGGTGAAAGACTTAAACCAGCACAATGTCATATATGTGTTGATGGTTACTTGCTGTCCTACTGCATCTTTCATCTGTTTGAGCTCCGGTGCAGCTATTGCTCCCTTCACTAAGTGTATTTTCATGGTTTGCAGGAATCCAACACCAAGTCCCACAAGACCAATAAGGTTTTGTACCTGGGCAACTTAAAAATGGTGCTGTCTGCTGGCTACTCCAAGTGGAACAATCGGCAAATTGTACTCTGGGACCAGGTAAATGATGATGGAGGCTTTGAAAGAAGCACCAGACAAGTTTTAAGGGCCTAGTGGCGGAGTCTTGCGGTACAGAAGGAGGCCATTCGGCCCGTTGTGTCTGTGCCGGCTCTTTGAAAGACCTATCCAATTAGACACATCCCACTTAGCTAACACCCCCCCACCCCCTCCAAACACAGGGGCAGTCTTGGTGAGGGGTGGAGTGCACGCTCTCTCCCTGTAGTCCACCAGGAGCAAGACTGAAGCTGGAATAGAGACAAGAGAGTTGAAAATCAAAGGGGGTAGGATTGTGTGTGGAGGCAGGCAGCTAATGTATTGGGGGGGGGCAAGTATCAACAAGACAAACTAGAAACCAGCTCCTATTCAGATTTCTAAAATTTCTATTTGAACAGTTGTACTTTATCTCTCTCAATATCTCTGCCCTTTCCAATCTCTCTTCATTAGTATTGGCAATCGATGTAGGGTTCCTGCATGCAGACAACGGTAAATAATCCCCCTCAACAAGAAAGACATGTGCAAATGATCGGAAATGGTCCTAAATAAACTTCTGTAGCTCAATTTTGGATTGATAGTTGATCTAAACCAACAATTGACGTAATTGTCAATTCTGATAAAAGGCCACTCAGCCATTTAGATCTCGTCTTAAATTCAGAGTCTCACATTATCTTAATTAAATGTTTAAAGTGCATGATTCTTAACCAATGATCTAAAAAGTGAATTAACTTGCACTTGGATAACAGTTTATTAGGCCGTTAAAAGTGTTTCACATCCGAGTCACTTTTGAAGTGTAATAACCGTTGCTTTAGAGACAAACAAGGCAGCCAATTTGTGCACAGCCAAGATACCACAAATGGCAAAGGTGGTAAATCATCAGTTAATCCATTTTTTTGGTAGCATTTGTATGAGGGAGAAATGTTGCTCTTTGCATAAGTGCCATGGGCTCCTTTATGCCCGCCTGAACTGGCAGTCAGGGCCTCGGGTTAACTAACATCGCATCTCGAAGGCGGCACCTCCGACAGTGATAAATAACCCATCTTAAGCAAGAGGAATTTGTGAAATGATTTCCTCCTTTGGGTCAGGCTGCATTCGGCACTTCATTCTACCTTGTGTGATTATTTTTTTTTAATTCATTCTCGGGATGTGGGTGTCGCTGGGGCAAGGCTGGCATTTGTTGCCCATTCCTAGTTGCCCTTGAGAAGGTGGTGGTGAGCCGCTGCCTTGAACCTGCAGTCCGGCTGCAGCCCGTGTGGTGAAGGTACTCCCACAGTGCTGTTAGGGAGGGAGTTCCAGGATTTTGACCCAGCGATGATGAAGGAACAGCGATATACTTCCAAGTTGGGACAATGTGTGACTTGGAGAGGAACTTGGAGGTGATGGTGTTCCCACAATGCGCCTGCTGCCCTTGGCCTTCTAGATAGTAGAAGTCACGGGTTTGGGAGGCGTTGTCGAAGAAGCCTTGGCGAGTTGCTGCACTTATTCCTGAGAGACTGTGAAAGGTCGGGATGTGGGCAAACCCGACTAACATAATGTTCTATTTTCAGATTGGCAGAATCAGAGCCTTGAGAGGCAGAAAAATATGTCCGAGCATGTGCATCATTTTTTTTAATGTTTCAGTCGATCTCCCGCTGATAAAATTTAAAGGGAGACGGTGACTTAGGATGTAAAATTTTAGCCATTGTTTTTAAGGATAGCGGCCCTGAAATTCTGTGCAGTTTTAGGGACTTCTGAGGCCTAAAATGTTTTTCTGGTGTAGAAATTGGGATGGAAGATATTTCCACTGGCTTTCTGTCCCAAAAACCATGCACCTGGATTCACAATTCCATTTTGGCCCTTTGCCCGACCGCTTGTCGAGTCCCTACAGAGCTCATTTACATAAACTTAAGGGGGTGCAGCAGGGCTGTTGCTCCGAATTTCTGCAAGTTCCCCTCTCTGTGCACTTAAGAGCTATCTTCGAATGGGGAATATATGATGCAGCTGTTGGGAACATAGGGGCAGGAGGAGGCCATTCAGCCCCTCCAGCCTGTTCCCCCATTCAATGAGATCATGGCCGATCTGTATCTTAACTCCATCCACCCGCCTTGGTTCTGTAACCCTTAATACCCTTGCCTAACAAAAATCTATCAATCTTAGTTTTGAAATTTTCATTTGACCCTCAATTCAACAGCTTTTTGTGGGGAAGAGTTCCAGATTTCCACTACCCTTTGTGTGAAGTGCTTCCTGACATTACCCCTGAACGGCCTAGCTCTAATTTTAAGGTTATGCCACTTTGTTCTGGACTCCACCCCCCACCCCACCCAACATAGTAAATAGTTTCTCTCTATCAACTGCTTTGATCATCTTAAACACTTCAATTCGATCACCCCTTAATCTTCAGTCAGTTGCCAGGATCAGCCGATCCTGCTGGAAGTGAGGAAGTTTCACTCTGAAGACTGCCGAAACTTTACCTGCTGATTACTAGAGCTGGGAATGGGTTTCTTGGTGTTATTTATTGGTTTTTACCCTTGGACGGTGTAGGGCGTCCTCCGACTGCCTGAGGGACTGCAGCATCCGTGGGGTATTTTGGCGCCCGCTCACAGTGAGAGCTTCTCGGGCGGGGGTATGGGTTTCCCAACGGGCATACCTTTGTTTGCCAAGATGAAACACAAATTGGGGTTGCCCAACAGCCTTGGCATCATTTCCTGCTAGTGAGGGAATCGTGCCTGCTCTCAATCTGAAGCGATTTCCACCTTCGTGCTCAAGAGTGGAAGTGTGCTAGAAACGCATCTAAATTAACAAAAATAATGTTCGTTCAGCAGTGCAGACCGCAAATAAAACTCTGTGCAAAGCGCGATTTAATTCAGCAATGTTGCTTTGTCTAAAGACATATATATAGCGCCTTTCATGGCCTCGGAACGCTTTACAGCCAATGCAGTAATTTTGAAGTGTAGTCACTGTTGCAGGAAACGCAACAGCTAATTTGCGCACAGCAAGATCCCATAAACGATGCGATAAATGACCAGATAATTCTGTTTTTTTTTTTTAATGTTGGCTAAGGGATAAATATTGGCCCAGGATACTGGGGAGTACTCCCCTGTTCGTCTTTGAAATAGTGGCCGTGGGATTTTAAAAATATTTTTCATTTATTCATTCCCTGACAAGGCCAGCATTTATTGCCCATCCCTAATTGCTTTTGAGAAGGTGGTGGTGAGCCGCCTTCTTGAACCACTGCAGTCCGTGTGGCGTCCACCCGAGAGGGAAGGTGGTGGTGAACCGCCGCCTTGAACCGCTGCAGTCCGCGTGGTGTCCACCCGAGAGGGAAGGTGGTGGTGAACTGCTGCAGTCCGCGTGGTGTCCACCCGAGAGGGAAGGTGGTGGTGAACCGCTGCAGTCCGCGTGGTGTCCACCCGAGAGGGAAGGTGGTGGTGAACCGCTGCAGTCCGCGTGGTGTCCACCCGAGAGGGAAGGTGGTGGTGAACCGCTGCAGTCTGCGTGGTGTCCACCCGAGAGGGAAGGCGGGGCCTCGGTTAAATGTTTTCCTAAAAGGAAAAAAACAAATGATTTTCCACTTGTGCTTATGACGTTACGGTAGCAGATTGTAGGCAGCAGGTTTTCCCTTATTAAAGATAATGGCCCAGAAATTCGGGTCGGAGGCTTCCCACAGGTGCAAGCCCCCGACCTGCACTTACCTAGCGCGCCGGCCGTTGAGCTGTGGGCCCGTGTGGGATTCCAATCCTGGGCCTCCTCCAACTGCCGGCGCGCAGTGCTTGTGTATCCCAGGGGCGCAGTTAGTTCGATGCATCCCCTGGGATCACGTGGGCCATGGAGAGCCAGTCGTAGCAGGGAATCTCTATTCATGTCAAACCTATAAATACAATTCAGCCCCAAAATATCACTAAAACTTCAAATAATTTTTTTTTTAAATCACATTTTAAAAATGACTATAAATTACATAAAATAACTATTTTAAACAATAATTTAAATTTTTGAAAAAATTAATTACAGTTTCTAACGGGGCTAAAAATAAACTTACCTTTCTTTAAAGTATTTAAAAATAATAAACCTGTGGGGGAAAAAATGTTTTAATTTAACTTAATTCACCACTTACCTTGTTAAAAGCAAGCCTTGCGACTACTTTTTACAAGTGCAGCTCCTGGAGACTTACCCTCCTGGAGAAACCTGCACAAAAACGGAAGTTCCAGGCGTACGCGCCGCCTCTCCGGCGCACGCGTTCGACCTGTGAACCCCTTCCTTTAAGGGAACGGAAGTTCCAGTTTCCCGCGCATGCGCAGTGCATGCACAAAACTGGCACTTTTGTTGGGCCTACGCGTGTGTACCCAGCGCGTACTCACCCATGGGGACCCGAAGTTCTGGCCCTAGCTATAGATGATTAAAATGTATGTTTTATTGATCTAACCTGCTAGCCAATCTCTCATGGTGTTGCTGGCTGATGGTGTGTCAGTGGAGCCACACTGCCCCCTAGAGGCTGCAGTCTGAAACTGCTCGCATCCTCCTCTTTCAAACAACTGTTTCAAAAACGGTTTCACAGAATCACAGAAACCCCACAATGCAGATAGAGGCCATTTCGGCCCATCGAGCCTGCACCAACACATATCCCACCCGATCCCCGTAACCCCTACACCAACACATACCCCACCCTATCCCCGTAACCCCACGTATTTAATCCCCCTAACACTAAGGGTCAATTTATCATAGCCAATCAACCTATGTGGCAGAGAATTCTGTATCTTTTTTTCTAAGCTCCCTTAAAAAAATTTTTACTTGATCATCTTAAAGTGATGTCCTCTCATTAACCAACAGAAACAATCTAACTCTATATTATAATGCTGCTTTTATCAGGTCGCACCTTAACCTTCTTGTAATGTATATATTCCTTAAGGGAGAGAACTACTTTTTATAGCTCCTGTATACTGTAGTACCGGCAGTGACCACACCTGTATATAAACCCTGAGTAGTGATCTGTACAGTTAGTTCTAGAGTAACCCTCATTCAGTAAACACCTGTTGAATCATTCCCTGCAGTCTGTTGTCTGATTATTGAAGGACACAACATTAAGATACACGGACATAACATTGGTGACGAGGCAGATTCGAACCTACCTGCAACTCTGCATCACCTCCCAGGGATTCGCTCCTGGAGAACAGTGGAAGGAGGTCGAGTCCAGAAGCACAGGCGTCGACCACGGGCAACCGCCCAGTCATCCAGCGGAGATTTAAGCATCGCAGGGGAGGCTGTCGAGAGCCAGGCTTGGCTTTCCAGTCACGGTAGTCCAGCGAAATGGGCTGGCAACAGGTACTGTGCAGACCCTTCCCGGACAGCTGCGGGCTACAGCCCGACCGAGCGGCACAGAAAAAGGCCGAGAGGCGAGAGAGAGCAGAGCGTAGCCGGTGTTCAAGGGCCGAGCAGCGTCGACGGGGGAGAGAGAGAGGGCAGAGCGCACAGGGCGCAGCCGGTGTTCAGGACCGAGCGGCGTCAACAGGGGAGAGAGGCGAGAGAGAGCAGAGCGCAGCTGGTGTTCAAGGACCGAGCAGCGTCAACGGGGGAGAGAGGCGCGCAGGAAAACGCGAGGCGCTGCCATTGCCACGAGGACCGCAGAGAGCGGCATTGGCAGCAGCGCAGGAGCAGCGCACGAAACCCACAGGGCATCGCCATTTGCCACGAGGACCGCCGAGAGCGGCATTGGCAGCAGCGCGGAAGACGCCATTTTAAGCCGCAGCGGGGAAGAAAGGAAAGCGCGGGAGACGCCATTTTAAGCCAGTCTAACCACACCCAAAAATGCCGAAGAGTGGCAGTATCACAGCGTTTGACAATGAAGTCGAAGATTGGACGACATATGTCGAACGCATAGAAGTATACTGCAAGGCGAATGAAGTGCCAGGTGACAAGAAAGCGCTGGTATTGTTGAATTCAATGGGTGCAAAAACGTATGGCTCACTACAAAACCTAGTAACCCCAGAGAAGCCAGTCGAAAAGGATTTTGAAAACATAGTGGCAATCCTACAGGACCACTTAAACCCCACACCGCTGCTGATAGCAGAAAGATTTAAGTTTCACAAAAGGAACCAGCATAAAGATGAAAGTAATGCTGAGTATTTAACGGAACTGCGCAAGCTATCGAAACACTGCCAGTTTGGAACGGGACTAGCAGATACTTTAAGGAACAAGTTTGTGTGTGGGCTTCAAAGTGAAGAAGCCGTTTCTGGGTTCCTATCAGAAAAGGATCTTGCGCTGGACAAGGCTTTCAGCATTGCAGTATCACAAGAAGCAGCAGCACGGGGCGCTGCAGAGATACAACGGAGACCGCAAGAATATGGCACAAATGAAATGTCATACGGAACAGTGAAGTGCTATCGCTGCGGCAGAACAACACACGACCATAACGATTGCTGGTTCAAGGACAAAGCATGCAGACAGTGTGGAAAAGTAGGACACATAGCAAGAGTCTGCAGGTCGGGAAAGAAAACCAGCAGCAAGAAATCTCCACAGGAGAAGTACAAGAAGGTACATAAGGTGACGGAGAGTAGTTCAGACGAACAGAAGAGTGATACAGACTCCGGAAATAAGGAGCTGGGTTGTCTGAAACTACATAATGTGATCAAAACGGAGGATCACCAAACTATCTGGGTCACGCTCAAGATAGCAGGAGTCCAAGTGAAAATGGAATTGGACACAGGATCAGCCCTAACAGTCATAAACCGAAGGGACTACAAGCGGCTATTCTCACATATACCCTTGAGAGATACAAAGATTGTCTTGAAGACGTACACAGGGCAAAAAGTCTACCCCAAAGGAAAAATAAGGGTGAACGTTATATATAACGGCAAGGAAACACCAAAAATGGACCTATATGTATTGCCAGATGGAGGACCACCACTACTAGGACGTGAATGGATCCGGAAGATACAGCTAGATTGGCATTCCATACAAGCACTGACTGTAGATGCCAAAAAGGATGACAACGTCACACCTGGACGACTGTCAAAAATGCTAACTGACGCACAAGAAGTGTTCCAGCAGGGACTCGGAACACTAAAAGGCATAACAGCGATGATCAAAATAGAGGAAAATGCAAGCCCAAAGTTTTTTAAGGCCAGACCGGTACCTTATGCGATCCGCCCAGCCGTCGAAGCAGAGCTGGAAGGTTTGGAACGTTCAGGAGTACTGTCCAAAGTGGACTGGAGTGAGTGGGCTACACCCATCGTTCCTGTAATGAAGAGGTCATTGAGTAATACGCCTGGGGAACCAAAAGAAGGTTCGCATCTGTGGGGACTTTAAGGTAACAGTGAACCCAGTCCTCCACACTGTACAATATCCGCTTCTGCGGATTGCAGATATTTTCGCCTCGCTATCTGGAGGGAAACTGTTCACTAAGATTGACCTGGCCCAGGCGTACCTGCAAATGGAGGTAGAAGAAGCCTCGAAACAGTACCTCACGATCAACACTCATAAAGGTCTCTACCAATACAACCGGCTGGTGTTCGGGGTAGCATCAGCTCCGGCTATTTGGCAAAGGGCAATGGAACAAGTCCTGCAAGGGATTCCAGGGACCCAGTGTTATTTGGACGACATCCTGGTCACGGGCGAAAATGACAGTGATCACCTCGCCAACCTGGAGCAGTTGCTCACTTGATTGAAGGAATATGGGCTCCGAGCTAATCGCCACAAATGCGAGTTTTTCCAGAAGCAGATCTCGTATTGTGGCCACGTTATTGATAAAGAGGGGTTACATAAGTCCCCTGAAAAGATTGAGGCAGTAGTCAAGGCTCCAGCACCGGAAAATGTGTCACAACTGAGGTCGTTCCTCGGGCTGGTGAACTATTACCATAAGTTCTTGCCGAATTTGTCTACCGTACTACACCCACTGAACACCCTACTGCAAACGGGGGTACCATGGAAGTGGAGTGACGAATGTAAACGAGCTTTCCAGAAGAGCAAAGCATTGATCACATCAAAAGAGGTGTTGGCTCATTTCAACCCAGCACTACCAATTCGGTTGGCGTGTGATGCATCACCCTATGGCATTGGAGCGGTGCTGTCGCACAAATTCCCGGACGGCTCGGAGAGGCCAGTAGCCTTTGCGTCTCGGTCACTAACCTCAGCTGAATGTAACTACACCCAGATTGACAGGGAGGCCCTCAGCCTAGTGTGGGGAGTGAAAAAGTTCAATCACTATCTGCACGGGCAGAAGTTCACCTTGCTGACTGACCACCAACCACTTGTCTCCATCTTTAATCCAAAGAAGGGCATTCCGGTGATGACTGCGCAACGGCTACAAAGATTGTCCCTTTTTCTAGGGGCGCACCAATATGAAATCGAGTATAAGGGCACGAAACAGCATGGAAACGCTGATGGGCTATCACGCCTGCCACTGCCTACTGCGGAGGAAGCACCAGCAGTGGATCCTGTCGAAATATTTCCTTCGACTATAATTGAATGCTTGCCAGTAACTAATGCTGGTATAGAGAAGGAAACCCGAACTGACCCGACACTGTCTCGGGTATATGATTTGACTGTGAAGGGATGGCCAGCACATGGCGACTCACTGTTGCCAGCATTCTCATCCAGAAGAGAACAGCTGTCAGTATGCCAGGGGACCTTGATGTGTGGATCCCGAGTGGTAATTCCACCCAAGTTAAGGGAGAGAGTGCTCAATGAGCTTCACGAAGGTCATCTGGGAGGGGTGAAAATGAAAAGCCTTGCTGGGGCTTATGTGTGGTGGCCGGGGATCGATCAGCAAATCGAGGACCTGACAAAGAGCTGCTCAGGATGCCAGAAGGTCCAAAATGCACCACCACATGCCCCTCTACACCCATGGGAGTGGCCCTCATCTCAATGGCAACGGGTGCATATTGATTTTGCTGGTCCATTCATGGACTCAAATGTTCTTAATAGCAGTGGATGCTCATTCGAAGTGGCCTGAGGTGATAAAAATGTCCTCAACCACTACAGAGAAAACGATTGCAGTCCTACGGACCATATTTGCCAGGAACGGCTTGCCAGAGCAGATTTGCTCTGATAACGGACCACGGTTTGTGTCCGAAGAGTTTCGAAGATTTATGAAAAGGAATGGGGTAAGGCATTGCACATCCACCCCGTATCATCCAGCCACAAATGGATTGGCTGAGAGGTTCGTACAAACCTTTAAAAAAGCAGTAAAGGCCATGTGCGATGACGACATTCCACTGCAGCATAAGGTGGACAATTTCCTGTTAGCCTACAGAAATGCGACGCATGCAGTCACCAACCAGGCCCCGGCCATGATGTTCTTTAACCGAAGGTTGAGATCTCGTCTGGATTTGCTCAGACCAAATGTACGAAGAGATGTTGAGAGTAAGCAATTCCAGCACATCAATGAGAAGCCGACAAGGAGCTTCAATGTAGGGCAACCAGTCTTGGCCCGCGACTACCGAACAGAGAAATGGCAACCAGGAACGATATGCACACGGCAGGGGCCACTAATGTACACAGTGGATGTTGGGGAGAACATTGTGAGACGCCATACTGACCAGATCCTAGAGTCACAGGAACGAGTCAACCCCATGTCTCGGCCATACATACCTGGTGAGGAACCCGACGTACAGGTCGCATCTACCTCAGAAACAATAGCATTGGAAGCTGATGAATCAACTGACGACAGGGTCATAGAGTCATAGAGTTATACAGCACGGATAGAGGCCCTTCGGCCCATCGTGTCCGCGCCGGCCATCAAGCCCTGTCTAATCTAATCCCATATTCCAGCATTTGGTCCGTAGCCTTGTATGCTATGGCATTTCAAGTGCTCATCCAAATGCTTCTTAAATGTTGTGAGGGTTCCTGCCTCCACAACCCTTTCAGGCAGTGAGTTCCAGACTCCAACCACCCTCTGGGTGAAAAAGTTCTTTCTCAAATCCCCTCTAAACCTCCCGCCCTTTACCTTGAATCTATGCCCCCTAGTTATTGACCCTTCTACTAAGGGAAAAAGCTCCTCAGTATCCATCCTATCTATGCCCCTCATAATTTTGTACACCTCAATCATGTCTCCCCTCAGCCTCCTCTGCTCCAAGGAAAACAAACCCAATCTGCCCAGTCTCTCTTCATAGCTGAAGCACTCCAGCCCTGGTAACATTCTGGTGAATCTCCTCTGCACCCTCTCCAAAGCGTTCACATCCTTCCTGTAGTGTGGCAACCAGAACTGCACACAGTATTCCAGCTGTGGCCTAACCAGTGTTTTATACAGCTCCATCATAACCTCCTTGCTCTTATATTCTATGCCTCGGCTAATGAAGGCAAGTATCCCATATGCCTTTTTTACCACCTTATCCACCTGTTCCGCCGCCTTCAGGGATCTGTGTACTTGCACACCCAGATCCCTCTGACCCTCCGTCTTGCCTAGGGTCTTACCATTCATTGTGTATTCCCTTGCCTTGTTAGTCCCCCCAAAGTGCATCACCTCGCACTTTTCCGGGTTAAATTCCATTTGCCACTGTTCCGCCCATCTGACCAACCCATCTATATCGTCCTGCAGACTGAGACTACCCTCCTCGCTATTTACCACCCTACCAATTTTTGTATCATCCGCGAACTTACTGATCATACCTTTTACATTCATATCCAAGTCATTAATGTAGACCACAAACAGCAAGGGACCCAGCACCGATCCCTGTGGCACCCCACTGGCCACAGGCTTCCAGTCACAAAAACAACCTTCGACCATCACCCTCTGCCTTCTGCCACTAAGCCAGTTTTGTATCCAATGTGCCAAGGCACCCTGGATTCCATGGGCTCTTACCTTCTTGACCAGTCTCCTGTGTGGGACTTTATCGAAGGCCTTACTGAAATCCATGTATACCACATCCACTGCGTTACCCTCATCCACACACCTAGTCACCCCCTCAAAAAATTCAATCAAATTAGTCAGACATGATCTTCCCTTGACAAAGCCATGTTGACTATCCCTGATTAATCCTTGCCTCTCCAAGTGGAGACTAATTTTGTCCCTCAGAATTTTTTCCAATAATTTTCCTACCACTGATGTTAGGCTCACTGGCCTGTAGTTCCCCGGTTTTTCCCTACTTCCCTTCTTGAATAATGGTACTACATTAGCGGTTCTCCAGTCCTCTGGCACATCCCCTGTGGCCAGAGAGGTCCTGAATATATGTGTTAGAGCCCCCGCAATCTCTTCCTTTGCCTCACACAGCAGCCTGGGATACATTTCGTCTGGGCCTGGGGATTTATCCATTTTTAGGCCAGCTAAAACCGCCAATACCTCCTCCCTCTCAATGTTAATATGTTTGAGCATATCACAGTCCCCCCGCCCTATTTCTATGTCTACATCGTCCTTCTCCATAGTGAAAACAGATGCAAAAAATTCATTTAGAACCCCTCCTACATCTTCCGGCTCCACACACAGATTGCCACTTTTGTCCCTAATGGGCCCTATTTTTTCCCTAGTTATCCTCTTACCCTTAATATACTTATAAAACATCTTAGGATTTTCCTTTATTTTGCTTGCCAGTGTTATTTCATGGCCCCTCCTTGATCTCCTAATTTCTTTTTTAAGTATCCCCCTGCACCTTTTGTACTCCTCTAGGGCTTCCTCCGTCGTTAGCCTTTTGTATCTGCCAAAAGCCCTCCTTTTTTTCCTAATCCATTCTCGTATATCCCCTGACATCCAAGGTTCCCTGTGGTTTTTGGAACCACCCTTGACCTTTACGGGAACATGTTGCCATTGTATGATCTCAATCTCCCTTCTGAAAGCCTCCCATTGCTCCGATGCGGATTTTCCTACAAGTAGCTGATCCCAGTCCATTTTGGCCAGATCCTGCCTTATCCTATTAAAATCGGCCTTCCCCCAATTTAGAACCTTTATTTCCGGCCCATCCCTGTCCTTTTCCATGACCACCTTAAATCTCACCATATTATGGTCACTGTCACCAAAGTGCTCACCTACTAGCACTTTTTCCACTTGGCCGGCCACATTCCCTAGAATTAGGTCCAGTACCGCCCCCTCTCTTGTAGGACTTTCTACATGCTGGCTCAAAAAGCTCTCCTGGATGCACTTTAAGAATTCTACACCCTCTGAGCCTTTCACACTCTGACTATCCCAGTTAATATTGGGGTGCTAGAATCGCCTCCGCACCAAGAGCGAGACACTCGGGAAAGGCGTTATCCAGAAAGAATCAGGAAGCCTCCCCAGAGACCGAATATATGAATGGACTATTTTCATATAACATTGCATATTAAAAATGTTAATTGTTAAATGAGTATTATGGTACTGTTAATCTAAAAGGGGAGGAATTGTAATGTATATATACCTTAAGGGAGAGAACTACTTTTTACAGCTCCTGTACACTGTAGTACCGGCAGTGACCACACCTGTATATAAACCCTGAGTTGTGATCTGTAGAGTTAGTTCTAGAGCAACCCTCATTCAGTAAACACCTGTTGAATCGTTCCCTGCAGTCTGTTGTCTGATTATTGAAGGACACAACATTAAGATACACGGACATAACACTTCTAAGTTCCAGTGAGAAAAGCCTTGACTTCTGGAATCTTTATAACAACTAAAACCCTTCATCCCTGCTAAGATCTCAAGTGCATTTGCAACTCACCTTTTCCATTGATTTAAAAATAAATTTGTTCATTCTCTGGATGTGGGCGTCGCTGGTAAGGCCGGCATTTATTGGCCTTCCCTAGTTGTCCTTGAGGAGGTGGTGGTGAGCTGCCTTGAACCGCTGCAGTCCATGTGGTGAAGATGCTCCCACAGTGCTGTTAGTAGGAGGGAGTTCCAGGATTCTGACTCAGCGACGATGAAGGAACGGCTGATATAACGACAACAGCCATGTGGCAATATGGTATTGTGGCTTAAAACCGGTAAGGACTGGGCATTTAATATTCAAGGGTACACGGTGTTCAGAAAAGATAGGGAAGGGAAAAAGGGAGGTAGGGTGGCAGTGCTGATTAAGGAAGACATTGTTGGAAAGGGAGGATATTCCTGAGGGGACAAGGACAGAATCCATTTGGTTAGAGTTGAGGAACAAAAAGGGTATGATCACACTATTGGGGGTATTCTACAGACTTCCAAATAGTGAGGGAGGTAGAGGAGTAAATCTGCAGGGAAATTGCAGAGATATGCAAGAGCTATAGAGTGGTGATATTGGGGGACTTTAATTACCCAAATATCGATTGAGATAATGCTAGGGTAAAGGGAAAGGACGGGGAGGAATTTCTGAAATGTGTTCAGGAGAATTTCCTTGACCAGTATGTTCTTGGCCCAACTAGGAAAGAGGCATTGCTGGATCTGGTGCTGGGGAATGCGGTGGGTCAGGTCGGCCAAGTGTCTGTGGGAGAACACTTGGGTATGAGTGATCATCGTATCATAAGATTTAGATTAGCAATGGAGAGGAGCCAGGAACAATCTAGAGTGGAACTTCTAAACTGGAATAGGGCTAACTTCAATGGAATGCGAAAGGATATAGACAGGGTAAAATAGAACCAAAGACTCAGGTGAATTCTTCAGGGGAGAAGCAGACCAAATACAATAAGTTGAGAGGGGAAGTGAAGATGAAAATAAGATTGGCAAAGAGAGAATATGAGAGTAGAATGGCGGTTAACATAAAAGTGAACCCAAAAATCTTCTACCAGCATGTAAACAGTAAGCGGGTAGTAAGAGGCGAGGTGGGGCCTATTCGGGACAAAGGTGATGATATTTGCTTAGAGGCGCAGGGCAAGGCTAGAATACTCAATGGGTACTTTGTATCGGTGTTTACTAAGGAGGTGGATGCTGACAAAATATTGGTAGAAGTGGAAAAGGTAGAAGCAATGGAAGGGGTGAAAATTGATGGACAGGATGTACTAGAAAGGCTGGGTATGCTTAGAGTGGACAAGTCGCCTGGTCCAGATGGCTTGCATCCCAGGTTGCTAAGGGAATTGGAGGAGGAGATAGAGGAAGGGCTTGCCATAATTTTCCAATCTTCCCCAGATGCACGGGAGGTGCCTGAGGATTGGAAAGTGGCAAATGTGACACCATTGTTCAAGAAAGGGTGTAAGGACAATCCTAGTAACTACAGGCCGGTCAGTTTAACATCAGTGGTGGGTAAAGTTTGAGAAACAATAATCAAGAAAAAAGTTAACGGACACTTGGAGAGGTTTAAACTAATTAAGGAGAGCCAACATGGATTTGTAAAAGGAAGATCGTGTTTGACTAATCTAATTGAATTTTTTGATGAAGGGAATGCAATGGATGTTGTCTACGTGGATTTTCGGAAGGTGTTTGACAAAGTATCACATAGAAGGCTGGTTAACAAAATTGAGGCTCATGGAATAGGTGGGTCAGTGGCAGCTTGGATAAGGAATTGGCTTAAGGACAGAAAACAGCGAGTTGTGGTAAATGTCTGTTTTTCAGACTGGAGGATGGTAGACAGTGGTGTTCCCCAAGGGTCAGTGCTGGGGCCACTGATTTTTTTGATATAATAATTGACATGGATATTGGAATACGGAGTAGAATTTCTAAATTTGACGATGACACCAAACAGTGATTATCAATCGACTGCAACAGGACATAGAAAAGGTGGCAGATGGAATTTAATACGGAGAAGTGTGAGGTGATGCATTTTGGCAGAAGGAACAGGGAGAGGCAATATACACTTAATAGCACAGTTTTAAAGAGTGTGCAGGGACAGAGGGACCTGGGAGTTAATGTGCATAGGTCCCTGAAGGTGGCGGGACATATTGAGAGAGTGGTTAGCAAAGTATATGGGATCTTGGGCTTTATAAATAGAGGTATTGAGTACAAAAGTAGAGAAGTTATGCTGAACCTTTATGAAGCGCTGGTTAGGCCACAACTGGAGTATTGCGTCCAGTTCTGGTCACCACACTTTAGGAAGGATGTGAAGGCCCTTGAGAGGGTGCAGAGGAGATTTACCAGAATGGTTCCGGGGATGGGGGATCTTAGCTACAAGGACAGGTTGGAGAAGTTGGATTTGTTTTCATTAGAGCAAAGGAGGTTGCAGGATGATTTGATAGAGGTGTACAAGATTATGACAGGTTTGCATAGGCTAGACAGGGAAAGGCTGTTCCCACTAGTTGATGGTACAAGGACTAGGGGACACAGATTTAAGGTTTTGGGCAAGAAACATAGAAACATAGAAGATAGGAGCAGGAGTAGGCCATTCAGCCCCTCGAGCCTGCTCCGCCATTCAATGAGATCATGGCTGATCACCCAAATTCAGTACTCTGTTCCTGCCTTCGCTCCATATCCCTTGATCCCTTTAGCCTTAAGAAATATATCCAACTCCTTCTTGAATATATTTAATGAATTGGCCTCTACTGCCTTGGCAGAGAATTCCACAGGTTCACCATTCTCTGGGTGAAGAAATTCCTCCTCATCTCTGTCCTAAATGGCTTACCCCTTATCCTTAGACTGTGACCCCTGGTTCTGGACTCCTCGCCATCGGGAACATCCTTCCTGCATCTAGTGTCTAGTCCTGTTAGAATTTTATAAGTTTCAATGAGATCCCCTCTCATTCTTCTAAACTCCAGTGACTATAAGCCCAATCGACCCAATCTCTCCTCGTACGTCATACAGCCATCCCCGGTATCAGCCTGGTGAATCTTTGCTGAACTCCCTCCATGGCAAGAACATCCTTCCTCAGATAAGGCGACCAAAGCTGCACACAATACTCGAGATGTGGTCTTATCAAGGCCCTGTACAACTGCAGCAAGACATCCTTGTTCCTGTACTCAAACCCTCTCGCTACGAAGGCCAACATACCATTTGCCTTCTTAACCGCCTGCTGCACCTACATGCTTACTTTCAGCGACTGGTGCACAAGGGCACCCAGGTCTCGTTGCACTTCCCCTTCTCCCAATCTATTGCCATTCAGATAATTTGACACCAAAGTGGATAACCTCGCATTTATCAACGTTATATTGCATCTTTTAATGAGATATAGGAGGGATGTGAGGAAAAACTTTTTTACGCAGCGAGTGGTGACGACCTGGAATTCGTTGCCGACGGAGGTGGTGGAAGCAAAGACATTCAGTGTTTTCAAGGGGAGACTGATAGGCACTTGAGGGAAATAAACTTGCAGGGCTACAGGGATAGAGCAGGGGAATGGGACTGACTGGATTGCTCTACAGAGAGCCAGCCGTTATGACTCTGTGACTATGACTCTAACTTGCATTTATATAGCGCCTTTAACGTAGTAAAACATCCCAAGGCGCTTCACAGGAGCGATTATCAAACAAAATTTGACACCGAGCCACATAATGAAATATTAGGACAGGTGACCAAAAGCCTGGTCAAAGAGGTAGATTTTAAGGAGCGTCTTAAAGGAGGACACTGAGCCATAGAGGTTTAGGGAGGGAATTCCAGAGCTTAGGGCCTAGGCAGCTGAAGGCACGGTGGTCAGTGGTGGACCGATTAAAATCGGGGATACGCAAGAGGCCAGAATTAAAGGAGTGCAGAGATCTCGGAGGGTTATAGGGTTGGAGGAGGCTACAGAGATAGGGAGGGTTGAGGCAATGGAGAGATTTGAAAACAAGGATGAGAATTTTAAAATTGAGACGTTGCAGGACCGGGAGCCAATGTAGGTCAGTGAGCACAGAGGGGATGGGTGAATGGGACTTCATCCAAGTCAGGATGGTGTCTGACTTGGAGGGGAACTTGAAGGTGCTCCTGCTGCCCTTGTCTTCCAGGTGGTAGAGGTCATGGGTTTGGGAGGGGCTATTGAAGAAGATTTATAGCTTTCTTATAAAGAACCACCCACAATGTGGTTGGAATCATACCTGACACAAAGGAAGATGATTGTGATTGTTGGAGGCCAATCACTGCAGCCCTGGATGCCTCTGCAGTAGTTCCTCAGGGAATTATTCTTGGCCCAGCTATCTTCAGCTACTTCATCAATGATCTCCTCCCGCCCCCCCCCCCCCCCCCCCAATTAAAAGGTCAGGAGTGGGGCTGCAGGCTGACAATTCTAGTGTTCAGCTCCTCCGACAATGAAGCAGCCTAGAATAGGACCGGGACAACATCTAGATTTGGCATAACTAAAGCCAGGTAACCTTTATGCTATGTAATAACCATCTCCAATAAGAAAAGGTCCAACCACCTCCCCCTGACTTTCAACAGCATCACCATTGACCAGATGCATAACTGGACCAGCCACATCCATAATGTGGCTACAAGTGCAGGGCAGAGGTTGCGACAAATGGCTGACCTCCAGGACCCTTCAAAGCCTATCCACCATCTGCAAGGCTCAAGTCAGGAGTGTGATGGAATACTTAACACATGGCTGGATGGGTGCAACAGTGCTCAAGAAGCTCAACATCATTCAGGATGGAGCAGGTAGCTTGATCAGTACTCTTGCCACTGGACTCGATATCCACCCCTTCCACCATTGGCGTGATGTGGCTGCAGTATATACTGTCTACAGGATGCACTGCAGCAAGTTATACAAGCTTTCTTTAACAGAACCACCTTGCCCTGTGACCGCTACCTCCAAGAAGAAAGAGAGAAAGAAATTTCATTTATATAGTGCTTTTCATAACCTCAGGATGTCCCAAAGCGCTTTACAGCCAATGAAGAACTGTTGTAATGTAGGAAACGAGGCAGTCAATTGGTGCACAGCAAGCTCCCATAAACAGCAATGTGATAACGACCAGATAATCCATTTTAAAGATGTTGGTTGAGATAAATATTGGGGGTAACGCCCCCGCTCTTCTTTGAAATAGTGACCGTGGGATCTTTTACGTCCACCTGAGAGGGCAGACGAGGCCTCGGTTTAACATCTCATCTGAAAGACGGCACCTCCCATAATGCAGCACTCCCTCAGTACTGGCACTGGGAGTGTCGGCCTGGATTATGTGCTCAAGTCTCTGGAGTGGGACTTGAACCCACAACCTTCTGTCTCCAAGGCAAGAGTGCTACCCACTGAGTCACAGCTGACACGAGAAGGACAACCACAGCAAGATTATGGGGACATCATCACCTCCAGGTCACACACCAACTTGACTTGAATATATACTGCCATTCCTGCATCGACATTGGATCAAAATTCTGGAAGTCCCTATCTAGCCCATTGTCGGAACACCATCAACACAAGGACTCCGGTAGATCCAGTTAAAGGCCCACCAGCGTCATCTTACGACAACAAGGGATGGGCACCAAAAATGCAGCTTTGCCAGAATCGCGCATATCTCAAGAACAAATGTAATTTTTTGAAACTCCAACTGCAGTCTAGCTAAGGTCTTCTACAAATTGAACGTTAACTCCTTACTTTTGTATTCTATGCCTCTAGATACAAAACTATTTGCCTTTTCATACCCTTTTCTAATTGCACTATCACCTTTAATGACTTGTGTATCTGCAATCCAAGTTCTCTCTGCTTCTCTACCTCATTTAAAATCTGACAATTTAAGGTGCGTTTTCTTTCCCTGTTGCACAGTATTTACAGCACAGAAACAGGCCATTCAGCCCAACCGGTCCATGCTCCACATGAGCCTCCTTCCACCCCTCTTCATCTAACCTCATCAATATATCCTTCTATTCCTTTCTCCCTCATGTGTTTATTCAGCTTCCCCTTAAATGTATCTATGCTATTCGCCTCAACCACTTCTTGTGGTAACGAGTTCCACATTCTAACCACTCTCTGGGAAATTAAGATTCTCTTGAATTCCCTGTTGGATTTATTAGTGACAATCTTATATTGATGGCCCCTAGTTTTGGACTCACCCACAAGTGGAAACATCTTCTCTATGTCTACCCTATAAAACCCTTTTCATAATTTTGAAGTCCTCTATCGGGTCACCCTGCAGCCTTCTCTTTTCTAGTGAAAAGAGCCCCAGCCTGTTCAATCTTTCCTGATGGGTATAACCTCTCAGTTCTGGTATCAATCCAGTAAATCTTTTTTGCACCTTCTCCAGTGCCTCAATATCATTTTTTGTAATATGAAATCAAAACCGTGCACTGTAAAGTGTGGTCTAACCAAGTTTAACATAACTTCTTACTTTCACTTACATTTTACTACTTTTTCCACCTATCTACATATCTGTGTCATCACAATGTACCATACTTCCTCCATTTGGTGTCATCAGCAAATTTTGATATTTTTTCTTCAATTCCCAAGTCCAGAATTGTAAGAATGCCCCAAAGCTTATGGAACACCACTTGCCACATCTTCAGTCCAAGAAACTCCCACCAACCCAAATCCTTTGGTTTCTGTTCTCCAACCACCGATATATAATTGGCCACATTTCCTTAGTTCTTCTTTTTCAAGCAACCTATCTGATTTCCTCTTTTTCGTTTAAAAAAAAAACTGATGATGGTGGCAAGGAATTTCCTTAACTTTACCTCTCGAATGTGGTAATTTACCACATAGTCTTTGAAAATTTCACATATATTGCAATTCCTTTATTATTTCCCCTTTCTCTTATTTCTTCAAGTAGGGTTGGTCAAGCATAACTTTGTGAAATCTGTACTGATTGACCCCAATTAACTCGTGCATGTATTATGGACTCGAGTCATTTACCAGCGACTGCAGTAAGGTTACCTGGCCTATAATTTCCCAGTTTATCTCTCCTCTTTTGAACAGGGAAGTCACATTTGCCAGTCTCCAGATTCATCACAAGCATTGCTCTTGTCTCTGTGCAGCAAAAAGAAAACACGTGGTGATGTCCCGTCCTTGCACGAAACCTCTCGCTTCCAAAAGCCTTTCCACCATCTACAAGGCACAAGTCAGGAGTGTGATGGAATACTCTCCACTTGCCTGGATGAGTACAACTCCAACAACACTCAAGAAGCTCGACACCATCCAGGACAAAGCAGCCCACTTGATTGGCACCCCATCCACCACCTTAAACATTCACTCCCTCCACCACCGGAGTACCGTGGCTGCAGTGTGTACCATCTACAAGATGCACTGCAGCAACTCACCAAGGCTTCTTCGGCAGCACCTCCCAAACCCGCGACCTCTTCCACCTAGAAGGACAAGGGCAGCAGGTGCATGGGAACACCACCACCTCCAAGTTCCCCTCCAAGTCACACACCATCCTGACTTGGAAATATATTGCCATTCCTTCATCATCGCTGGGTCAAAATCCTGGAATTCCCTCCCGAACAGCACTGTGGGAGCACCTTCACTCCACGGACTGCAGTGGTTCAAGAAGGCAGCTCACCACCAGCTTCTCAAAGGCAACTAGGAATGGGCAATAAAGACTGGCCTTGCCAGCGACGCCCACATCCCGTGAATGAATACCAAAAAAAATTGTTTGTTTTGTTTCATTGGATTAATGAGCACCCTTTCTATTTTTTTAATTATTCAGGAAGACCTATCTGTGCCTTTACGGGAGGAGGATGTGGATGGGTCCTTGGGAGTGCTTTTTCCGTTCTATGACCCTGACACACACATGCTTTACTTGGCAGGAAAGGTAAGACCTGTGATCTCATTTATTGAAAATAATTTTGAGGTATGCTAGTGTCAAAGAGATGCAGGGGAGGTTCAATAACTTTTAACCCTTGGTCAGTAATCTGGCAAAGCAGATTGTCTACCTGTTGTTGGACCTGCCTGATTGTCATCCCATTGAAGCGGAGGGGTGGGGGAAGAGAGAGAGAGGTGGTTCCACAACATGCAGGCGACCCGATCCATCAGATTTTTGCCTCCACTGAAAGTGCTCATCTTAAATCAGTTCCTTCCATCAAGTTAGGTCAAGTTTCTAATCTTTGGGCCTATGTATGTGAGCTCGTCAAATAAATGTTGGGGGTAATTTTGAAGTCAATGGAAATTAAAATCGGGAGAGATGTATGTTCTCAACTGATGGTCGATTTTTGTTATGCAAGGGTATTAAGAGTTATACAACCAAGGCGGGTAACTGGAGTTAAGATACAGATCAGCCATGATTTAATTGAATGGCAAACAGCCTCGAGAGGCTGAATAGCCTCCTCCTGTTCCTATTTTACTCTGTTCATAATTGGAGGGGGGCGGGTGGGGGGCTGATGCGATTTTGTACATTTTACACTATCGACCTCCATCAAAAGTACCCCCAGTGTATTTCCAAATTGCTCATTTCCTTCCCATGATATCTCTCTCTATCCACATCCTTACACGTGTTGCAATTCATTTTTGTTTCACCGTGTCTGTGTAAGTCCAGCTGCCATTTGTGTTCTTTTCATTCTGTTCGTGAGGAAATGCGAGATAATTTGATGTGTTTTAGCAAATTTATCCACCTCCCCACTCCTGCGAGCTGTAAAATTAATTAAATATGTCAACGTATGTTACTAATTTTCTTGGAATAGGCATCGGAGTCAGATGCATTGCTGCCTGGCATTGTCCTAATACCAGCCTCACTGTGTAAAAGATGGTTACATAGGAACAGGAGGAGGCCATTTAGCCCCTCAAGCCTGTTCTGTCATTCAATGAGATCATGGCTGATCTGTGATATAACTCCATATACTCGCCTTTGCCCCATATCCCTTAATACCTCTGCTTAACAAAAATCTAGCAATCTCCGATTTAAAATTAGCAATTGACCCAGCCTCAATTGCCGTTTGCGGAAGAGAGTTCCAAACTTCGACCATCCTTTGTATGTAGAAGTGTTTCCTAACTTCAAAGTGACAATCCTGTGATACACAGAAGTTCCCAGAGTGGTGACTGATTTATTCCAGAATTGTGTCCAATGTTCCCTCTAAGCTACGTGCATAGTAATCCGTCGGGTCGCGCGCAGGCCGCTCACTAGCTTTTACATTGTGAATACCGCACATGTGCAGAAATTTAAAGGGACCGCGCATTGAACGAAACAGGCTGCGCAGAACAAAGCGCCGCTTAGAGGGACCATTCTCTCCCTTCTTTCCCCCCATACTCAAAGAAAATCTCATCCATCGAGTCAAATCATTAGAATGTAATAGCATAGAAACAGACCCATCAATCCTGTGCTGGTGTTTTAATCTACGTGAGCCACTTAGTCTAACCTTATTTTCCTGCTTACTCCCCATACCCTTTGTGAGCATACAAAATGGATGGGCAGGGAAAGACCAGCTGGTCCATCAAGTCTGCCCCACACCATCATGACTTCATCACCGCCCCCCCTGTCGTCCCCCGCAGCCATGTAATCTTCTGGGAGAGGCAAAAAAACAAAACAAAAAGTATCCAAAACCCCAGAAAGTATCCAGGGCCAATAAAGGAAAAAATACTCTAAAATTCCTCAAGCAATCGAAACCAGTGCAGGAGATCACACGGACCAAGTGCTCGCTATAAAGACACATACCTTCTATATGATGCAATCTCTGCCCCAGTCAGGAACCGGTCCAGCTCCCTCTTGAAGACAAGCAGAGAGTCAGCACCCAGCACACCAGCCATCTTGCTACTCTCTGGGACACGAAGACCCGCCCAACATCCAGTCTATCCCTACTCTCTCACACCGTTTAAACTCATGTCCCCGTGTCCTCCACAGTCTGTTAAGCTGGAATATGATTTTATAGACCTCTCACCAGTCACCTCTAAGTCTATGCTGCTCTATAAATAGACCAAGGTCCTTGAGCCTATCTGAATAGCTGAGGTTTTTTAAGCTAGGAATCATCCTTGTAGCTCCCTGGACCTTTTCCAAGGCCACGACATCACCCACCATGTGGGGGGGCCAAAACTGGGCGCAGTACTCCAGATGTGGTCTGGCCAGCGACCTGTACAGTGTCAAAATATTCCTTTTTTTCCCCCTCAATCATGCATAGAGTTTTGCTTCAGCTTGGTTTCTAACTAACCTGTTAGCCTTTCTGGGATGGAGGCAGGAGAGGAGGGTGATGAAGTGGCCTGTGCAGCGACCCATGGCATTTTAGATAAGTTGAACGGCCTTTCCTCACACTAATCTCCTCATGATTTTCTAAGCATCTGCTGGCACAGAAGTATGATGATGAAAAAGATGAAAGTGTTAAGAGAAAAAATCAAGAAAATGATTTAATCAAGAATTTTTTTTTTAATGCAAGAGTTGGTCTGGACACTGATAGAAATGAAAGGAAGGAACTTGCATTTATGTAATGCCTTTCATGTCCTGAGGGAGTCACAGAGCTAATGACGTACTTTTGAAGTACAGTTACTGTTGTTATCTAGGGAATCACAGCTGCCAATTTGCGCACAGCAAGTTCCCACATACAATGAGATAAATGACCCGATAAACTTTTTTTAAAAAGTGATGTTGATTGAGGGATAAATGTTGACCAGGACACCAGGGAGAACTCCCTTGCTCTTCTTCGAATAGTACCATGGGATCTTTCATGTCCGCCCGAGACGGCAGACAGTGGCCTCGGTTTAATGTGTTATCCAAAAGACGACACCTGCGACAGTGTCGAGCTAGATTATCTGCTAGTGTCCTGCGACCGGGCTTGAACCCACAACCTTCTGACTCCGATGCGAGAGTAATACCACACCACCAAGGCTGACACCTTGATCGATGCATGTGTACATCCTCCTTTAAAAGGAAGGATCGTTCTAGCACTATTATTGTCCATCTGAGCTTAGTTAGTTGGTACACTTTCTGCATTTAAAGTTGCAGTGATTGCACCTCGTTATCTACTTTCATTCTTATATTCATAGGGTGAAGGGAGCATCAGGTACTATGAAATAAGCTCTGAGAAACCTTATCTACACTTCTTGATGGATTTCCGCTCTACATTACCTCAGAAGGGAATGGGTATGTTGACTTGGCTTGAGCTATGTAGTCTTTTTTTTTAGTTATTAAGAGTATTATATAGTGGGGTTTTTTTTAAACTGGAAAAAAGACGTACATCATTTATTGTCTGAGATGTAGCTATTTACCAATGTCCAGTGACGGTGCAATGCTGATAATAAGGGTTATGGCGATATTAACAACATTGCTTGATTTTCTTTTCCGTGAAAGAAGTAGAAGGAATTTGGTGTTCTGCAAAGTAGGGCATCAGCAGGTGGTGGTGTTGCGTGCGAGGATTAAAGAATGATACAGCACAGAAAGAGACCATTCGTCCCATCGTGCCTGTGCCGGCTCTCTGAAAGAGCTATCCAATCAGTCCCACTCCCCTGTTCGTTCCACATAGCCCAGAAAATTTTTCCTTTCCTTTTTAAGTGTATATCCACTACCCTATTGAAACATAGAAACACAGAAGATAGGAGCAGGAGTAGGCCATTCGGCCCCTCGAGCCTGCTCCACCATTTAATGAGATCATGGCTGATCATCCAAACTCAGTACCCGGTCCCTGCCTTCTCCCCATATCCCTTGATCCCTTTAGCCTTAAGAAATATATCTAACTCCTTCTTCAATATATATTTTATGAATTGGCCTCAACTGCCTTCTGTGGTAGAGAATTCCACAGGTTCACCACTCTCTGGGTGAAGAAATTCCTCCTCATCTCTGTCCTAAATGGCTTACCTCTTATCTTTAGACTGTGACCCCTGGTTCTGGACTCCCCCGCCATCGGGAACATCCTTCCTGCATCTAGTCCTGTTAGAATTTTATAAGTTTCAATGAGACCCCCTCTCATTCTTCTAAACTCCAACGAGTATAAGCCCAATCAACCCAATCTCTCCTCATATGTCATTCCTGCTATCCCAGGTATCAGTCTGGTGAATCTTCGCTGCACTCCCTCCATGGCAAGAACATCCTTCCTCAGATAAGGCGACCAAAACTGCACACAATACTCAAGGTGTGGTCTGAACAAGGCCCTGTACAACTGCAGCAAGACATCCTTGTTCCTGTACTCGAATCCTCTTGCTACTAAGGCCAACACACCATTTGCCTTCTTAACCGCCTGCTGCACCTGCATGCTAACCTTCAGCGACTGGTGCACAAGGACACCCAGGTCTCGTTGCACTTCCCCTTCTCCCAATCTATTGCTGTTCAGATAATAATCTGCCTTCCTGTTTTTGCCACCAAAGTGGATAACCTCACATTTATCCACATTATACTGCATCTGCCATACATCTGCCCAATCACCCAACCTGTCAATCATACTGGAGTTTCCCGGCATCCTCCTCACAGCGCATACGCCCACCCAGCTTTGTGTCGTCTGCAAACTTGGAGATGTTACATCTAGTTCCCTTGTCTAGATCATTAATATATATTGTGAATAGCTGGAGTCCTAGCACCGATCCCTGCGGTACCCCACTAGTCACTGCCTGCCACTCGGAAAAAGAGCCGTTTATTCCAACTCTTTGCTTCCTGTCTGCCAACCAGTTCTCTATCCAAGTCAATACCTTGCCCCCAATCCCATGTGCTTTAACTTTACATGCTAATCTCTTATGCGGGACCTTATCGAATGCCTCCTGAAAGTCCAAATACACCACATCCACTGGTTCTCCCTTATCTATTCTACCAGTTACATCCTCAAAAAATTCCAGTAGATTAGTCAAGCACAATTTACCATGTTGACTTTGTCCGATCCGGTCACTGTTTTCCAAGTGCTCTGCTATTACATCTTTTATAATGGACTCTAGCATTTTTCCCACTACCGATGTCAGGCTTGCCGGTCTATAATTCCCTGTTTTCTCTCTACCACCTTTTTTGAATAGTGGGGTAACATTAGCTACCCTCCAATCCATGGGAACTGTTCCAGAATCTATAGAATTTTGGAAGATGACCAGCAATGCATCTACTATTTCTAGGGCCACTTCCTTAAGTACTCTAGGATGTAGATTATCTATAGAAGCTTTAACAGTCAGTTTTTATGTTCCCTGCCAGCTTACTCTCATACTCTATTTCCCCCCTCTTAATTAATTCCTTTGTCCTCATTTGCTGAATCCTAAACTGCTCCCAATTCGCAGGTTTGCTGCTTTTTCTGGCCAATTTATATGTCCTCTCCTTGGATCTTATGCTATCCCTAATTTCCCTTGTTAGCCATGGTTGTGTCACCTTTTTTGTTTTATTTTTATGCCAAACAGGGATGAACAAATTCTGTAGTTCATCCATGCGATCTTTAAATGTTACCATTGCCTATCCACCGTCAGCCCTTTGAGTAACATTCCCCAATCCATCCTACCCAACTCGTGCCTCATACCATCGTAGTTTCCTTTATTTAAATTCAGGACTCTAGTCTCTGAGTCAACTACTTCACTCTCCAACTTAATGAAGAATTCTATCATATTATGTTCGCTGCGCCCCAAGGGGCCTCTCACAACAAGATTGCTAATTAATCCTTTCTCATTACATAATACCCAGTCTAAGATGACCTGATCTCTAGTTGGTTCCTCGACATATTGGTCCAGGAAACCATCCCGTATACACTCCAGGAATTCCTCCTGCGCAGTATTATTACTAATTTGGTTAGCCCAATCTATACGTAGATTAGAGTCACCCATGAGAACTGCTGTGCCCTTATTGCACGCATCTCTAATTTCCCGTTTAATGCCATCCCCAACCTCAGCATTACTGTTTGGGGGTCTGTATACAAATCCCACTAATGTTTTCTGCCCCTTGATATTTCTCAGCTCTACCCATACAGATTCCACATCATCAGAGCTAATATCCTTCCTTACTATTGTGTTAATCTCCTCTTTAACCAGCAATGCTACCCCACCACCTTTTCCTTTTTGCCTGTCTTTCCTGAATATTGAATACCCCTGGATGTTGAGTTCCCAGCCTTGGTCACCCTGGAGCCATGCTTCCGTAATCCCAATCATATCATATCCATTTACATCTATTTGCGCAGCTAATTCATCCACCTTATTACGAATGCTCCTCGTATTAAGACACAAAGCCTTCAGGCTTGTTTTTTTAACATGCTTAGACCTTTTAGAACTATTATTTACTGTGGCCTTGTTTGATTTAATCCCTTGACTTGTCTGCATGCCACTTTTGCTTTTCTCCTTCCTGTCTTTTGCTTCTATCCTAGTTTCCCATTCCTCTGTCTCCCTGCACAGGTTCCCAACCCCCCTGCCATTTTATTTTAAACCCTCCCCAACAGCACTAGCAAACACTCCCCCTAGGACATCGGTCCTGGTCCTGCCCAGGTGCAAACCATCCAGTTTGTACTGGTCCCACCTCACAGAGAAATCACAGAAACCCCACAGTGCAGATAGAGGCCATTTCGGCCCATCGAGCCTGCACCGACACATATCCCACCCAATCCTCGTAACCCCTACACCAACACATATCCCACCCTATCCTTGTAACCCCACGTATTTAATCCCCCTAACACTAAGGGTCAATTTATCATAGCCAATCAACCTAACCCGCACATCTTTGGACTGTGGGAGGAAACCGGAGCACCCGGAGAAAACCCACGCAAACACGGGGAGAATGTGCAAACTCCACACAGACAGTTGCCCGAGGCCAGATTCGAACCCGGGTCTCTGGCGCTGTGAGGCAACAGTGCTAACCACTATGCCACCGTGCTACACCTCCCCCAGAACCGGTTCCAATGTCCCAGGAATTTGAATCCCTCCCCCTTGCACCATTCCTCTCACCACGTATTCATCTGAAATATCCTTCTATTTCTACTCTGACTAGCATGTAGCATTGGTAGCAACCCTGAGATTACTACTTTTGAGGTCCTATTTTTGAATTTACCTCCGAACTCCCTATATTCAGCTTTTAGGACCTCGTCCCGGTTTTTACCTATATCGTTGGTACCTATATGCACCACGACAACTGGCTGCTCACCCTCCCCCTCCAGAATCCTCTGCAGCTGCTCCTAGACATCCTTGACCCTTGCACCAGGGGGGGCAACATACCATCCTGGAGTCTCGTTTGCAGCCGCAGAGACACCTATCTATTCCCCTTACAATAGAATCCCCTATTACTATCGCTCTCCCACTCTTTTTCCTCCTGTCCTGTGCAGCAGAACCACCCATGGTGCCAGGAAGTTGGCTGCTGCTGTCTTTCCCCTGATAAGCCATCCCTCCCAACAATATCCAAAGCGGTATATCTGTTTGAGAGGGGGATGGCCACAGGGTCCCCTGCACTACCTGCCTGCGCCTACTACTCTGCCTGGCGGTCACCCATTCCCTTCCTGCCTGTGCAGCCTTTACCTGCGGTGTGACCAACTCCCTAAACGTGCTATCCACGATGTCCTCAGCATCGCGAATGCTCCAGTATGTATCCATTCGCAGCTCCAGTGCCGCAATGCGGTCTGCCAGTAGTTGCAGCTGGATACACTTCCCGCACACATGGTCGTCAGAAAGTTACAATTGAACCTGCTTCCACCACCCTTTCAGGCAGCGCATTCCACATCATCATAACGTGCTGTGTGTAAAAAATTCTCCTCATCTCCCCTCTGGTTCTTTTGCCAAATATCTTTAATCTATGTTCTCTGGTTACCGACCCTCCTGCCAGTGGAAACAGTTTCTCCTTATTTACTCTATCAAAACCCCATATAAATTTGAACACCTCTGTTTAAATCTCCCCTTAACCTTCTCTGCTCTAAGGAGAACAATCCCAGCTTTTTTAGTCTCTCTGCATAACTGAAGTCCCTGGTACCATTCTGGTAAATCTCCTCTGCGCACTCTCCAAGGATTTGAGATCAGCGTTCCCGCTAAACTGCACAGCTGTCTGGAGGTCCCATGCAAGCCGATGACCGGCTTTTCAATGGGACATTTCGCGCATGCGTGAAACTTTGAATGGGCCGCGCAGCCCATTAAAGGGACAGCGCAGCTCACCCAAAAAATTAGGGGGAACGTTGCTTGAGATCCTTTCTAACGTGTGATGTATGAAGGAATACTTGATGGACTTCACCTGATGGCTGAATGTCCTCTTATTACACTAGAATTTCTTATGCAATGACCTTGAGTGGTAGCAGCAGACCCTGGTAATTCCACGTGGAAGATTAGTTTTTGAAACTGAATCATGCACGTGTGTGTGTGTGTGATGCGACTGAAACAGAGTTACTGACCTGAGCGAGTTGGCATATTGGAAATAACTAACTTGTTTTCGATGTGGAAATGATGTCTCACACACTGGTTGCAATTGTTCCCCCCCCACCCCCACCCTGTTTTTCTTCTCCCTCTTCCCAAAAAGTGCTAACTGTTCCTGTTAAATACTGGTCGTTACACAGCCAAGTCTGTCCACAACTTCGGGGGCTAAATTAACGGAATCTCTCTCAAAACTTATTGGCTTAAGTGTGATTTTTTTTTTCTTGTAATATTTTTATACCAACGCCTTAAATATACCTACAGCAACAACTTACATTTATATAGTGCCTTTAATGTAGTAAAGGGGCGTTATCAAACACATTTTGACACTGAGCCACAAAAGGAGAAAGTAGGACAGGTGAGGTAGGTTTTAAGGATGGTCTTAAAGGAGGACGGAGAGGCGGAGAGATTTAGGGAGGGAATTCCAGAGTTGAGGGCCCAGGCAGCTGAAGGCACGGCCGCCAATGGTGGGGCGATGGAAATCAGGGATGCGCAAGAGGCCAGAATTGGAGGAGCGCAGAGATCTCGGAGGGTTATAGGGCTGGAGGAAATTACAGAGATGGGGAGGGGCGAGGCAACGGAGGAATTCGGAAATTTTAAATTTGCGATGTTGCCAGGCCAGGAGTCAATGTAGGTCAGCAAGCACGGGTGATGGGAGACCAGGACAGAGCGAGTTAGGACCCGGGTGATGGGAGACCAGGACAGCGCGAGTTAGGACACGGGTGATGGGAGACCAGGACAGCGCGAGTTAGGACACGGGTGATGGGAGACCAGGACAGCGCGAGTTAGGACACGGGTGATGGGAGACCAGGACAGTGCGAGTTAGGACACGGGCAGCAGAGTTTTGGATGAGCTCAGGTTTATGGAGGGTGGAAGATGGGAGGCCGGCCAGGAGAGTGTTGGAATAGTCGAGTCTGGAGGTAACGGAGGTAACCGAGGTATGGATGAGGGTTTCGGCAGCAGATGAGCTGAGGCAGGGGCGGAGGCGAGAGATACTACTGCGTGATACCTGGTGACATCACTGCATGGATCTGCACAACCTGATGGCCAATTACTAAATGGCCAAGAAGGAGTATAAATACCTCCCCCACCTAGGTCTTCTTGGCAAGAGGGGAAAATGCAATAGCAGAGGCAACAAGACTTTGGGTATAAATTTGTTGTTATTTTTCAATTTGCAGGTGTAATGCCAAAGAGGGGCCTGGATGTCTCTACCTGTGAAGTCTTCAGGTTCTACAAATTAGTGACGATTAAGAGCCTTATTGAGCCGGTCTCGATGATTGTACCTCGACGGGTAAGAGAATAAAACATAGAATTTACAGCACAAACAGGATATTCTGCCCAGCGGATATGCCGGTGTTTATGCGCCACACGAGCCTCCTCTCACCCTAACAACATATCTTTCTATTCCTTTCTTCCTCATGTTTATCTAACTTCCCCTTAAAGGCATCTATGCTGTTCACCTGAACCACGCCATGTGGTAGTGAGTTCCATATTCTCACCACTTTCTGGGTAAAGAAGTTTCTCCTGAATTCCCTATTGGATTTATTAGTGACTATCTTATATTTATGACCCCCAGTTCTGGTCTCCGCCATAAGTGGAAACAACTTCTCTACATCTACCCTATCAAACAATTTAATAATCTTAAAGACCTCTATCAGAGGCGGATATCAATTTTTGCTGATGATGCCAAGCTGGGAGGAAGAATTCAGGAGACCAGAACAGGACAGAACCAGAACGCACAAGAGGATGGAAATAGTTTAGGAGAATGGGCAGATATCTGGAAGATGCAGTTTAATACAGAAAAATACATGGTATTAAAGAATGAAAATGTATCTTAAATGGTAACTTTCTCAATCCAGTTGATTAAAACATAAAGTGGCAGCTGTTTAACAGAATGCCGGTTAGCTTATTTTTAGACCTGATCGTCGATCTAAATAATGGAAATATTTCGGCAGCAGTTTTCATAATCCCGTGTGTGGAGCATAAGAACATAAGAAATAGGAGCAGGAGCAGGCCAATCGGCCCCTCGAGCCTGCTCCGCCATTCAATAAGATCATGGCTGATCTGATCCTAACCGCCAATCCACTATCTCAGAACCATCTCCTGAATCTAACAGAATTAGACACACGAAATAGGAGCAGGATCAGGCTACACGGCCCCTGGGCCTGCTCCGCTACCCACAGGGCCATGACCGATCCGAACCTAGTCTCATGTCCAAATTCCTGCCCGCTCCCCGTAACCCTTAATTCCCTTTACTTCTAGGAAACTGTCTATTTCTGTTTTAAATTTATGTAATGATGTAGCTTCTACAGCTTTTTGGGGCAGCATATTCCATGGACCTACCACCCTCTGAGTGAAGTAGTTCCTCCTCATCTCAGTTTTGAAAGAGCAGCCCCTTATTCTAAGACTATGCCCCCTAGTTCTGTCTTGTTGGCCCAAAGTGGTGGAGATAAGTTGAGCTAACCTTGAGATCAGCTAATGTGTCAGATAAAAGACTGAACCTGGGATCTTTCTACGCTGTTTGACTCGGCAATACAACCTAGTTAACCAATGACCAGTGCGGCAGCTTACCATGGTGACCATGAAACTACCAGATTGTCGTAAAACCCCATCTGGTTCACGAATGTCCTTTTAGGGAAGGAAATCTGCCGTCCTTACCCGGTCTGGCCTATATGCAACTGCAGACCCATAGCAATGTGGTTGATTCTTAACCATCCCTTGAAATGGCCTAGCATGTCACTCAGTTGTACCAAACATCTATGGAGAAACTCATCACACGGGCTACAACGGTTCAAGAAGGCGGTTCACCACCACCTTCTCGAGGGTAATTAGGGATGGGCAATAAATGCTGGCCTTGCCAGTGACGCCCACATCCAGAGAATCAACGTAAAAAAACCTGAAACAACAGCAGAAAATGCTGGAAACGCTCAGCAGGTCAGGCAAAGAGAGGAGATTGGGTGATCGCTTTGCGGAACACCTCCGTTCAGTCTGTAAGTGTGACCCCGATCTTCCGGTCGCCTGTCACTTTAATTCTCCCCTCCACTTCCACTCTGATCTCTCCGCCCTCGGCCTCTTACACTGTTCCAATGAAGCTCAACATAAGCTCGAGGAACAGCACCTCATCTTTCAATTACGCACTTTTCAGCCTTCTGGACTCAACATCGTGTTCAACAATTTCAGACTATAACCTCGGCCCCTATGTTTTCTTCTCTCTTTGACATGGCAGCTGTTGATGATTCTGCCATTGTCATTTACACTTCATCCAGAGTCATCTTTTGTTTTTTAACTTGTCCCATTACCATCTCCTTTTGCCTTGCACCATCATCCCTTTTGTCTTTTAATCTCTCCTGCCTTCCAGCCTAACACAGACCTTCCCTTTTGTTCTTTACATAAGAACATAAGAAGTAGGAGCAGGAGTAGGCCATACGGCCCCTCGGGCCTGCTCCGCCATTCAATAGGATCATGGCTGATCTGAACCTAGCCTCACGTCCACTTCCCTGCCCTCTCCCCGTAACCCCTAATTCTCTTATCTGCTAGGAAAATGTCTATCTCCATTTTAAATTTATTTAATGTTGCAACTTCCACAGCTCTCTGGGGTAGCAAATTCCATAGATTTACTATCCTCTGAGTGAAGAAGTTTCTCCTCATCTCAGTTTTGAAAGGGCAGCTCCTTATTCTAAGATTATGCCCCCTAGTTCTAATCTCACCCATCAGTGGAAACATCCTCACCGCATCCACCCGATCAAGCCCCCTCACAATCTTATATGTTTCGATAAGATCGCCTCTCATTCTTCTGAACTCCAATGAGTAGAGGCCCAACCTACTCAACCTTTCCTCATACGTCAACCCCCTCATCTCTGGAATCAACCGAGTGAACCTTCTCTGAACCGCCTCGAGAGCAAGTATATCTTTTCTTAAATATGGAAAACAAAACTGCATGCAGTATTCCAGGTGTGGCCTCACCAATACCCTGTATAACTGCAGCAAGACTTCCCTGTTTTTATACTCCATCCCCCTTGCAATAAAAGCCAAGATTCCATTGGCCTTCCTGATCACCTCCTGCACCTGCATACTAACTTTTTGTGTTTCATGCACCAGGACCCCCAGATCCCTTTGTACTGTAGCACTTTGCAGTTTCTCTCCATTTAGATAATAACTTGCTCTTTGATTTTTTCTGCCAAAGTGCATAACCTCACACTTTCCAACATTATATTGCATCTGCCAAATCTCTGCCCACTCACTTAGCCTGTCTATGTCCTTTTGCAGGTTTTTTATGTCCTCCTCACTCACTGCTTTCCCTCCCATCTTTGTATCGTCGGCAAACTTGGATATGTTGCACTCGGTCCCTTCCTCCAAATCGTTAATATAGATTGTAAAGAGTTGGGATCCCAGCACTGACCCCTGCGGAACACCACTAGTTACTGATTGCCAGCCCGAGAATGAACCATTTATCCCAACTCTTTGTTTTCTGTTAGATAGCCAATCTTCCACCCATGCCAGTATATTACCCCCAATCCTGTGATTTTTTTATCTTGATCAGTAATCTTTTGTGTGGAACCTTGTCAAATGCCTTTTGGAAGTCCAAATACACTACATCCGCTGGTTTCCCTTTATCCACCCTATATGTTACATCCTCAAAGAATTCGAGCAAATTTGTCAAACATGACTTCCCCTTCGTAAAACCATGCTGACTCTGTCCTATTAAATTATGTTTATCCAAATGCTCTGTTACTGTATCCTTAATAATGGACTCCAACATTTTGCCAACCACAGATGTTAGGCTAACTGGTCTATAGTTTCCAGCTTTTTGTCTACTTCCCTTCTTAAATAAGGGTGTTACATTAGCAGTTTTCCAATCTGCCGGGACCTTTCCTAAGTCCAGGGAGTTCTGGAAAATGATCACCAATGCATCCACAATCCCTACCGCCACTTCTCACAAGACCCTAGGATGTAGGCCATCAGGTCCAGAGGATTTATCCACCTTAAGTCCCATTATTTTACGGAGTACCATCTCCTTAGTGATTTTAATCGTGTTTAACTCCTCCCCCCCATTGCCCCCTGTTTGTCCCGTGTTGGGATATTTTTAGTGTCCTGTACTGTAAAGACTGATACAAAATATTTGTTCAGCGTCTTTGCCATCTCCATGTTCCCCACCACTAGTTTCCCAGTCCCATCCTCTAAGGGACCAATGTTCACTTTAGCCACCCTTTTTCTTTTTATATAGCTGTAGAAACTCTTGCTGTTTTTATATTTTTTGCTAGTTTACTTTCATAATCTATCTTCCCTTTCTTAATTAATCTTTTAGTTATTGTTTGCTGGCTTTTAAATGCTTCCCAATCTTCTATCCTCCCACTAGATTTGGCTAATTTATATGCCCTTGTTTTCAGTCGAATACTATCCTTTATTACTTTACTAAGCCACGGATGGCTGTCTTTTCTTTTACTCCCCTTTTTCCTCAGTGGAATATATTTATCTTGAAAGATGTGAAATATCTCCTTGAATGTAGACCACTGCTCTTGTATCGTCTTACACTTTAATCTATTTTCCCAGTCCACTTTAGTCAATTCTACTCTCATACCTTCATAGTCTCCTTTATTTAAGCTTAGTACGCTGGTTTGAGATCCAAACTCTCTCACCCTCAAACTGAATTTGGAATTCAACCATATTATGGTCACTCATTCCAAGGGGATCCTTTACTAGGACATTTTTTTATTAATCCTGTCTCATTACACAGGACCAGATCTAAGATTGCCTGACCCCCTGGTTGGTTCAGTTACATACTGCTCAAGGAACCCATCCCTAATACACTCTATGAACTCTTCCTCAATGCTGCCATGCCCAATTTGATTAGTCCAGTCAATATGAAAGTTAAAATCCCCCATGATTATAGCTGTTCCCTTATTACAAGCCCCAACTATTTCCTGATTTATACTCCGACCAACAGAGTTGCAACTGTTAGGAGGCCTATAGACTATGCCCACTAGTGACTTTTTCCCCTTATTATTCCTTATCTCCACCCAAACTGTTTCACTATCCTGATCCTTTGACCCAATATCATTTCTCACTATTGCAGTGATTCCATCCTTAACATAGCAACCCCACCTCCCTTTCCTTCCTGTCTGTCCTTCCTAATTGTCAAATACCCTTGTATGTTTAGTTCCCATTCATGATTATCTTGCAGCCATGTTTCCGTAATGGCCACCAGATCATACCCATGTGTAGTTATTTGCACCGTCAACTCATCAATTTTGTTACGAATGCTGCGTGCATTCAGATAAAGAACTTTCATACATGTTTTCTGACAATTTATTCCTGCTTTTACTACTTTACCTTTATCATTATACATTCTGTCCCTTCCTGATAGGCTCTGGTTTTTAATTCCCCCACTGCTACCTTGCTCTATTGCCTTCTCCGCTGTCATTTTTATTTTTCGCTCTCTTAAAACCTCCCCCCCACTAATTAGTTTAAAGCCCTCTCTACAGCCCTAGCTATTCGACTCGCCAGGATTCTAGTCCCAGCACTGGCCAAGTGAAGTCCGTCCCAACGGAACAGCTCTCGCCTGTCCCAGTACTGATGCCAGTGTCCCAGGAAGCAAAACCCATTTCTCCCACACCAGTCTTTGAGCCACGCATTTAACTCTCTAATTTTATTTACCCTAGCCAAATTTGCACGTGGCTCAGGTAGTAATCCAGAGATTATTACCCTTGTGGTTCTGCTTTTTAATTTGGCCCCTAGCTGCTCAAACTCCCTCAGCAGAACCTCCTTCCTTGTCCTATCTATGTCGTTGGTACCAACATGGACCACGACAACTGGATCCTCCCCCTCCCACTCCAGGTTTCTCTCCAGCCCAGAGGAGATGTCCTTAACCCTGGCACCGGGCAGGCAACACAGCCTTCGGGACTCTCGCTCTCGGCTGCAAAGAACCCTATCTATCCCCCTAACGATACTATCCCCTACCACTACAACATTTCTTTTAACTCCCCCCACTTGAATGGCCCCCCGCTCCATGGTGCTGTGGCCAGGTTGCTCATCCTCCCCGCAGTCCCTGTTCCCATCCTCACAGGGAGTAAGAGCCTCAAACCTGTTGGACAAGAGCAAGGGCTGCGGCTCCTCCAACACTACCTCCTGGATCCCCGTACCTGCCTCACTTCTAGTCACACCATCCTGACCCTGGCCACGGACTACATCTGAATTAATTAATCTAATTGGTGTGACTACCTCCTGATACACAGAGTCCCGGTAACTCTCCCCCTCCCTGATGTGTCTCAGTGTTTGAAGCTCAGACTCCAGCTCTTCAACATGGAGCCGGAATTCCTCAAGCAGCCAACACTTACTGCAAATGTGATCACCATGAGCATCAATGGTGTCCACCAGCTCCCACATATTGCAGCAGCAACACATCACCTGATCTCCCATTCTATGTAATTAATTAAATTTATTAATATTATTTTTAAATACCCTCTGCCCCGATTCTAGATGATGAATATCGCACCTTAGAAACTATAAACCACAGAGTTTAAGCTTAAAAAGAGAGAAATACTTACCAACCAATCACTTACCCGCTTTCTGGTGACGTCACACTTGGATTACTTTTTACCTCTCTCCTTCCCTCTGAGTTCCAAGATTGGGGATTGGTACGCCTTCCCTGGGTCTCTGAAGCCTTTTTAAGCTTCCTGCTCGCGCCTCCCACCGACACCCGCGGTCTGAGGCCTTACCTGGGTCTCTGAAGCCTTTTTAAGCTTCCTGCTCGCGCCTCCCACCGACACCCGCGATCTGAGGCCTTACCTGGGTCTCTGAAGCCTTTTTAAGCTTCCTGCTCGCGCCTCCCGCCGACACCCGCGGTCTGAGGCCTTACCTGGGTCTCTGAAGCCTTTTTAAGCTTCCTGCTCGCGCCTCCCACCGACACCCGCGGTCTGAGGCCTTACCTGGGTCTCTGAAGCCTTTTTAAGCTTCCTGCTCGCGCCTCCCGCCGACACCCGCGGTCTGAGGCCTTACCTGGGTCTCTGAAGCCTTTTTAAGCTTCCTGCTCGCGCCTCCCGCCGACACCCGCGGTCTTTCCTCTCCTCCCCCCTCTCCCTGCCCCACACTTGCTTAAAAATCTGATACTTCTCCAACTTTTTCTAGTTCTGACGAAGGGTCAGCGACCTGAAACGTTAACTCTATTTCTCACTCCACGATGCTGCCTGACCTGCTTAGTATTCCAGCATTTTCTGTTTCAAATTTCCAGCATCTGCAGTATTTTGCTATTGTATATTGAAAAAAAAAACTGGATTGTCTCCCAAAAAAACCCCCATTGAAATCTTCAGGTAGTTTAACTTAACAAGTTTAGGGAAGAAACTGCAGGTACAAAGTACTGTCTGAAATCTGAAAATAGCAATTAAAATGCCAGGCATAGAAAGTGATTCTGTTGAAATAAAACAACAACTTGCATTTATAAAGCACTTTTAATCTAATAAAAACGTCCCAAGGCGCTTCACAGGAGCAGCATCAGACAAAATTTGACACCGAGCCACAAGGAGATATTGGGACAGGTGACAAAAAGCTTGGTCGAAGAGGTAGGTTTTTAAGGAGCGTTTTTCAGGAGGAGAGGCGGTGAGGTTTAGGGAGGGAATCCCAGAGCTTAGGGCCTAGGCAGCTGAAGGCACGGCCACCAATGGTGGAGCAAATGAACTCGGGGATGCGCAAGAACCTAGAGCTGGAGGAGCAGAGATCTTGGAGGGTGGTGGGGCTGGAGGACTTTAAAGGGATAGGGAGGGGCGGGGCAATGGAGGGATTTGAAAACAAAGATAAGAATTTTTAAATCGAGGCGTTGCCGGACCGGGAGCCAATGTAGGTCAGCGAGCACAGGGGGTGATGGGTGAACGGGACTTGGTGCGAGTTAGGACACGGGCAGCCTTGTTTTGGATGAGCTCCAGTTTATGCAGGGTGGGAGGTGGGAGGCCGTAACAGATACAGTTTGACTTGAAAAGTAAGGCATACTAAAGAAGCCTAAAAGTTCATGAAATTATTATGCGAGTAAAAGATGGTGATGCACCATGCAGCCAGTAAGATCACTCTGTATCCCATGTATCTTGCAGGCTGAATCGTACCAGGATGATATCTATCCAATGACAGCAGGAGCACAGCCAGCACTGACTGCACAAGAATGGCTAAATGGAATCAATAAAGGTCAGTCTTCGACAGGTTGCACTTGGGTAAACCCGACTGGAAGCCCTTTTCTTTACATTCTTGTTCCTTTACAGGACATTGGTTACTGTTAAACGTGTGTTTTCTGGATTAGGCGGAGATTGCATAAACAATCTAGCTGTCTTTATAAAAAAATTTAAAAAAAACATGGATTTTAATATCGCTTGCGCAGGTGGTTATAGAGCGACAGTGAGGGTCATTTTAATCTAACTCTCTGGGTGAGAAACCCACCTGATGAGGTGCAATGGTGGTTTTACACCCCAGCCGATATTGAAGACAACGGAGAGCAATATTGGGCCGGGTGTAAAACCAACATAAGAACATAAGAAATAGGAGCAGGAGTAGGCCAATCGGCCCCTCGAGCCTGCTCCGCCATTCAATAAGATCATGGCTGATCTGATCCTAACCGCCAATCTACTATCACAGAACCATCTCCTGAATCTAACAGAATTAGACACACGAAATAGGAGCAGGATCAGGCTACACGGCCCCTGGGCCCACTCCGCTACCCACAGGGCCATGTCCGATCTGAACCTAGACTCATGTCCAAATTCCTGCCCGCTCCCCGTAACCCTTAATTCCCTTTACTTCTAGGAAACTGTCTATTTCTGTTTTAAATTTATGTAATGATGTAGCTTCTACAGCTTTTTGGGGCAGCATATTCCATGGACCTACCACCCTCTGAGTGAAGTAGTTCCTCCTCAGCTCAGTTTTGAAAGAGCAGCCCCTTATTCTAAGACTATGCCCCCTAGTTCTAGTTTCACCCATCATCGGGAACATCCTCCCCGCATCCACCCGATCCAACCCCTTCACAATCTTATATGTTTCAAAATAAGATCGCCTCTCATTCTTCTGAACTCCAATGAGTAGAGTCCCAATCTACTCAACCTCTCCTCATATGTCCATCCCCTCATCCCCGGGATTAACCGAGTGAACCTTCTTTGTACTGACTCGAGAGCAAGTATGTCCTTTCTTAAGTATGGACACCAAAACTGTACGCAGTATTCCAGGTGCGGTCTCACCAATACCTTGTACAACTGAAGCAATACCTCCCTATTTTTATATTCTATCCCCCTAGCAATGAAAGCCAACATTCCATTGGCCTTCTTAATCACTTGCTGCACCTGCATACTAACCTTTTGAGTTTCGTGCACCAGGACCCCCAGATCCCTTTGTACTTCAGTACTTTACAGTTTCTTGCCATTAAGATAATAACTTGCTCTACGATTTTTCCTGCCAAAGTGCATAACCTCACACTTTCCAGTATTGTATTCCATCTGCCAAATCTCTGCCCACTTACTTAGCCTGTCTATGTCCCCTTGCAGGTTTTTTATGTCCTCCTCACTCACTACTTTCCCTCCCATCTTAGTATCATCTGCAAACTTTGATATGTTACACTCGGTCCCCTCCTCCAAATCGTTAATATAGATTGTAAAGAGTTGGGGACCCAGCACTGACCCCTGCGGAACACCATTAGTTACTGATTGCCAGTCTGAGAATGAACCATTTATCCCAACTCTCTGCCTTCTGTTAGATAGCCAATCCCCTATCCATGCCAGAATATTACCCCCAATCCCGTGATTTTTTATCTTAAGCAATAATCTTTTGTGTGGCACCTTGTCAAATGCCACCCGATTCCGTGGGATTCCCACCCAGAGAGTTGGGTTAAAATTACCCCAGTATGTCTCCGTAAGTTTATGAAATCTTTTCCTTTTGTATATTGCGATAAAAAGTGTTAGTGTAATGCATGATTTGTCAATTATTAGAAAACTGACCATTTCTTCAGCACAAAAACTATTTGTAAGTGCCTGCAGAAGCAAAATATAGATGAATAACCGGGAGTGAGTTGCATGTTCTAATAACTGAGAGTGTTCAGATAGGGGTTATGGTGTTTTCTGTATTATCACTCTTTATTCCCTGTTTAATCACATTACCAGATCAGTAATTGATTAGCTAGCAGCTGATTAGTAGTTAGTGTTAAATGGAGGTGGATGATGCATAGTAGAGTGCTGGGAGCCTCGATTAGAAGATTTTAGTTTATATCGCAGTCATAATTAACATTCACCCACAAGCTTTCTCCTTAGGACAAGTTTAATATCCTGGTTTGGCTTTCTGTGAAAGGGAGGGAAGAATGTTTTGACTCCAAATATTCAACCACAGCAAGCACTTTGTTCTCCATTTAAAATAGTGCATATTGTGGCTGAATATTGAGAATGCACTTTCTCTGTTGCCGTCTATACAGCCTAGAGAATGGAGATGGTACTGAGAGCGGTAGGACTAAGAAAGGCAGTGCATGTCCTGGGAGAAGAGTTTTTGCACAGATGGGTAAGTAGGGTTGCCAACTCTGGCTGGACCTATTCTTGGAGGTTTCATCATGTGACTTCCCGCCGCCAACTGCCCCGCCCCCACACTCCAGCCATTGGTCGCCCGACATGTCCATCCTCATGGATCACCACTTTCCTGCGCCAATTGGAAAGTGAATCGACTCTTCATTACTCAATTGGATGATTCTTCACTGTCTGTCAAACATCCTTTATTCCCATGTCTGATAAATTTGAAGTAAAAAAAAATAATTTAAATGCCCCTATGATTTTTCCTCCCGGGTGTTGCCCGCGGCAGCGTCCCGGAGATTGATCTTTAATTCCTGGAGACTCCAGAGCAACCTTGGGAGAGTTGGCAACCCCATGGGTAAGGGAGGGTAATTGGCCGTTTATGTGTGACGTGCACTCAGTACAGTCCAACACGGTACAGTGATGGTCAGAGACATGCACTAGAAGGAAAAGTGGGGTTGGACGGATAACTGTGTATGTGTACACCAGAGTGAACTTTTCCTTCACCGCAACATGCTGTCTGTTTCTAGTGTGCGAGAACTATGCACTACGCTGTGGCCACTGAGTGCTGAAGGGTGACAGCAGGGCTAAGTTGGCTGTTGGGAGTGGAGAGGGTTTATTTTGCCTCTGTGAACTTGTACTGTCTCTGGTGGGGGACATGGGGGGCTGGGGTGTGGCGGGGAGGGGAGGTGATTGATTAGATCGGGAGGCGTGTAAGGACCATAAGGTCTTGGTATTTGCTCCCTAAACCTCAGAAATGTGTTTGCTAAACAGGTCTGTATCTTTATTTAAACTTTCGTTTTGCCCATTCTGCCAGTTGGCAAAAAGTATATTGGTAGTTCAGTTTTGTAATATTTTTACATGGAATTAGATTGAATTTACAGCACAGAAACAGGCCACTCATCCCAGTGGTCCATGTCGGAGTTTATGCTCTTCACGAGCCTCCTCCCACCCCTCTTCATCTCATCCTATCAGCATAACCTTATTAATTTCTTCCTCGTGTACCTATCTAGCTTCCTTTTTAAATGCATCTATGCTATTCGTCTCAACCACTCTCTCTTACGAACTTCACACAGGCATTGTCTGCTGCCTTCACACTAAGTGTGGTTGTCTGCCTAAGACACACAATTTTAGCTAAGGTTGCCTAGTGGGCTCTTGTAATATGATGCCAAAGATTTACTATTACTATGCTTACCCTACACCCCCTGATTATATAGAACACATTCATTTCAGTCTGTTTCACACACTGGGGGCTGGATTTTTCCAACCTCGGCAGGTCCGCGGCATGTGAGGACTTCGCATCTCTCACGATCCTGGCCTCCAACAAGATATTCTGTTGATTGGGCTTCTTAAGCCCACCCTGCGAGGTTCCTCGCCAATTAATAGGAAGCGGGTCTGATGATGTCATTTACCAGTTTCCTTAAAGGGGCCATGCCCAAATTGATTTCGACAGTTGTGCTGTCGGTGTTTTACAGCAGTGAGGTGCTACAAACACTGACGAGCACTGCACAAAGGTGCACGGCTGCATCCAGGCTCTCCCATGATTCCCTCTATAAGCATATATGGAGGGAGTCATGGGAGCACCTGGATGCAGCCACAGGGAGGTTCTCTTCCCTTCCAATGGGCAGAAGATACCTCCCCAGGACACCAATGCAGCCTGGTTGCACATTGCACAGGAGGGCACAAGCAGGGATGTCGTCAGGAGGACCTGGCTGCAGTGGCGCAAACCTTTCAATGATCTCAGTAGATCATGAAACGTTAGTACAAAGCCACACTCAACCTCATTATGCTGTGCCACTCATCACATCCCCATCACTCTGCCTTCCCTACCCTACTCCTGTACATCCTTACTCACACCAACTTACCTTGCACCTCCACCCATCCCTCTCTATCTACATTATCACTTCCCCATCTCACTAGCCACCCCTCACACTCACCCTCATCCTAGTCCAGTCATACCAACTAATAAAGCATAAGGGTAAGCACTTGGGTGGTTTAGCCAATGTTCGTGTAAAGTTTCTGTTAATGTGGTGTCAAACATTGAAATCCTTATTGTCACCACTTTGCCTTCTTGGACAGATTTGTGTGTACTTTTAAAAGTGTGTTAGTGATTTCTAGTGAACGATGCGATGTAATGTTCCTGCCCCCCCCCCCCCCCCCACAATGGTGATGAGTGTGAAAGGAATGGCTTGGACATTGTAGGGATGCTTTATGGTGCTGGTGTGGGGTGATGCCAACCTGGTGCATCATGTGGCAGCCAGGGTGTACAATGTTAAGTGAAGCTAATCTGGACATGGTGAGCCCATCGCTGGCGTCCTGGGCAGCAATGTGCACAAGTGATGATGCTCTGTGTCCAGTGAAGCATCAGTTGATTGCAGAGAAGGTTGGTGTGGATGTTGGTGCTGCTGGTGTGCCCGGTGATGCTGGTGTTGGGGCTGATCGTGTTGGGATTCTGAGGACCAAGGTGAGATTTTTTCAAGGGCACTGATGCTGATGGAATAGATGGCAGGTGAGGTTGAGACGACAGAAATAATCTGTCAATGTTGAGATAGGTTGTTCCAAGGAGGTGACCGTGGATAGAGAGATTACTCCAAACACTTCAAAAGTGCATAAAGCTCATAAGTGGATTCTAAATCATTAATGCTCCAGCTACTAAGATTGGGAAGTGAACAGCTGTGAAATGGTAGGTTTTAGACCACTTTTGCAGCTTTCACCTGTTCACAGCAATCCACAGTCATTGAGAACCCGACATAGTTACCTGACGTGATAGCCGCTCTCCGGGAACCTCGTTGAAAACCTGGTAAAATGGTAAGTACATGGGAAAATGGTTCTTAACTACCTTTTAATAAACTTCTAACTATCTAAATTGGCTGACCCGCCACTTAGAAACATAGAAACTAGGAGCAGGAGTAGGCCATTCGGCCCTTCGAGCCTGCTCCGCCATTCAACGTGATCATGGCTGATCATCCAAATTTCCCACCTGATTCCCGTAACCCCTGCACCAACACACATCCCACCCTATCCCCGTAACCCCATGTATTTAATCCCCCTAACACTAAGGGTCAATTTATCATAGCCAATCAACCTAACCCGCACATCTTTGGACTGTGGGAGGAAACCGGAGCACCCGGAGGAAACCCACGCAAACACGGGGAGAATGTGCAAACTCCACACAGACAGTCACCCGAGGCCGAATTCGAACCCGGGTCCCTGGCGCTGTGAGGCAACAGTGCTAACCACTATGCCACCGTATACCCGTGTTCGGGGATGACAGACCCGGCACTTGGGAAACTGACAAGGAAGCGGGTTTACAGCGGGATACCGACCCGCTGTCAATCTTTGTGATTTTGACAGCGGACCCGCCCCCAAACTCACACTCTGAGCACCAGCAAAATTCAGCCCTGGGTGTTGGCAAACTGACCCCAATCTCGTGGATACATTGGGCTGACTGCTCACAGCTCAGTCCAGCTGCTGTGGTTAATAGGGTGAGCTTGGCATCCTCATCTCCCTCACATCGGAGCATGGGCGAGCAGCTCCTTTTGAATAAACTCTCGATTCTTGCGCATCCCTAATGATTGCACAACCATGTTTACACTTGACATCTGAATGGTCTGAGGCAGTGACGTAATCCAGAGCTAGGCTGTGAATGACCAACAAGTGATGTTAGTCGAGCTGGTCTGTATTGGTTTTACCTCCATTTTTGTACAAGTCCGTCTACTGGCCTTTCTGAACACCAGTGAACATCACCCAATAGAGATGCAATAATGAGAGTTACTGATAGGCATGTAGCATAAAACCTGTAATTCATACCAATCTGGTTGAAGGTATTAATGTGGTTTGCAAAATTGGGTTGGGGAAGAACAGGATGTCGGGAAGGAAAGGAAGGTACTTTTGAAGTGTAGTCACTGTTGTAACTGTCATAATTTGTGCACGGCCAGATCCCACGATCAGCAATGTGATAATGAGCAGATAATCTGTTTGTGATATTGGTTGAAGAATAAATATGGGCCAGGACACCAGGGAGAACTCGCCCCGCTCTTCTTCAATATAGTTATGTCCACCTGAGAGAGCAGACGGGGCCTCGGTTTAAAGTCTCATCCTAAAGACGGCACCTCCGACAATGCAGCACTCCCTCAGTACTCCACTGGGAGTGTCAGCATAGATTTTGTGCTCAAGTCTCTGGAGTGGGACTTGAACCCACAACCTTCTGACTCAGAGGCAGGAGTGTTACCCACTGAGCCACAGACAGAAAGATTCTTCATCTCAACAACTTAGCTCATGATTCGTCATCCTTACTTAGTACAGGAAACTTTGTGCTATCCGGCACCGACGGGACCGAGCTGTTGCCATCCTATCAAAACTGCCGGACAAACCAGCGCTAATGTTGAAACATACGGAGATTTTGAGCTCCGTATCTGGCAACAAACCCTGTTGCTTAGCAACAGCTTCTAAACAGTCGGCCGCACCTTGCAAGCATCTCTGTAGCTTAGCAACAGCTTCAGCGAGACCTTGCAGAGCCTGACTGGTGGGAAAAAAAGCAACGAAAAGAAAAAAAAACCTAACGAAACGGGGTGGCTCGAGCAGTTAACCTCCGGATAAACCAAAGTTTCCTGTAATGGCCTTTTTTTGGGGTTTAGTCACATTTTTCCACTTTTTCTGTTTCAGATCCTATATTCATGTCCTTGAAGCCCGGTTGTAACTCCCTGCAGCCCTCCCCTCTGAGGAAAGGGAACGAACTGTGGGATCCACCTGATGGCATTAATAAAGAGCAAGTGGCGGTGAATGCACTTCAGGAAAACAGGAAACAAAGGAACACAGAGAAAGTACAAGAGCAGAAAAAGAGTCTGATTTCAAATGGGTATGATCTGTCAGAATGTCCAGTTCCCAAAACAGAGAATGAGGTACGATATGAAATATCAACATGTTTTTCTGATTCTTAACACTGGACTACTGGTCCCTACACTATCCTATCTCAACGCCTCGCATGCTACACTATCCCTTGAATCAGCCTGCATTAAACATTCTTTTTCTCAGCCGTGCTAGACTGTGCCTTCAGACATTGACAACACCTTTCCTAGTTTGCTAGACTGTCCTCTGCGCTCTCTCTCCTCTTGATCAGGTTAAACTGAGTAACTCAGCTGCATTGACTACCTACGACCTTCTCTTCCCTCTGCCCACCACCCCCAATCCCCCCCACCCATCCCCAGAATCACCTGTTGAAACTGTAAATCAGGTCTTTATCATTGGCCTCCTCCTGTGCTGTAGCAGCCATTCAGCCCATTGTGCTTGTGCTGGCCCTTTGAAAGAGCTATCCAATCAGTCCCTCTTTTCCCATAGCCCTGCAATTTTTTCCTTTTCAAGTATTTATCCAATTCCTTTTTGAAAGTTACTATTGAATCTGTTTCCACCCCCTTTCAGACAGTGCATTCCAGATCATCATAACTTGCTGCATAAAAAGAATTCTCCTCCTCTCCCCTCTGGCTCTTTTGCCACTTACCTTAAATCTGTGTCCTTTGGTTACCGACCCTCCTGCCAGTGGAAACAGTTTCTCCTTATTTACTCTTATTAAAACCCCTCATAATTTTGAACACCTTTATTAAATCTCCCCTTAACCTTCTCTGCTCTAAAGAGAACAACCCCAGCTTCTCCAGTCTCTCCACGTAACTGAAGTCCTTCATCCCTGGTAGCAGTCTAGTAACTCTCCTCTGCCCCCTCTCCAGGGCCTTGACATCCTCCCTAAAGTGCGGTACCCAGAATTGGCCACAGTACTCCAGCTGAGGCCTGGAGAGTGATTTATAAAGGTTTAGCATAGCTTCCTTGCTTTTGTACTCTATGCCTCTATTTATAAAGCCCAGGATCCTGCCAACTTCAAAGAATCTATACTATTCTCCTCACTGTTTACTACATTTCCGAGTTTCGTGTCATCTGCAAACATTGAAATTATGCCCTGTATACCCAAGTCCAGCTCAAGAATATATATGAAAAAGAGCAGTAATCCAAATACACTTCCCTCCAGTCTCAAAAACAACCATTCACTGCTACTCTCTGCTTCTGTCTCTTAGCCAATTCTGTACTCACGCAGCTAATGTCATTTTAATCCCATGGGCTTCAATTTTGCTAATAATTGTTATTTCTAGGTTCAACCAACTTAGGCTTTTTTGGGGGTAAAATTTCAAATATTTAATCAAATATATTTTTTTAAATGTATTAATCTTTTTGTTTAACTTCAACCAGCTTCTCCAGATGTTTTACCGGCAACAAGAGGAGATTCGGAGGCTGCGGGAGCTGGTGGCACAGAAGGAAGTCCGAGTGAAACAGCTGGAGCTGGAGATAAAAAATGTACGTTTCAATCCCATTGGTTACTGAAGACGAAACGTAGAGGGGGGAAAAAAAACTATGGAAACGCGGCTTGCTGATATAGCAAGGCTACCCTGAGAACTGCAACCTACTTGAATATAATTATATTTTTTATTGAGAAAACAAAGTTTAATTTGTAAAACTGTACGTATTGTACAGGGTGCACACTTTCTGTTTTTTATTTATCTCTTTATACAATGGTGTACATACACTAAATTTTTTTTTTTTACCATACACTGGCTTTCTATAACCTACAGCTCAGAGTGTTACAATCTCATCCTGTCTCGTTTACTCCGGTGGTTACTGTAGCTTTTATGCATGGACAAAATATAAATGCCCTTTTACTCTTTTATGGTCGCCATCCAGTTGCTGATTCGCACATCTGCCGGGGCTGGTGTAGGAGGGGGAGAGACAAGCAGCCAGGATGGTCAAAAGATTGAGTTGGATTAAGCAAACAAATCTATTCCATGGAAATCAGTCAGTCTTTTTTTTTATATATATATATATATATATATATATATATAAAAAGAATTGATTTGCTATATTGTTTTAAAAAAAAACTATCAACCTGGAAGATTAACTTGACAGCTTTTAGTCTGTAATATTGTGCATATCTAGCTGTCCTCAGGTGACAACATTCATCAATAATTTTAACAAATTTTGCAATTTTTTTTGGTTTGCTTGCATCACAAGCATTCCGCAGTCAAGGTTCTCTAGAACCTGTCCTCTGGCGCTGTTGATGGTTGCCAGAGATATGCACCCTTTTGAAAGGTGTAAGGTTTATTGAAAACAAACGTGCTGAAAATAATGAACATTATGTGAACATACCTCAGCCTTCTGATCATGTTTAAGATCACTGTTTTAATTAAAGAAAATATTAATAAAGCAAGCTTTTCGTTTTAAACTCCCCTTTTCGCCCTCTTGAAAGGCTTTCGGGGAAAGCTACAAGGGGTTTCAGTAACTGTAGCCATAGGTAACTGGAAAAGAAGTCATGCGGTTTTACAGCGAGTTTGTAATGCAGCCTCGGAGTGCTGACCAAAGGGATACTAAAATAGCTGACGTGCAACTTTTTATTTTTTTAATTAAAAGACCTTTTAAAAATGTCTATTTGACTCCTAATACATTGGCACGCATGCACGGCAGGTTTTCCATCTGTTCGAATGTATTGTGAACTAATGTGCATGGGTTTCAGATACTCACTGTCAGTAAAACCATTTTAAAATTAGATGAGCAGTTTTTCTTGCTCACAATAAGAGAACAGCGTGTAATGCTGCAGCAGCCACTTGATTCCAAGGGCTTGGCACATCCCATCCTTGTTGACTGTGTGTTGCAGAATAACACTGATCAATGATGGGTTTTGTGTTTGGTGCCCGCACAGTTTTCTGGTCAGACTTTCAACCGCTTTCTTAATCAGCCAGCAGTTTCCATCAGCGCTCTTCCAGAATTACCTTCCAACGCAAGCGAAATACTGCGGCTGCTGGAAATCATGAAATAAAAACAGGAAATACTGGAAAACACTCATCAGGTCAGGCAGCATCTGTGGAGAGAGAGAAACCGAGTTAAACGTTTCAGGTCGATGGCTGACGAAAGATCATTGACCTGAAACGTTAGCAATATTTTATCCCTCAACCAACATCACTAAAACAGACGATCTGGTCATTAGCACATTGCTGTTTGTGGGAGCTTGCTGTGCGCAGATTGGCTGCCATGTTTCCTGCATTACAACAGTGACTACACTTCAAAAATACTTCATTGGCTGTAAGGCGCTTTGGGACGTCCTGAGGTTGTGAAAGGCGCTATATAAATGCAGGTCTCTTCTTTCTTTCTCTCTCCACAGAATTACTTTCATGTTGTTTTCATTGATTACAATCTTTTTTTAACTCGTTCTTTCGAAAAAATGTTCCGTTTGGATTTTATAGTCTTGTTGCACGGATTGTTCAAAAAGGATGTTCGTTTAATATCATTTGATCAAGGTTTTCTTATTCTTTTACTGTGAAGTTCTTTACATGAAATTGATACGAATCTATTTCTGGACAGGATTGATCTTGTTGATATTTTAGAACAAATTGTTAAAGTTGTCTCTTGTTTTCTGACCTATTTTTGACTCATGTTTATGAATTTTTCTGCTTTTGATACATGCACAACGATAAAAACCTATTAATACAAACCGCGTTTGTCCATTTTAGTTTAGCAAGTAGTTTTTAAGATTTATTGACCTCAATGCAACCGGAACTACTCATTTTTTCCATCAGCACAGTTTAATGAGTCATGGATCAGAGAATTTGCCAACTAGTTTTATGCTTTGATGTAAATAGATTAAACAACCCACTGCCATCAGATCATTTAATGAATTCAACATCAAAATCAACAAATCCAGTTGGCAAATCTTCCTGCATAAAATCAGTTGATTCAAAGCAAATTCATGTTTAATGGCCTTAATGTTGTCCCTTGCCAAAAAGCAGGACTTGGTCAATGCAACTGCTTTACAAAAGCATTTTTGCAAATGTTTTGAGTTCAGTCAATTTAGAGAGAACATCGTACAAGACTGCCACTAAAGATGGTCATCTCTTTTTATATTATCAAACCATGTCAAAACTTTTCCTGTTCAATGTTGTGTCAATTCTCTCAATCGATTTTCATCAACTTAGTTTATTTGTTCTCCTGGGGATTAACCATTTACAGGAGCTTTAAAGGGGCAATGACTTCTTGAAAAAGTGTTTGCCAAACCTTTTTGTTTCACAGACATGAGGGGTTAATTTTTGACCCTCGCTTTTCCAGGCATACTGAGTTGGAATATTACCCCATGGTGTGATTAGATGGTAGAAATCACATTACAATTTATCATTCTGCCCCTTGTCCTGTGCCTTTGCTGTACAAATGACAGGTGTCTCTTCCAAGTCTTGCTTCCACAAACAAACAGGAAAGCATTTTACATAGAAATTTACAGCACAGCAACAGGCCATTCGGCCCAACTGGTCTGTGTCAGTGTTTATGCTCCACATGAGCCTCCTCCCACCCGACAACATAACCCTCTATTCCGTTCTCCCTCGTGTGTATCTAAATTCCCGTAAAGGCATCAATGCTAGTCGCCACAGCCACTCCATTTTACAAACACTTAGTCATGCAGACAGTTCCCCTTTAAATGCAGCTAGCTGCTTTGTTCACCTCTCTGTTGTAATAAGTGCGTTATCGTCACCGGTATTGGCCCACTGCAACAGTGAGATTGGCAACGTATGTACATACAGCGTAAATTCCGCCATCTAGGCACCGGTCTCGCTGCTGATAATTTGCTCGGTATTTTCCTGCTTTTCTAATTAGAATATACCACAGCAAGGGATTGTGATCAATCGTCAGCGATGCAGCCAATGGATATCTCTGCAGCAAAGGGCAAAGACATGCCACTGGAAATCTCAGTATTCTCTCCCACTACAGTTTCCTAGTTTTTGAAACATACTGTATTTAAAAGGAAACTCTATATGTAACAGTTGAGACAAATGCATTCTGTATTGACTGTAATCTATTTAGGATTTAATAAAACAACAAATTTCCTGATAAAATATGCAGTGCAATATCGTTTAAATTCATTGCAGTTAATCTTGCATTGATAAGACATTTCATCAGTGCATACTGGTTTTGTCTCGCTTCATTTATAACAAGTGAAATGTAGCAATATGAATGCAACTGACAAATCACTGAATATTTTATAAAGAGGAATTAAGGGCCCGTAATTTGCAGTCAGCTGCGTTCGCCACTGGTCCCGAAGTAAGTTTCCCACAAAGATCTTGCGATCTCTGTGGCGAGAAGTTCGGCTTTCCGACATGGAATTGAAATCAACGCAAGTTAATGGGGAATCCCTAGGTAGAACTGCTGTGACATCAACGATCTGTCTAAGCAGCCAATCACAATGCAGAATTCTCACAGAGCGAGAACCAGGAAGTGAGTAAACTCCTTTTGAGTCTAACTTTTAAAAAATGTTAGAGAGCAAAACAAAGATTGGGGCTATCACATGGGGAAACGGCAAGCCTGAAATAAAGATGAACAAACTTTAAAAAAAATTCTACTTTTAAAGTTTCTTAATTTTAATTTTCATTAAAATGGCTAAATTTGAAACTCCACAAAATTAAAATTAGTTTTTCAGGGCCATAACGTTTGTTTAGCAGTTAATACACTGTTAAAACCACAGTTACACCGAATCCAAAAGGGTCTAACGTTTAATGGGGTATTTAATGGCGATATTCCCGAGGAAGAGCCGATGCTTTCGTCAGTTTCCCTGATTTGATAGATTACGCTGATTGCCGGCTGTGGTGGTGGAGGGAATGACAGCCCGCAGCTTCAGGATTTCCGCATTTGGATGCGCATTGGCTAAATCCTGAAGTTGTGATCAGTTTCAAAGGGGGTAATAACGGCTGTTCGTTCGCAGTTATTACCCATAGCAAATTCCGAGCCCTTGTGAAAATGTTAGAAATATTACTTTTATTATCGATTAACAGTAATTGAATTGCAGGATTAGAAGTTGCCATCTAAAACTGTTAGATCCGTGATTCTGAGAGTATGATGTTTTTCAATAACCACATGGATGCTGTAACTTAACAATCAACAGGTATTTACTGGAGTAGGGTAGTCTCAAGACTGGGGGTACAGAGGCATGCTCAAGGCTTATATACAGGTGTGGTCACTGCTGGTACTACAGTATACAGGAGCTGTAAAAGTAGTTCTCTCTTAAAGGTACATACACTACAATTCCTCCCCTTTTAGATTAGCAGTACCCATAATATTCAAATAACAATTAACACTTTAACATGTACATTAAACAACAATAGTCCATTTATAGATTCAGTCTTTGGGGCGGCTTCCTGATCCTTTCGGGATAGCGCCTTTCCTGAGGTTCTTGTTCTTGGTGCGGAGGCGATTCTGGCCCCTTTTCGTCGGTTAGTTCATCGGTTTCCACTGCTACTGGTTCAGAGGTAGATGCTACCGGTATGTCGGGTTCATCCCCAGGTACTCGAGACATGGGGTTGACTCATTCCTGTGACACAAAATCTGATCGACGTGACGTCTCACAATGTTCTCCCCGACATCCACTGTGTACATTAATGGCCCCTGCCTTGTGCATATCGTTCCGGGTTGCCATTTCTCTGTTCGGTAGTCACGGGCCAAGACTGGTTGTCCTACATTGAAGCTTCTTGTCGGCTTCTCATTGATGTGCTGGAATTGTTTATCCTCAACATTCCTTCGCGCATTTGGTCTGAGCAAATCCAGACGAGATCTCAACCTTCGGTTAAAGAACATCATGGCCGGGGTCTGGTTGGTGACTGCATGTGTTGCATTTCTGTAGGCTAATGGGAAATTGTCCACCTTATGCTGTAGTGGAATTTCATCTTTGCACATGGCCTTTATTGCCTTTTTAAAGGTTTGTACGAACCTCTCAGCCAATCCATTTGTGGCTGGATGATACGGGGCGGATGTGTAATGCCTGACCCCATTCCTTCTCATAAATTTCCGAAACTCTTCGGATACAAACTATGGTCCATTATCAGAGCAAATCTGCTCTGGCAAGCCGTTCCTGGCAAATATGGTCCATAGGACTGCAATCGTTTTCTCTGTAGTGGTTGAGGACATTTTTATCACCTCAGGCCATTTCGAGTGAGCATCCACTACTATTAAGAACATTGAGTCCATGAATGGACCAGCAAAATCAATATGCACCCGTTGCCATGGAGAGGAGGGCCACTCCCATGGGTGTAGAGGGGCATGTGGTGGTGCATTTTGGATCTTCTGGCATCCTGAGCAGCTCTTGGTTAGGTCCTCGATTTGTTGATCGATCCCCAGCCACCACACATAAGCCCTAGCAAGGCTTTTCATTTTCACCCCTCCCAGATAACCTTCATGAAGCTCATTTAGCACTCTCTTCCTTAACTTGGGTGGAATCACCACTCGGGATCCACACATCACTGTCCCCTGACATACTGACAGCTGTTCTCTTCTGGATGAGAATGCTGGCAACAGTGAGTCGCCATGTGTTGGCCATCCCCTCACCGTCAAATCATATACCCGAGACACTGTCGGATCATTGCGGGTCTCCTCTATATCCGCGTTCGTTACTGGCAATCGTTCAATTATTGACGAATAAAATATCTCGATAGGGTCCACTGCTGGTGCTTCCTCCACAGTAGGCAGTGGCAGGCGTGATAGCCCATCAGCGTTTCCATGCTGTTTTGTGCCTTTATATTCTATTTCATATTGATTCACCCCTAGAAACAGGGACCATCTTTGTAACCGTTGTGCAGTCATCACTGGAACGCCCTTCTTAGGATTAAAGATGGAGACAAGTGGCTGGTGGTCAGTCTGCAAGGTGAACTTCTGCCCATGCAGATAGTGGTTGAATTTTTTTACTCCCCATACTAGGCTGAGGGCCTTCCTGTCAATCTGGGCGTAGTTGCGCTCGGCTGAGGTTAGTGACCGAGACGCAAAGGCTACTGGCCTCTCCAACCCGTCTGGGAATTTGTGCGACAGCACCGCTCCAATACCATAGGGTGATGCATCACACGCCAACCGAATTGGTAGTGCTGGGTTGAAATGGGCCAACACCTCTTTTGATGTGATCAATTCTTTGCACTTCTGGAAAGCTCGTTTACATTCGTCATTCCACTTTCATGGTACCCCCGTTTGCAGTAGGGTGTTCAGTGGGTGTAATACTGTAGACAAATTTGGTAAGAACTTATGGTAGTAGTTCACCAGCCCGAGGAACGACCTCAGTTGTGACACATTTTCCGGTGCTGGAGCCTTGACTACTGCCTCAATCTTTTCAGGGGACTTATGTAACCCCTCTTCATCGATGACGTGGCCACAATACGAGATCTGCTTCTGGAAAAACTCGCACTTGTGGCGATTAGCTCGTAGCCCATATTCCTTTAATCTGGTGAGCACCTTCTCCAAGTTGGCGAGGTGATCACTGTCATTTTTGCCCGTGACCAGGATGTCATCCAAATAACACTGGGTCCCTGGAATCCCTTGCAGGACTTGATCCATCGCCCTTTGACAAATAGCCGGAGCTGATGCTACCCCGAACACCAGCCGATTGTATTGATAGAGACCTTTATGAATGTTGATCGTGAGGTATTGTTTCGAGGCTTCTTCTACCTCCATTTGCAAGTACGCCTGGGCTAGATCAATTTTGGTGAAGCGTTTACCTCCAGATAGCGAGGCGAAAATATCCTCAATTCGTGGAAGCGGATATTTTACCGTGTGAAGGACTGGGTTCACTGTCACCTTAAAACCCCCACAGATGCGGACCTTCTTTAGTTCCCCAGGCGTATTACTCAATGACCTCTTCATTACAGGAACGATGGATGTAGCCCACTCGCTCCAGTCTACTTTGGACAGTACTCCTGAACATTCCAACCCTTCCAGCTCTGCTTCGACGACTGGTCTGATCGCATAAGGCACTGGTCTGGCCTTAAGAAACTTTGGGCTTGCATTTTCCTCTATTTTAATCATTGCTGTTATGCCTTTTAGTGTTCCGAGTCCCTCCTGGAACACTTCTTTTGCATCAGTTAGCATTTTTGACAGTCGTCCAGGTGTGACGTCGTCATCCTTTTTGGCCTCAACCTTCAGTGCCTGTATGGAATGCCAATCTAATTGTATCTTCCGGATCCATTCACATCCTAGCAGTGGTGGTCCTCCATCTGGCAATACATATAAGTCCATTTTAGGTATTTCCTGGCCTTTGTATATCACTTTCACCCTTATTTTTCCTTTGGGGTAGACTTTTTACCCCGTGTACGTCTTCAAGACAATCTCTCTAGCTTTCAAGGGTATATGTGAAAATAGCCGCTTGTAGTCCCTTTGGTTTATGACTGTTAGGGCTGATCCTGTGTCCAATTCCATTTTCACTTGGACTCCGTCTATCTTGAGTGTAACCCAGATAGTCTGGTGATCCTCCATTTTGGTTACCTTATGTAGTTTCAGACAACCCAGCTCCTTGCTTCCGGAGTCTGTGTCACTTTTCTGTTCGTCTGAACTACTGTCCATCACCTTGTGTACCGTTTTGTACTTCTTCTGTGGAGATTTCTTGCTGTTGGTTTTCATCCCAGACCTGCAGACTCTTGCTATGTGTCCTGCTTTTCCATACTGTCTGCACACTTGGTCCTTGAACCAACAATCCTTCTGGTCGTGTGTTGTTCTGCCTCAGCGATAACACTTCCCTATTCCATAGGACATTTCATTGGTGCCATATTCTTGTGGTCTCCGTTGTATCTCTGCAGCGCCCCTTGCGGCTGCTTCGTGTGATACTGCCATACTGAAAGCCTTGTCCAGCGTAAGATCCTTTTCTGATAGAAGCCGTTTCTGGGTTCCTTCACTTTGAAGCCCACACTCAAACTTATCCCTTAACGTATCTGCTAGTCCCACTCCAAACTGGCAGTGTTTCGATAGCTTGCGCAGTTCCGTTAAGTACTCAGCATTGCTTTTGGCTTTGTGTTGGTTCCTTTTATGGAATTTAAATCATTCTGCTATCAGCAGCGGTGTGGGGTTTAAGTGGTCCTGTAGGATTTCTATTATGCTTTCGAAATTCTTATTCACAGGCTTCTCTGGGGTTATTAGGTTTCGCAGTAACCCATAAGTTTTTGCACCCATGGAATTTAACAAAACCAGTGCTTTCCTAGCATCTGGCACTTCATTTGCCCTGCAGTACACCTCAATACGTTCCACATATGTCGCCCAATCTTCGACTTCATTGTTGAACGTAGAGATACTGCCACTCTTCGGCATCCCTGGATGTGGTTTAACTGTCAAAAATGGCGTCTTCCGCGCTTTCCCTTCTCCGCTGGCACAAAATGGCGTCTCCCGCGCTTTTCTTTCTTCCCGTGCTCGCCCTTCTTCTCCGCTGCGGCTTCTAAAAATGGCATCTCCTGCGCTCTCCCTTCTTCTCCCTGCAGACACTGTTCAGCCCTTGAGCCCTGGCTGTGCTCTGCGCATTTTTTTTTCCTGTGCGCCTTTCCCGTTTCCACCGCTCGGTCCTGAACCCGGCTGCTGCTTTATCCTCTCTCCGTTTTGTTTTTCCTCGACGCCGCTCGGTTTTCAATCCCCGGATGCACCCTGTGCGCTTCACCCTCTATCTTACCCCATCGACGCTGCTCGGCTTTTTCTCTGCCGTCGGTCGGCTCCAGCCGCCGCTGTCCGGGAAGGGTCTGCGCTGTACCTGGTACCTGTCGTCAGTCTGTTGCTGATCGACGTGGCTGGGGAACCAAGCCTGGCTCTCCACAGCCTCCCCTGCGATGTTCACTCTCTGCCAGACGACTGGGCGGTTGCTCGTGGTCGACGCCCGTGTTTCTGGCCTCGACTTTCTTCCACCGCCCTCCCGGAGTGAATCCTCGAAGGGAAATGCAGAGTTACAGGTAGATTCGAATCGACACTCGTCGCCACTGTTAGATCCGTGATTCTGAGTATGATGCTTTTCAATAACCACACGGATGCTGTAACTTAACAATCAACAGGTATTTACTGGAGTAGGGTAGTCTCAAGACTGGGGGTACAGAGGCATGCTCAAGGCTTATATACAGGTGTGGTCACTGCCGGTACTACAGTATACAGGAGCTGTAAAAGTAGTTCTCCCTTAAAGGTACATACACTACAAAAACCTTTAAAGCAGAGAAGGTTAAGGGGAGATTGAATGGAGGTGTTCAAAATTACGAGGGGTTTTGTTGGTGTAGATAGGGAGAAACTGTGTCCACTGGCGGGAAGGTCAGTAACCAGAGGACACGGATTTAAGATAATTGGCAAAAAAGCCAGGGGGGGAATGAGAATTTTGGTTACGTGGCGAGTTATGAGAATCTGCAATGCGCTGCCTGAAAGGGTGGAGGAAGCAGATTCAATAGTAACTTTCAAAAAGAAATTGGACAAATACTTGAAGGGGAAAAAATTTGCAGGGCTATGGGGGAAAAAGCAGTGGTGGCTAGCGGTGGTGGGTGGGACTAATTGAATAGCTCTTTCAAAGAGCTGGCACAGACATGATGGGCCGAATGGCCTCCTATGCTGTATGATTCTAATTATAAAACAGGGAAATGTTTTAACACTATTACCTGATTCAGAATTGGTGTGAAGAAAGTGTTCCGCAGTCATACAAAAACTGCCAATGCATTGTAAGTGCACTGTCAATGAGTAGAGCCGTATGTAGCGGCATCTTTAATGGTCTTAAGTGACTGCCGAGCGAAGCAGCGTTCATTCAGCAAAATTACAAAAGCCGTTGATTTCAATGGGGGCGGAGCTATTCTAATTAGCTGATCAATTTTTTGGGGCGGGAGAGGGGTGCAAAACTCCTGGGAAATTATGGCATGCTGTAAGGAATGGCCGAAGTCACTTACTCCGTAATTTCCTGGGACTACTGCACTGTAGACCGGGCCCTACGATGTCGATGTGCCCTTACAATGGCACAAGTCTCCAAGAAAATCTGGACCATTGTTAAAGAGGGGAAATACAGCCCTAATAGTTGGCAGTGAGGCATAAGCCAACCTTTAAAAGGTCATCCTATTTAGTTTGGTATCCATATAAAGGTACTTTTTCAATCCTTTGGGGCAGTTTTACTCGAGAATGGCAACCCTAATGACCGGCATCAATTGCACCTCTGTGAAGTATGTCCAACCTCCAGTCTTGTCCCAATAATAAAATATATTGAGTAGCCCGGAATTTGCGTTGTAATGACAGTGAAACTGTCCATGTCCACCGTCATTACTTTGTAAAACTGACAGCAACTTCTGGAGTCTGCAGGTGTGCATTAAAACATGGAAATCCTGATGTTGCTGTCAGTGATACCCTGCTCCTCCACAGGGTGCGCTGTCGCAGTCCACGCAGATGGAAATCAATTAAAATCACTGAATTGATGTCAACTTCCACTTTTTACGCACTATTTACGCTGTAAAACCCCTTTAAGTTAAGCCTTGTTGAATGAGATGTAAGTGATTTTATAACAGTGTACTAAATCATAATTACTGCTGAGCAACCTCTCTGGCCCTGAAAAACTAATTTTATATTTGTGGAATGTCAACTTTCTCCATTGCTGATAATAAATCCCAAGATTTAAAAAAACATTTTTTTAAATTTGTTTATAATATTTCAGCTTCCACCTTAATCCCATGTGTATGTCACAATCTTTATTTCACTTTCTGTAAAATGATTAAAAAGTGAAGGATAATCAGTGCTTTTTACTTCCTGGTTTGCTGTCTTGTGAGAATTCTTCAACGTGATTGGCTGCTTAGCCTGCTTGATGACATCACTGTTGCTGGACGCTTCCCTATAGGTGATGCCAGAATGAACTTAATGACGGGAAAGGTGAAATCCACGCCACAGAGATTGTTAGATCTTTCTGGACAGCTTTCTTCGAGGTCCGCCCTCCCCAAATTACGGGCCATTGAGAAGTCTGTTATTCTCACTCAGTGGTTGATATAAATATATTTTACTTGGCCAAGTTTTTGATGTCGAATGCATTTGAGTTGTTCCCTTACAAGGACTACTGTGCATGCCACGGAAGAGTTGAAGGGGAAGTGTCGGCAGATTGGACAGGATATAATGGTGCTGAACTGTTGGGTAATTACTTAGATCTTCAGGTAGCTGGTTGGTGCTGTGCTGGTCTGATCTGAAGTTGGCTAGGTAATCCTAAAAATGTACAGTGCAGGAGGCCATTTGGCCCATCACACCTATCCTAGTGCTAGCTCTTCATCTGTAATCCCATGTACAGCATGCCATTGGGTTAGCTGCACTTATTTAATGTCACGCCCCTGTACATTGTAATTATATATTACTAATATATATTCTGTTAAAACTTTCCTATATTTTGGTATTCTGTGAGAAATTGTTAATAAAAATGTCTTATTTCCTCCTGATGATATTTCCTTGCTTTTTTGCAAGCTTGTATCAGCAATAATACTCTACGGGCTTAACTGCAAAAGCACCTGTGTTCTCAAGTTCAGAATATGAAGACAATTAATTAGGGTTTTATGTTTCCTTTTGCCTCTTGTACTGAGCCGCCTTTAAAAAAACGCTTCAACAGAAAAGTGTTAATAGCACTTGAATACTATTTTAAGACGATGTATAAATTTAGGGTTTTGAGATACTGTTTCGTTTATGCTTTTAAATGAACTTCTTTAAAACACAAATTATTCCTAAAATGCCTCATTCGTGCTGTGCCTAAAGAATGAGTTTGTTCAATTTTGTCTCTATTTCCAATTTTCTGTGAAAAAAATCTTTTTGTCGATTATTAGAATGTTTAAACAAAACAGATGCAGCACATGCAATCAATCTCTGTACTTGTTGCTATACTGATAACATAGAGCAATTCCGCCCATCATGAGGGCTTAGCTTCATTAAAAGAACCATTATCAGACTTTGTGTTTTCTGTGTGTTGGGAAAAGATTGTAAAAGCTAATGGGTTGTGTTTTTTTAATGCCTCTGTTCCTTTGAATGGATTGCAGGGAAAGTTGTAGGTCATTTTTCAAATGGACACTGCTTGCCTTTAACATAGGGTGACCATACATCCCTGTTTTCCGGAGATATAAGAACATAAGAATTAGGAGCAGGAGTAGGCCATTCGTCCCCTCGAACCTGCTTCGCCATTCAATAAGATCATGGCTGATCTTCGACCTCAACTCCACTTCCCCACCCAATCCCCCTATCCCTTGATTTCCCCTAGAGTCCAAAAATCGATCTATCTGAGTCTTGAATGTACTCAATGACTTGGCATCCACAGCCCTTTGGGCTAGAGAATTCCAAAGATTGACAACCTCCTGCCTGAAGAAATTTCTCCTCCTCTCAGTCTTAAATGGCCGACCCCTTATCCTGAGACTATGCCCCCTAGTTCTAGACTCTCCAGCCAGGGGAAACAACCTCTCAGCATCTACCCTGTATACCCCTCCAAATCTTATATATTTCAATGAGATCATCTCTCATTCTTCTAAACTCCAGAGAGTATAGTATGAGGTATTGTGTCCCCGGTAAAACAATATCCCTGGAAGAGTCCTGGTTTCCCAAAACTCGTTCCTGACTCACTGCGCCTGCACGACTGGGCAGTCTATCTGCGCATGTGCTGGTTGTTTTTTCTAGGCGGGCTCGTGCTGCTGGATTGTCGGCGCTGGAAGTGCCTGGGAGCACGGCAACCGGAGTGGGGGAGGGCCCGGTCACAGTCACCGGGGGAAGGGGGTGGGCTAACCCTCGACACTGTTTTGTGGGGGAGGGGGTCAGGTGTGACCTCAGTCACTGAGTGGGAGGGGTCAGATGTGACGTCAGTCACTGGGGGGAGGGGTCAGGTGTGACCTCAGTCACTGGGGGAGGGGTCAGGTGTGACCTCAGTCACTGGGGGGAGGGGGTCAGATGTGACCTCAGTCACTGGGGGGAGGGGTCAGGTGTGACCTCAGTCACTGGGGGGAGGGGTCAGGTACGACCTCAGTCACTGTGGGGACGGGGGGGGGTCAGGTGTCTGAATGCGCTTCAATAGTGTGACATCACATCCGCGGTAACTATATGCACATTTGTTTTGCATATGTAGCGTATATGTGCAACTGTTGAAATATAGGCTGCTAAAAAATTTTGCCTCGCTACACTGCGCAACCTACATTTTCCACCCTGGCTACTTTGCTGTGCTGCCACCCTGTTTGTCCCAAGATTCAGATTAGAAAATATGGTCACCCTACCTTCAACCCAACTGTTCAGTTGTTGTAAAGTATTCAACTTCACATTTCTCTGTCAGTTCAAGGCAGCGGCTCACCACCACCTTCTCGAGGGCAACTAGGGATGGGCAATAAATGCTGGCTTTGCCAGTGACACCCACACCCGACAGACGAATAAAACAAAAGTTTGTTTATTCAGAAGCCATATCCAACAATAGTAGAGGTACGATAGTGCAGTTAGTTGTGTTACTGGACTAGTAATCCGGAGAACCCGAGTTCAAATCCCACCATGGCTGTTTGCGAATTTGAATCCAAATCAAGTTAAAAAATCTGGAAATAAAAAACCTGCTATCAGTAAAAGTGAGCATGAATCTGTCAGATTGTCGTAAAAACCCAAGTATTTTCCTTTACGGAAGGAAATCAGTCCAACATGGACTTAACTGTTCTATGAAGTAGCCTTGTATCAAAGGGATGGACAATAAATGCCGGCCTTGCCAGTGAGGCCTACATTCCGAGAATGAATTTTCAGGTTCAAGGGGCTGAATGCCCTCCTGTTCCTATGTTCCTAATTGAATTGTGCCACATTTGTAGCCCACAGGAAACGATCGTTGCCACCATACTTCTGGTTGTTAGTAGTTGCATTCTGTGGCCGTGAGTAGTTGAAAGGTTGCTGGTTCTTCATTACAAAGGAGGAACTAGTGGCATCACCTGCAAGCATGATGTGATGTTTCAAAGTTCATTTTGTGTTGTGTGTTTAGTAAACAAAAGGTTGCAGAGTATTCTTTCAGATGGCCCACGAGCAGTGCTTTTTCATTCATTCAGTGTGTTCAAGACAATAAACTAAACTTTGCCAATTACATTTTCTATTTTTCATTCTCGGGATGTGGGTATCGCTGGCAAGGCTGGCATTTATTGCCCATCCCTTGTTGCCCCTTGAGAAGATTGTGGTGAGCTATCTTCTTGAACCACTGGTAAGGTTTTTGATACAACGGAGTCGATTTCTAAACCATTTCAGAGGGCAATTAAGAATCAACCGCGTCCTTTTACGTCTGCCTGAGAGGGCAGATGAGCCTCAGTTTGATGCCTCAGCCAAAAGACAGCACCTCCAACAGTGCAGCACTCCCTCAGTACTGGGAGTGTCAGCTTAGATTTCTGTGCTCAAGTGTCTGGAGTGGGTCTTGAACCCATAACCTTCTGACTCCGAGACAAGAGCGCTACCAACTGAGCCACTCCCACACTGAGTCACGGAGAAGGAGGTGGAAATGTGCGAGTAATCATGTCTCCAACTGATTGCTAACCCTATGGTCCAAGTTGGCTCAGGATTCTTTGCAACAGATGATACATTTGCACTGATCCAGATCCTGTGGACTCCACTCCACTTCATTGCCAGGTAAGTGTGCCAGGGCGCTTAGAGATGTTTATTAGCATCAAGGTGGGTACAGCCAATCTGGCTCTGGTACGTGTTGATCTCCGTGACCTGTATTCTTTCATGTTGCATTATTTAAAGCACTTAACACTGACTGGAGTTATTTTCAAATCATCCTCCAGCATTGTTTACTTGGACGTCAGATCTGCTGTCTCAGAGATAAGTAGGCAAGGTGAGACAATGACCAACAGTGGGACATAAAAGGCAGTGCTTCAGATATCAAGGCCTCAGGAAGGGTGCAGAAAGAGATTTACTAGAATGGTACCAGGGAGGCGGGACTTCAGTTACGTGGAGAGACTGGAGAAGCTGGGATTGTTCTCCTTAGAGCAGAGAAGGTTAAGGGGAGATTTGATAGAGGTGTTCAAAACCATGAAGGGTTTTAATAGAGTAAATAAGGAGAAACTGTTTTCGGTGGCAGAAGGGTCAGTAACCAGAGGACACAGAATTAAGATAATTGGCAAAAAAACCAGAGGGGAGATTGTTTTACACAGTGAGTTATTATGATCTGGAATGCACTGCCTGAAAGGATGGTGGAAGCAGGTTCAATAGTAACTTTAAAAAGGGATAAATAATTAAAGGGTAAAAATTTGTAGAGCTCTGTGGAAAGAGCAGGTGAATGGGATTAATTGGATAGCTCTTCCAAAGAGCCGGCACAGGCACGATGGGCCGAATATAAATCCAATAGGGAATTCAGGAGAATCTTCTTTACCCAGACAAGGTGGTGAAAATGTGGAACTCGCTACCACATAGTTGAGGCGAATATTATAGATGCATTTAAGGGGAAACGAGATAAACACATGAGGGAGAAAGGAATAGAAGGATATGCTGATAGGGTGAGATGAAGTAGGGTGGGAGGAGGCTCGTGTGGAGCATAAACACCGGCATAATTGGGCCAAATGGCCTGTTTTAGTGCTGTAAATTCTATGTAACACACTCCGAGCCTCTTGCCAATCCATTTCCAATAACTAGAAATTAGAAACTAAAGGCCACCTCTTTTAAAATGGTCTTACGGCAGTGTGGTAGCAGTCTGAAAACAGATGAGGTTGGCTGTATTTGGTCAAGGGCTAGATAATTGCACATACTCAAAGTCAGTGAGCAGAAAATTCAATCGCACTTAACTCTAGACGGCTTTATTTCACATACTGACTGGCACGGGGAGCATGTATCAGGAAATAAGGGCTGTGATCCCCAAACCATGGGGCTTGCTCCCTGGAATTTCCAGATATGTGCCGACTGGCCAACATGATTCCATAATATCGGCCTCTTCATAAATCCCAAGTCAACCGATGGCTTGAAAACTGTTCCCATATCTGGGAAAGTTCATCCAGCAACTCTTTTGTAATGCTGAACAGGATACAAGAAAAACAATTGTCATCTGATGGACAGTTCCTTTCTCAGTTCTAGCTTGAAGCCTTTTCTCTCTCTCTTTTCCCCCAAACCCTATTGCAACCTCGGAAGGGCTGGAATTTGCGGTGGGTAATAACAGCAAACAAACAGCATTCGCTGTTGTTACTCCTTTGAAACGGACTGCAACTTCAGGATATAGCAGATGCGCATCTAAAGGCAGTAATCCTGAAGTTGCGGTCAGTCATTCACTGCTCCGACACTGGCTGCGCTGTGCCCCCCCCCCCCGCCCCCATAGCCATCAATCAGTGTAATCAGTGAAACTGACAGAAACTTTGGCTTTTCCGCATTAACATTGCTGTTAAATACTCCATTAAATGTTAGGCCTTGTTGGATTAGGTGTAACTGGAATTTTAACAGCGTATTGACTGCTAAACAAACATTATGACCCTAAAAAAATAATTTTAATTTTGTGGAGTGTCAGCTTTCTCCATTATGATAAAAATTACTATTTTTAAGAAACTTTAAAAAAAATTATATTTTTTAAATGTTTGTTCATATTTATTTCATCTTCTACCTTATCCCCATGTGAGAGCCCCAATCTTTGTTTTGCTCTCTGTAACATTTTTAAAAAGTTGGGATAAAAGCAGATTCTCATTTCCTGCTTCCCTGTCTGTGAGTATTCTGCAATGTGATTTGGCTGCTTAGACAGCTGGTTGATGTCACAGCAGATCGTGTTGGGGATTCCCCATTATATTGCAGTGAAATCACTTGCGTGTCGAAAAAGGCAAACTTCCCTCCACTGAGATCGCGAGATCTCTCTCTGGGCAGCTTTCTTCTGGGCCAGCGGTGAACACCTTTGTTTCGCCACTGACTGCAAAGTCCAAGCCATTGTCTCTCTGCAATCAGCAGTACTATGGTTATTGGAACATAATTATTGGTTCCCAAGCTAGGCAGCGCATCCGTAGAGTTCGGGGATGAGGAGACCCGGCCGACCTTAATGGCAAGGACCTCATTGAAATACAAGCTCCCGGGAGAGCTGTCGACATCTGGCCAGATAGTCAATGCTTGCCGGCCAGCGGGAGCGGGAATTTAAAAAAAAAAATTATTCATTGATGGGATGTGGGCGTCACTGGCTAGGCCTGCATTTAGTGCCCATCCCTAATTGCCCTTGAGAAGATGGTGGTGAGCCGCCTTCTTGAACCGCTGCAGTCCATATGGTGTAGGTACATCCACAATACTGTTAGGAAGGGAGTGCCAGGATTTTGGCCCAGCGACAGTGAAGGAACGATGATACAGGTCCAAGTCAGGACTCAACCGTGGCTAACAAGGGAAATTAGGGATAGCATAAGATCCAAGGAGACGACATATAAATTGGCCAGAAAAAGCAATAATCCTGAGGATTGGGAGCAGTTTAGGATTCAACAAAGGAGGACAAAGGGATTAATTAAGAAAGGGAAAATAGAATATGAGAGTAAGCTAGCGTGGAACATAAAAACTGACTGTAAAAGCTTTTTTAGATATGTGAAGAGAAAAAGATTGGTGAAGTCAAGCGTAGGTCCCTTACAGTCAGAATCAGGGGAAATTATAATGGGAAACAAAGAAATGGCAGACCAACTAAATTCATACTTTGGTTCTGTCTTCACAAAGGAGGACACAAATAACCTCCCAGAGATGCCGGGGAACATAGGGCCTGATGAAAGGGTGGAACTGAAAGAAATCAATATTTGTAGGGAAATGGTGTTCGGAAAATTGATGGGACTAAAGGCCGATAAATCCCCAGGGCCTGATAATCTACATCCCAGGGTACTTAAGGAAGTGGCCCTAGAAATAGTAGATGCATTGCTGGTCATCTTCCAGAACTCAATAGACTCTGGAACAGTACCCATGGATTGGAGGGTAGCTAATGTTACCCCACTATTCAAAAAAGGTGGTCGAGAAAAAGCGGGGAATTATAGACCGGTAAGCCTGACATCGGTAGTGGGGAAAATGTTAGAATCTATTATAAAAGATGTAATAGCAGAGCACTTGGTAAGCAGTGACAGGATCGGACAAAGTCAACTTGGATTTACAAAAGGTAAATCATGCTTGACTAATCTACTGGAATTTTTTGAGGATGTAACTGGTAAAATAGATAAGGGAGAACCAGTGGATGTGGTGTATTTGGACTTTCAGAAGGCTTTCGATAAGGTCCCACGTAAGAGATTAGCGTGCAAAATTAAGGCACATGGGATTGGGGGCAAGGTATTGACTTGGATAGAGAACTGGTTGGTGGACAGAAAGCAAAGAGTTGGAATAAACGGGTCGTTTTCCGAGTGGCAGGCAGTGACTAGTGGGGTACCGCAAGGATCGGTCCTAGGACCCCAGCTGTTCACAATATATATTAATGATCTGGACGAGGGAATTGGATGTAATATCTCCAAATTTGCAGACGACACAAAGCTGGGTGGGAGGGTAAGCTGTGAGGAGGATGTCGTGAAACTCCAGTACGATTTGGACAGATTGGGTGATTGGGCAGAAACATGGCAAATGCACTATAATGTGGATAAATGTGAGGTTATCCACTTTGGTGGCAAAAACAGGAAGGCAGATTATTATTTGAATGGCAATAGATTGGGAGAAGGGGAAGTGCAAAGAGACCTGGGTGTTCTTGTGCACCAGTCGCTGAAGGTAAGCATGTAGGTGCAGCAGGCGGTTAAGAAGGCAAATGGTATTTTTGCCTTCGTAGCAAGAGGGTTCGAGTACAGGAACAAGGATGTCTTGCTACAGTTGTACAGGGCCTTGGTGAGACCACACCTTGAGTACTGTGTGCAGTTTTGGTCGCCTTACCTGAGGAAGGACGTTCTTGCCATGGAAGGAGTGCAGCGAAGATTCACCAGGCTGATACCTGGGATGGCAGAAATGACGTATGAGGAGAGATTGTGTCGATTGGGCTTATACTCACTGGAGTTTAGAAGATTGAGAGGGGATCTCATCGAAACTTATAAAATTCTGTCAGGCCTAGACAGACTAGATGCAGGAAGGATGTTTATGATGGCCGGGGAGTCCAGAACCAGGGGTCATAGTCTAAGGATAAGGGGTAAGCCATTTAGGACTGAAATGAGGAGGAATTTCTTCACCCAGAGAGTGGTGAACCTGTGCAATTCTCTGCCACAGAGGGCAGTAGAGGCCAGTTCATTAAATATATTCAAAAAAGAGTTGGATATATTTCTTAAGGCTAAAGGGATCAAGGGATATGGGGAGAAGGCAGGGACAGGGTACTGAATTTGGATGATCAGCCATGATCTCACTGAATGGCGGAGCAGGCTCGAAGGGCCAAATGGCCTACTCCTGCTCCTATCTTCTATGTTTCTATGTGTGTGGCTTGGAGGGGAACTTGTAGGTGGTGATGTTCCCATGCGTCCGCTGCCCTTGTCCTTCTAAGTGGTAGAGGTCGCGGGTTTGGAAGGTGCTGTTGAAGGAGCTTTGGCAAGATGCTGCAGTGCATCTTGTAGATGGTACACACTGCAGCCACAGTGCGCCGGTGGTGGAGGGAGTGAATGTTGAAGGTGGTGGATGGAGTGCCAATCAAGCGGGCTGCTTTATCCTGAATGGTGTCGAGCTTCTTGAGTGTTGTTGGAGCTGCACTCATCCAGGCAAGTGGAGAGTATTCCATCACACTCCTGACTTGTGCCTTGTAGATGGTGGAAAGGCTTTGGGGAGTCAGGAGGTGAGACACTCGCCGCAGAATTCCCAGCCTCTGGCCTGCTCTTGTAGCCACAGTATTTATATGGCTGGTCCAGTTCAGTTTCTGATCAATGGTAACCCCCAGGATGTTGATAGTGGGGGATTCAGTGATGGTAATGCCATTGAATGCCAAGGGGAGATGGTTAGAGTCTCGCTTGCTGGAGATGGTCATTGCCTGGCACTTGTGTGGTGCGAATGTTACTTGCCACTTGTCAGCCCAAGTCTGAATGTTGTCCAGGTCTTGCTGCATGTGGACACGGACTGCGTCAGTATCTGACGAGTCTCGAATGGTGCTGAACAGTGTACAATCATCAGCGAACATCCCCACTTCTGACCTTATGATGGAGGGAAGGTCATTGATGAAACAGCTGAAGATGGTTGGGCCTAGGACACTGCCCTGAGGAACTCCTGCAGTGATGTCATGTGATTGAGATGAATGACCTCCAACAACCACAGCCAACTTCCTTTGTGCTAGGTATGATTCCAACCAATGGAGAATTTCCCCCTTGATTCCCATTGACTAAAGTTTTGCTTGGGGTCCTTGATGCCACACTCAATCAAATGCTGCCTTGATGTCAAGTGCAGTCACTCTCACCTCACCTCTTGAGTTCAGCTCTTTTGTCCATGTTTGGACCAAGGCTGTAATGAGGTCAGGAGCTGAGTGGCCCTGGCGGAACCCAAACTGGGCATCCGTGAGCAGGTTATTGCTGAGTAAGTGTCGCTTGATAGCACTGTCGACGACACCTTCCATCACTTTGCTGATGATTGAGAGTAGACTGATGGGACGGTAATTGGCCGAGTCGGATTTGTCCTGCTTTTTGTAGACAGGACATACTTGGGCAATTTTCCACATTGCCGGGTAGATGCCAGTGTTGTAGCTGTACTGGAACAGCTTGGCTAGGGGCGCAGCTAGTTCTGGAGCACAAGTCTTCAGTACTATTGCCGGAATGTTGTCAGGGCCCATAGCCTTTGCAGTACCCAGTGTCTTCAGCCGTTTCTTGACATCACATGGAGTGAATTGAATGGGCTGAAGACTGGCATCTGTGATGCTGGGGACCTCCGGAGGAGACCGAGATGGATCATCCACTCGGCACTTCTGGCTGAAGATAGTTGCAAATGCTTCAGCCTTGTCTTTTGCACTTACGTGCTGGGCTCCATCATCATTGAGGATGGGGATATTTGGTGGCAGGAGGTCGCATTAGGGGTCCAGTGGGGATTGTCCGTCAGTTTGGAGAAGAGGCTGGTGGTGATCGACAACGGGGGGTGGGGGGGGGGCAAGGGACTCCTTGTGTGGGGGCCCAGGGACTCCTTGTGGGAGAGCCTGAAGGGATAATTACTGGTCCTAGCCCCTTTCGGGCTACCCCAGATCAGGCATATTCCCTAAACGTTCACCTTCAACTAAAGTTAAAGATAGCCAAATTCTATAAGATGCTTAATTGGGTCTAAAGGTTCAGACTATCTCTTCCTAAAGAAAAGGAACAACGTGAAGATGTTACCGTCCTCCGGATAGCACTTTTAATAGGTTTAACTAGACTGTAACCTTCCGGATATTATGAGGGTCCGGAATACCCCCAGAATTCTGCAACTCCTCACAAAAGGGTGTACAGAAATTGAGTTTGCGAGTTTATACAGAAATACTACTCGAGACAATTCTAAAAATATATAAATTTATTTAAGAGCCGACATATAGTTAACAGCTGTTGATTCAATCGCAACTTTTACAGTTCAAAATACAATTAGCTTACACAATCTTATTCTCAGATCTTAACTCTGTTACATTTCCACTCTTCTACTTATTCTTAATCCAGAATATCCACCAAAATCAAATACCTTGATTACCTGAGACTCAAAGTTAAAAACTTACAGAACGTGCCTGTGAAGTTGAGAAACGCTTGCCCTTCCAGTGACTTCTGACTTTTCATTTGAAAATCCTATCTTTTATACTCTTTTTCAGTGGTATATTCTTTGAAGTTTTCTATTGATGTAAGCTAATTATCTCTAGTCAGCTCTCTGTTGACTTTTTTCTATGCTTACTGTCAATTTAGCTGCTGCATGCAGAATTATGTCTCTACCTTTAGGTGTTCCAAAAACTTATCAAAAAATGGCTACAACAGATTTATCTCTTTGATGTCATTCTTATCGAAGTTCTTGAAGTAGTTGACTCAGAGACTAGGGTCCTGAATTTAAATAAAGGAAACTACGATGGTCTGAGGCGCGAATTGGGTAGGATTGACTGGGGAAGGTCACTCAAAGGGTTAACGGTGGATAGGCAATGGCAAACATTCAAAGACCGCATGGATGAACTACAGAATTTGTTCATCCCAGTTTGGCATAAAAATAAAACAAAAAAGGTGACTCAACCGTGGCTAACGAGGGAAATTAAGGATAGCATAAGATCCAAGGAGAGGACATATAAATTGGCCAGAAAAAGCAGTAATCCAGAGGATTGGGAGCAGTTTAGGATTCAACAAAGGAGGACAAAGGGATTAATTAAGAAAGGGAAAATAGAATATGAGAGTAAGCTTGCAGAGAACATAAAAACTGACTGTAAAAGCTTTTATAGATATGTGAAGAGAAAAAGATTGGTGAAGTCAAGCGTAGGTCCCTTGCAGTCAGAATCAGGGGAATTTATAATGGGGAACAAAGAAATGGCAGACCAATTAAATACATATTTTGGTTCTGTCTTCAAAAAGGAGGACACAAATAACCTCGCAGAAATGTCGGGGAACATAGGGTCTGATGAAAGGGTGGAACTGAAAGAAATCAGTATTTGTAGGGAAATGGTGTTGGGGAAATTGATGGGATTGAAGGCCGATAAATCCCCAGGGCCTGAAAATCTACATCCTAGGGTACTTAAGGAAGTGGCCCTAGAAATAGTAGATGCATTGCTGATCATCTTCCAACATTCGATGGAATCTGGAACAGTACCCATGGATTGGAGGGTAGCTAATGTTACCCCACTATTCAAAAAAGGTGGTAGAGAGAAAACGGGGAATTACAGACCGGTAAGCCTGACATCGGTAGTGGGGAAAATGCTAGAGTCCATTAGAAAAGATGTAATAGCAGAGCACTTGGAAAACAGTATCAGGATTGGACAAAGTCAACATGGATTTACAAAAGGTAAATCGTGCTTGACTAATCTACTGAAATTTTTTGAGGATGTAACTGGTAAAATAGATAAGGGAGAACCAGTGGATGTGTATTTGGACTTTCAGAAGGCTTTCGATAAGGTCCCACATAAGAGATTAGCATGTAAAGTTAAGGCACATGGGATTGGGGGCAAGGTATTGACTTGGATAGAGAACTGGTTGGCAGATAGAAAGCAAAGAGTTGGAATAAACGGGTCTTTTTCAGAGTGGCAGGCAGTGACTAGTGGGGTACCGCAGGGATTGGTCCTTGGACCCCAGCTATTCACAATATATATTAATGATCTAGACGAGGGAACTAGATGTAATATCTCCAAATTTGCAGACGACACAAAGCTGGGTGGGCGTGTGTGCTGTGAGGAGGATGCCGAGAAACTACAGGATGATTTGGACAGGTTGGGTGATTGGGCAGAAGCATGGCAGATGCAATATAACGTGGATAAATGTGAGGTTATCCACTTTGGTGTCAAAAACAGGAAGGCAGATTATTATCTGAATGGCAATAGCTTGGGAGAAGGGGAAGTGCAATAAGACCTGGGTGTCCTTGTGCACCAGTCGCTGAAGGTAAGCATGCAGGTGCAGCAGGCGGTTAAGAAGGCAAATGGTATGTTGGCCTTCATAGTGAGAGGGTTTGAGTACAGGAACAAGGATGTCTTGCTGCAGTTATACAGGGCCTTGGTGAGACCACATCTTGAGTATTGTGTGCAGTTTTGGTCGCCTTATCTGAGGAAGGATATTCTTGCCATGGAAGGAGTTCAGAGAAGATTCACCCGGCTGATACCTGGGATGGCAGGAATGACGTACGAGGAGAGATTGGGTCGATTGGGCTTGTACTCGCTGGAGTTTAGAAGAATGAGAGGGGATCTCATTGTCCAGTCCTGCCAGTATTTTATAAGTTTGACTAGATGCAGGGAGGATGTTCCCAATGGTCGGGGAATCCAGAACCAGGGGTCACAGTCTAAGGATAAGGGGTAGGCCTTTTAGGACAGAAATGAGGAGGAATTTCTTCACCCAGAGAGTGGTGACCCTATGGAATTCTCTACCACAGAAGGCAGGAGAGACCAATTCATTAAATATATTCAAGAAGGAGTTGGATATATTTCTTATGGCTAAGGAGATCAAGGGGTATGGGGAGAAAGCAGGGACTGGGTACTGAACTTGGATGATCAGCCATGATCGCATTGAATGGCGGCGCAGGCTCGAGGGGCCGAATGGCCTACTCCTGCTCCTATCTTCTATGTTTCTATGTTTCTTCCATTCAATTCTTAATATTGGCTTAACTGGTTATTAGCAGGCGTTGTGTCTCCGTGGTGTTCCAAGTGTAACCCCTTCACGGTTCTCTAGATATATGTGAGATGTGGTCTCTGTTGTAGACAGTATTCTATAGTCCAGTAAGGAGATCACTACTACAATGGCTTAATTCTAATTATCTTACTTTATAGTTTTAACGTCAGACAGTATAAGAAGATTACGGGTCAATGACCTAAATTAGACATTTGCATACATTAGAATGAATCTAGACATAATAAACATACATTCTCCATTTATATGGATTCAAAGGAGAATCTGTCCCTGTGTCCAAATTCGAGTGCACTCTTTTGTTGGCGCGCTTAAGTTGGAGCTCATGGTATGTATAATGTCTGCAAGACTTACGACTCCGAACCCCTTCGTTGAATTCTCTTCACGATCACTGAATCCCACTTTGAGTTCTGGATGCAGAGCTACTAATACGAAGGGCGGCGGCCGAGTTTGGAAGCCCGGGACGGGATGCGGCAGCCATTTGCCTTCTGAGCCCTCTTTTCAGAGCTCCTGCCCTCTTCTCTTCCAGTCGCTCCCGTTTCCCGTTCGAAAAAACCCGACTCCACCCCTTCCTCCTGGGGTTTCTGCCTGGAGACTGCGCAGCCTCACTGTCTGCAACAGTTGATACTGGTGCAGAATTATGGAAAGTCTGCTCTTAGTCACATTGTGTCCTTAAAAGTTCTTGCCGTACCTTCACATGGGCAACTTTAACCCAGGGATTTATAACAATGATAATACAGTGTCTAAGTTAAAGATTGATAACCATACTTAGCGTACATAACATTTCCAGTGGGTATTACACAAGTTCAATACAAAAAACGTGATTGCTTGGTGTCATCTATTGAAGTCATATTTTCAAAGTGTTCTGTTGGTATCATATTTACAACATGTAAATTAAAGACACTTCAACCAGGGTGTTTGTTTTCCTAGCCATCTTATTTGGTTATATTATTGACTTATGTTTCCTGTCTTTCAAGTTTAACATAAAAACTAGTTGACCAGCAGGTGTTTCTTTTACTTGCTATCATCTTTTCAAAGGCACATGCCTCTCTTAATGTTTCTGTTCAATGTGTTAGTTTATAACACTTTACTTGGGTCATTCCATTGTGTTTCTCCCAAACTCCAGACCTTCTGGAAGCGCCAAACTGCTATTTCAATAGGGCCATTGTTTTAGTATTTTTAACTAATTCCCATTTCAAAGCTTGTATGGTGTTTTGCAACTTTTGTGTTATCAAACCATCCCATCTCAGATGCCTGTATTGACACAGCTTGTGTCGCCGAGACTTTAGATTTTTAAACCCAGTATATCATGTATTAATATCAGAAATCTGTTCATAGGATGGTGTATCTCTTGGAATATGGCTTATTCTGTCACAAGCCTTGAGGCTCTCCTGCTCCTCCTGGTCCACAAGGACTTCCGAGAAAACAAGCCAGGTCCCAGACAGTGCGGGACTCACCTCGACTTCAGGTTAATATTTCTATAATATTAGTTTGAATGTTAATCTGGCCTCCACCTGCCTTTAGCGGGAGCCTCGTCAAGGGTCTAAATTGGCATCATAGAAACATAGAAACATAGAAGATAGGAGCAGGAGTAGGCCATTCGGCCCTTCGAGCCTGCTCCGCCATTCAACGAGATCATGGCTGATCATCCAAACCCTAGCACCCGGTCCCTACACCGACAGCCATCCCACCCAATAAAAATTATGACGGCCGGGAACGCACTGCATTGGAGCCAAGGGATAGAATTTTTCAAATTTTAACCCCTCCCGTGCAGCGTTCTCGCTGTGCAAGTGGGGGTTGAAATCCCTGCCATTATCCTCCCGAACCTTCATGCAACAGCAAAATACTGTGGATGCTGGAAATCTGAAATAAAAACAGAAAACGCTGGAAATACTCAGCAGATCAGGCAACATCTGTGGGGCACCTCCTGAACCTTCCTTGTATATTTCTCCTACAGTTCCAATAGGTCATCCCTTGTGCTCTTTCTCCTCCTTGCACCTTCATTGTGTTGAAGCTGTGATCCATCACATTCTTCTTCTAAGGTGCTTTTACACTTTATAAGATGGAATCAGCCGAGGGAGAATCCATATCTCCTTCACCGTGTAAACAGACTCAGCTTCCTTATCCTGACGGCAAAGGTGTGGGTCTATGATTCTCCCAGTAGGATAAGGGAGCTGGTTTTAGTAATACAATCAGGGGGAGTTACTCCAACATGCTTATTGTCTTTGACCTCTGTATAAAAGTGTGTCTCTGGAGACCACCTCACTGGACTAAATGTGGAAGACCAGCTGTGGTAAACCACTGTCATACCTGTCTGTGTCTGTATGTGTATTCCACTAGGTACAGGTCTGGACATGCCTCGGCTGACTCCTCCCACTATTCCAGGTATATAAGTGACTACCTCCCAGTCCCTTAGTATTCTGGACGGGTCGACCACTCGAGACAAGACCTTCATTCTTTAGTTAATAAAAGCCTGATTGTTACTCGCTCAACTTCAGTCTTTTGAGTAATTGATGGCGCATCACCAGCACACAAGTGTTGCTCTCTCTATAATGGCCTCGGTTATGCACAAATACAATGTGACATTAACCAGATAATCTGCTTTAGTGATGTTGATTAAGGGACAAATATTGGCCAGAACACTGGGGATAACTCCCTTGCTCTTCTCCGAAATAGTGCCATGGGATCTTCTACATCCACCTGAGAGGGCAGGCGGGGCCTCGGTTTAACGTTTTATCTGAAAGACAGCACCTCCGACAGTGCAGCACTCCCTCAGTACTGCACTGGGAGTGCCAGCCTACATTTTTGTGCTCAAGTCTATGGAGTGGGTCTGTGAACCCACAACCTTCTGACTCAGAGGTGAGAGTGCTATGCACTGAGAAACGGCTGAAAAATATCATCTTATTCATAAAAAAGCAACAAGCTTAATTCAATTATGGTAATTGTCTCAAATATGACTAAATAGTTAGGAACTCCTCCATGTTGAACACCACTTGGAAGAAGCACTGAGAGTAGCAAGGGCACAGAATGTACTCTGGGTGGAGGACTTCAATGTGCATCACCAAGAGTGGCTCGGTAGCACCACTACTGACCGAGCTGGCTGAGTCCTGAAGGACATAGCTGCCAGTCTGGGCCTGTGACCGGTGGTGAGAGAACCAACACAAGTGAAAAACCTACTTGACCTCATCCTCACCAATCTACCTGTTGCAGAAGCATCTGTCCAGGACAGCATTGGTTGCAGAGATCACCGCACAGTCATTGTGGAGACAAAGTCCCGTCTTCACACTGAGGACACCCTCCATCGTGTTGTGTGGCACTACCACCGTGCTAAATGGGATAGATTCAGGACAGATCTAGCAGCTCAAAACTGGGCATTCATGAGGCGCTGTGGGCCATCAGCAGCAGCAGAATTGTATTCCACCACAATCTGTAACCTCATGGCCTGGCATATCCCTCACTACACCATTATCAAGCCAGGGGAACAACCCTGGTTCAATAAGGAATGAAAGAAAGGCTTGCATTTATATAGCACCTTTCACGACCACCAGACATCTCAAAGCGCTTTACAGTCAATGAAGTACTTTTGAAGTGAAGTCACTATTGTAATGTAGGGGAACACGGCAGCCAATTTGCACACAGTAAGGACCCACAAATAGCAATGTGCTAATGACCAGATAATCTGTTTTTGTTATGTTGCTTGAGGGATAAATATTGGCCAGGACACCGGGGGATAACTCCCCTGCTCTTCTTCGAAATAGTGCCATGGGAACTTTTACATCCACCTGAGAGAGCAGACGGGGTCTCGGTTTAACGTCTCATCCGAAAGACGGCCCCTCCGACAGTGCACTGCACTGGGAGTGTCAGCCTAGCTTTATGTACACAAGTCCATGGAGTGGGACTATGAATCCACAACCTTCTGACTCCGAGGCGAGTGTGCTACCCACTGAGCCACAACTGACACTGTCGATGAGGCATGCCAGGAGCAGCACCAGGCGTACCTAAAAATGTGGTGCCAACCTGGGGAAGCTGCAACACAAGACTACATGCATGCTAAAAAGCAGAAGCTGCATGCTATAGACAGAGCCAACGATCCCACAATTGTTACGTCCGTGTATAATGAGACACAGACTGTGGAGAATGGCACAATGGTGTTTACTCAACGTGGCTCAGACTGCAACTGAACTGTACAGATTACTACTCAGCGTTATATACAGGTGTGGTCACTGCCGGTACTACAGTATACATGAGCTGTAAAAAGTAGTTCCCCCCCTTAAAGGTATATATATTACAATTCCTCCCCTTTTAGATTAACAGTACCATAACACTCATTTAACAATTAAATATCAAACTAATTACAATTAACACTTTTAACATGCAACATTAGCTGAAAATAGTCTATTTATAAATTCAGTCTTTGGGGAGGCTTCCTGATCCTTTCTGGATAACGCCTCTCCCGAGTGTCTTGCTCTTGGTGCGGAGGCGATTCTGGCCCCCTGTCGTCGGTTGGTTCATCAGCTTCCGATGCTACTGTTTCTGGGGTAGATGCTACCTGTACGTCGGGTTCATTACCAGGTACGTATGGGCGAGGCATGGGGTTGACTTGTTCCTGTGACTCTAGGATCTGGTCAGCATGGCGTCTCACGATGCTCTCCCCAACGTCCACTGTGTACATTAGTGGGCCCTGCCGTGTGCATATCGTTCCTGGCTGCCATTTTTCTGTTCGGTAGTCGCGGGCCAAGACTGGTTGCCCTACATTGAAGCTCCTTGTTTGCTTATTCTCAACATCTCTTTGTACGTTTGGTCTGAGCAAATCCAGGCGAGATCTTAACCTTCGGTTAAAGAACATCAGGGCTGGGGCCTGGTTGGTGACCGCATGTGTCGCATTCCGGTAGGCGAACAGGAAATTGTCCACCTTGTGCTGCAGCGGAATGTTGTCATTGTACATAGCCTTTATTGCCTTCTTAAAGGTTTGTACGAACCTCTCAGCCAATCCATTTGTGGCTGGATGATATGGGGCGGATGTGTAATGCCTTACCCCATTCTTTTTCAAGAACCTCCGGAACTCTTCGGACACAAACTGTGGTCCGTTGTCGGAGCAAATCTGTTCTGGCAAGCCATTCCTGGCAAAAATGGTCCGTAGGACTGCAATAGTTTTCTCCGTGGTGGTGGAGGACATTTTGATGACCTCAGGCCATTTCGAGTGCGCATCCACAGCTATTAAAAACATTGAGTCCATGAATGGACCAGCAAAATCAATATGCACCCGTTGCCCTGGAGATGAGGGCCACTCCCATGGGTGTAGAGGGGCCTGTGGTGGTGCATTTTGGACTTTCTGGCATCCTGAGCAGCTCTTGGTCAGGTCCTCAATTTGTTTATCGATTCCCGGCCACCACACATAAGCCCTGGCTAGGCTTTTCATTTTTACCCCTCCCAGATGACCCTCATGAAGCTCATTGAGCACTCTATCCCTTAACTTGGGTGGAATTACCACTCGGGATCCACACATCAAGGTCCCCCGGCACACTGACAGCTGTTCTCTCCTTGTCGAGAATGCTGGCACAGTGAGTCGCCATGTGCTGGCCATCCCTTCACCGTCAAATCATATACCCGAGACAGTGTCGGGTCATTTCGGGTTTCCTTTTCGATACAAGCGTTAGTTACCGGTAGGTATTCAACTATAGTCGAATGGAATATATCGACAGGATCCACTGCTGGTTCTTCCTCCGCAGTAGGCAGTGGCAGGCGTGATAGCCCATCAGCATTTCCATGCTGTTTCGTGCCCTTATATTCAATCTCATAGTGGTACGCCCCTAGAAAAAGGGACCATCTTTGTAGTCGTTGCGCAGTCATCACCGGAACGCCCTTCTTCGGATAAAAAATGGAGACAAGAGGCTGGTGATCAGTCAGCAAGGTGAATTTCTGCCCGTGCAGATAGTGATTGAACTTTTTCACTCCCCACACTAGGCTGAGGGCCTCCCTGTCAATCTGGGCGTAGTTATGCTCGGCTGAGGTTAGTGATCGTGACGCAAAGGCTATTGGCCTCTCTGAGCCGTCCGAGAATTTGTGCGACAGCACCGCTCCAATGCCGTAGGGTGACGCATCACATGTCAACCGAATTGGTAATGCTGGGTTGTAATAGGCCAATACCTCTTTCGATGTGATTAGTGTTTTGCTCTTCTGGAAAGCTCGTCTACATTCGTCACTCCACTTCCATGGCACACCAGTTTGCAGTAAGGTGTTCAGTGGGTGTAGTATTGTAGACAAATTTGGCAAGAACTTATGGTAGTAGTTTACCAGCCCGAGGAACGACCTCAGTTGTGACACATTTTCCGGTGCTGGAGCCTTGAGTACTGCCTCAATCTTCTCTGGGGACTTATGTAACCCCTCTTTATCTATAACGTGGCCACAATACGAGATCTGTTTTCTAAAAAACTCGCATTGGGGGCGGTTAGCTCGGAGCCCATATTCCTGCAATCTAGTGAGCACCTGCTCCAGGTTGGCAAGGTGATCACTGTCATTTTCGCCCGTGACCAGGATGTCGTCCAAATAACACTGGGTCCCTGGGATCCCTTGCAGGACTTGTTCCATTGCCCTCTGCCAAATAGCCGGAGCTGATGCTACCCCGAATACCAGCCGGTTGTATTGGTAGAGACCTTTATGGGTGTTGATTGTGAGGTATTTTTTTGATGCTTCTTCTACCTCCATTTGCAGATGCGCCTGGGCCAGATCAATCTTAGTGAAGCGTTTCCCTCCAGATAGCGAGGCGAAAATATCTTCAATCCACGGAAGTGGATATTGTACGGTGTGAAGGATTGGGTTCACTGTTACCTTAAAGTCCCCACAGATGCGAACCTTCCTTGGTTCCCCAGGCGTGCTGCTCAATGACTTTTTCATCACAGGGATGATGGGTGTAGCCCACTCGCTCCAGTCTACCTTGGACAGTACACCTGAACGTTCCAGACTCTCCAGCTCTGCTTCGATGGCTGGGCGGATCGCATAAGGTACCGGTCTGGCCTTAAAAAAATTTTGGGCTTGCGTTTTCTTCAATTTTAATCGTCGCTGTCATGCCTTTTAGTGTTCCGAGTCCTTGCTGGAACCCTTCTTTCGCGTCAGTTAGGATCTTTGACAGTCGCCCAGGTGTGACGTCATCATCCTTTTTGTCAGCCACAGTCAGTGCCTGTATGGAATGCCAATCCAGTTGTATTTTCCGGATCCATTCACGTCCCAGTAATGGTGGTCCTCCATCTTGCAATACATACAGGTCTAGTTTTGGTGTTTCCTTACTGTTATATATAACGGTCACCCTTATTTTTCCTTTGGGGTAGACTTTTTGCCCCGTGTACGTCTTCAAAATAATTTTTGTGTCTCTCAAGGGTATGTGTGAGAATAGCCGCTCGTAGTCCCATCGGTTTATGACTCTTAGGGCTGATCCTGTGTCCAATTCCATCTTTACCTGGACTCCTGCTATCTTGAGAGTGGCCCAAATGGTTCGGTGATCCTCCGTTGTGATCACATTATGTAGTTTCAGACAACTCAGTTCCCTGCTTTCGGAGTCGTTATCACTCTTTTGTTCGTGTGAACTATTCTCCGTTATCTTATGTACCTTCTTGTACTTTCCTTTGGTCGGTTTCTTATTGCTGGTTTTCTTTCCCAACCTGCAGACTCGTGCTATGTGTCCTACTTTTCCACACTGTCTGCACACTTTGTCTTTGAACCAGCAATCATTCTGGTCGTGTGTTGTTCCGCCGCAGCGATAGCACTTCTCTGTTCCATATGACATTTCGTTGGTGCCATATTCTTGCGGTCTCTGTTGTATCTCTGCAGCGCCCCGTGCTGCTGCTTCATATGATACCGCAATGCTGAAAGCCTTTTCCAGCGTAAGGTCCTTTTCAGATAAAAGCCGTTTCTGGGTTCCTTCACTTTGAAGCCCACACACAAACTTGTCCCTTAAGGTATCTGCCAGTCCCGCTCCAAACTGGCAGTGTTTCGATAGTTTGCGCAGTTCTGTTAAATAATCAGCATTGCTTTCATCCTTATGCTGGTTCCGTTTGTGAAACTTGAATCTTTCTGCTATCAGCAGCGGTGTGGGGTTTAAATGTTCCTTTAGTATCGTTACTATGTCTTCAAAACTCTTTTCCATTGGCTTCGTTGGGGTTACTTGATTTCATAATAAACCATACGTCTTTGCACCCATTAAATTTAACAATACCGACGCTTTCTTGTCATCTGACACCTCATTTGCCTTGCAGTACAACTCTATTCGTTCGACATATGTAGTCCAATCTTCGACTTCATTGTCAAATGCGGTGATACTGCCACTCTTCGGCATTTTGGGTGTGGTTTAAAATGGCGTCTCCCGCGCTTTTCTCCCTCCCCCGGCGGTTCTCGTGGCAATGGCGGCGCCCTGTAGGTTTCGCGCGCTTCTCTCTCTCCCTCTCTCCGACGCTGCTCAGCCCCTGAATACCGGCTGCGCCCTGTGCGCTCTGCCCTCTCTCTCTCTCCCCCCCGTTGACGCTGCTCGGCCCTTTGCTGTGCCGCTCGGTCGGGCTCTAGCCCGCCGCTGTCCGGGAAGGGTCTGCGCACTACCTGTTGCCAGCCCGTTTCGCTGGACCACCTCGACTGGAAAGCCAAGCCTGGCTCTCGACAGCCTCCCCCGCAATTCTCGAGTCTCTGCTGGATGACTGGGCGGTTGCCCGTGGTTGACGCCCGAGTCTCTGGCCTTGACCTCCAATCCACTGATCTCCAGGAACGAATCCCCGGGAGGTGATGCAGAGTTGCAGGTAGGTTCGAACCTGCCTCGTCGCCAATGTTACGTCCGTGTATAATGAGACACAGACTGCAGAGAACGGTACAACAGTGTTTACTCAACGTGGCTCAGACTGCAACTGAACTGTGCAGATTACTACTCAGCGTTATATACAGGTGTGGTCACTGCCGGTACTACAGTATACATGAGCTGTAAAAAGTAGTTCCCCCTTAAAGGTACATACATTACAACAATCAACAGATCAGATCAAAGCTCTGCAGTCCTGCCACATGCAGCCGTGAATGGTGGTGGACCATTAAACAACTAACTCCATGAATATCCCCATCTTCAATGATGGTGGAGCCCAGCACGTGAATACAAAACACAAAGCTGATGTGTTTGCAACCATCTTCAGCCAGAAATGAATTATCCATATCGGCCTACTCTTGAGGTTCCCACCACCACAGAAGCCAGTCTTCAGCCAATTCGATTCACTCCTCGTGACATCAAGAATTGGCTGATGGCACTAGATACAGCAAAGGCTGTGGGCCCTGACAACATCCTGGCTGTCGTGCTGAGGACTTGTGCTCCAGATCTAGTCAGGCCTCTAGTCAAGTTGTCCAGTACAGCTACAACACTGGCATCTATCCAACAATGTGGAAAACAGCCCAGGTTTGTCCTGTCCACAAAAAGCAGGACAAATCCAATCTGGCCAATTACTGCCCATCAGTCTACTCTCAATTATCAGCAAAGTGATGGAAGGTGTCATCGACAGTGCTATCAAGCAGCAGTTACTCAGCAATAACCTGCTCACTGATGCCCAGTTTGGGTTCTGCCAGGACCACTCGGCTCCTGACCGCATTACAGCCTTGGTCCAAACATGGACAAAAGAGCTGAATTCCAGAGGTGAGGTGAGAGTGACTGCCCTTGACACCAAGGCAGCATTTGACCGAGTGTGGCATCAAGGAGCCCTAGTAAAACTGAAGTCAATGGGAATCGGGGGGAAAATTCTCCACTGGCTGGAGTCATACCTAGCAGAAAGGAAGATGGTTGTGGTGGTTGGAGGTCAATCATCGCAGCCCCAGGACATCGTTGCAGGAGTTCCTCAGGGCAGTGTTCTAGGCCCAACCATCTTCAGCTGCTTCATCAATGACCTTCCCTCCATCATAAGGTCAGAAGTGGGGATGTTCGCTGATGACTGCACTGTATTCAGTACCATTCGCAACTCCTCAGATAATGAAGCCCACATGCAGCAGAACCTGGATAACATTCAGGTTTGGGCTGATAAGTGGCAGGAAACATTGGTGCCACACAATTGCCAGGCAATGACAATCTCTAACAAGCAAGCGTCTAACCACTGTCCCTTGACATTCAACGGCATTACCATTGCCGTATCGCCCACCATCCGTTTCCTGGGGGTCATCATTGACCAGAAATTTAACTGGACCAGCCACATAAATACTGTGGCAACAAGAGCAGATCAGAGGCTGGATATTCTGAGGCAAGTGTCTCCTGACTCCCCAAAGCCATTCCACCATCTACAAGGCACAAGTCAGGAATATGATGGAATACTCTCCACTTACCTGGATGAGTGCAGCTCCAACAACACTCAAGAAGCTTGACACCATCCAAGACAAAGCATCCTGCTTGATTGGCACCCCATCAACCACCTTAAACATTCACTCCCTCCACCACCGGCGTACCATGGCTGCAGTGTGTACCATCTACATGATGCACTGCAGCAACTCGCCAAGGCTTCTTCGGCAGCACCTCCCAAACCCGCGACCTCTACCACCTAGAAGGACAAGGGCAGCAGGTGCCTGCGAACACCACCACCTCCAAGTTCCCCTCCAAGTCACACACCATCCTGACTTGGAAGTATATCGCCGTTCCTTCATCGTCGCTGGGTCAAAATCCTGGAAATCCCTCCATAACAGCATTTTGGGATTACCCTCACCACACGGACTGCAGCGATTCAAGAAGGCAGCTCACTGCCACCTTCTCAAGGGCAACTGGGGATGGGCAATAAATGCCGGCCTTGCCAGCGACACCCACATCCCATAAACGAACTTTAAAAAACTAATAATGAACCAGCAAGCAGAAAAATTGTTTTGTAGGTATACAATATTACTAATGAACAACCAGCAACAACACCAAGCAATTAAATCTGCCAAGAACAACAACTTGCATTTATATAGAGCCTTTAACATAGTAAAACGTCTCAAGGACATAAGAACATAAGAAATAGGAGCAGGAATAGGCCACTTGGCCCCTCGAGTCTGCTCCGCCATTCAGTAAGATCATGGCTGATCTTGGGCTCAAAGCTACTTCCCCGCCCGCTCCCCATAACCCTTCACTCCCTTACCTTGCAAAAATTTGTCTGTCTCCACTTTAAATGTATTTAATGACCCAGCCTCCACAGCTCTCTGGGGCAGAGAATTCCACAGATTTACGACCCTCTGAGAAAATAAATTCCTCCTAATCTCAGTTCTGAGAGGGCGACCCTTTATTCTAAAACTGTGCCCCCGCGTTCTAGATTTCCCCACAAGGGTAAACATGCTCTCTGCATCTACCTTGTCGTGCCCCCTCAGTATCTTATATGTTTCAATAGGATCACCTCTCATTCTTCTAAATTCCAATGAGTATAGGCTCAACCTTTCCTCATAAGTCAACCCCCTCATCTCTGGAATTAACTTAGTGAATCGTCTCTGAACTGCCTCCAATGCAAGTATATCCTTCCTTAAATAAGGAGATCAAAACTGTACGCAGTACTCAAGGTGTAGTCTCACCAATACCCTGTACAGTTGTAGCAGGACTTCCCTGCTTTTATACTAAAACCCCTTTGAAATAAAGGCCAACATTCCATTTGCCTTTTGATTACTTGCTGTACCTGCATGCTAACTTTTTATGTTTCATGCACAAGGACCCCCAGGTCCCTCTGAACTGTAGCATTTTGTAATCTCTCTCCATTTAAATAATAATTTGTTTTTTTATTTTTCCTGCCAAAATGTATAACATTGCACTTTCCCACATTATACTTCATCTGCCAAATGTTTACCCATTCACTTAGCCTGTCTATATCCCTTTGCAGGTTCTTTGAGTCCTCTGCACAACTTGCTTTCCCACCCATCTTTGTATCATCCACAAACTTGGCTACATTACACTCGGTCCCTTCATCCAAGTCATTAATGTAGATTGTAAATAGTTGAGGCCCCAGCATCGATCCCTGTGGCACCCCACTAGTTACCGTTTGCTAATCGGAAAATGACCTATTTATCCCGACTCTCTGCTTTCTGTTAGTTAACCAATTCTCTATCCATGCTAATATATTATCCCCAATTCAGTGAGCTCTTATCTTATGCAGTAACCTTTTATGTGGCACCTTATCGAATGCCTTCTGGAAATCCAAATACACCACATCCACTGGTTCACCTTTGTCCACTCTGCTTGTTACCTCCTCAAAGAACTCCAGCAAATTTGTTAAACATGATTTCCCTTTCATAAAACCATGCGGACTCTGCTTGACTACATTATGATTTTCCAAATGCCCTGCTACTGCTTCCTTAATGAAGGACTCCAGCATTTTCCCAACGACAGATGTTAGGCTAACTGGTCTGTAGTTTCCTGCTTTCTGTCTCCCTCCTTTCTTAAATAGGGGTGTTACATTTGCAGTTTTCCAATCCACTGGGACCTCTCCAGAGACCAGGGAATTTTGGTATATTGCAACCAATGCATCCACTATCTCTGCAGCCACTTCTTTTAAGACCCTGGGATGCAGGCCATCTGGCCCAGGGAACTTGTCATATTTTAGTCCCATTATTTTACCAAGGTGCTTCACAGATGTGTAAGCCAAAGGAGGAGATATTAGGAGGGGCCTGGTCAAAGAGGTGGGTTTTAAGGAGGGTCTTAAAGGAAGACAGGGAGGTGGAGAGCTTTAGGGAGGGACTGTAGGCCCTAGCTGGTTGAAGGCACGGCCGCCAAGGGTGAGGTGAAGGGAGGGTGCGTAAAAGGCCAGAGTCGGAGGAATGCAGAGTTCTGGGGGAGAAGGGAATTGTAGCTAGTTAGATCTTTATCACTGGCCTACTATAGTTAGAAAGTGTATAACCAGATAGACTTAGGCCAAGGGCACATAGTTGTAAAGGTGATTTTGAAATAAGTTAGAGCACATCATAATGCATTTTCTCTTCTTTTATGAGGTCGAACTCTGCCAATAAAATTATTTATTACTTTTTTTTAGATGATATGATAGAACACGTTAAAGAGAAACCACAGAAAAAAACCCCACCTTAAACCGAAGGTTCTTCCTCATTTTTTCAATGCCCAACTACAACAGGACATCATATGAGGAAGAATTTAAGAAATTGTACCACAGTGGAATAGGCGCACAACAGCATATTATCAGCCCCGTACATTGTGAATGAAGTACATCAATTTGTGTAGGACTAATTGGACAGCTCTTTCAAAGAGCCGGCATAGGCACGATGGGCCAAATGGCCTCTCTCTGTGCTGTATCATTCTAGGACATTGACACTAGTTTCTGTGCTTCATTTGTCTCCCAATATATATTTTACTAGCTGAAGTGCCCGGCGGTGCCGAGGCTTTTTCGAGGGCATGTTGTTGTTGGAAGAGAGAGAGAGAGCAACTGGGGGGAAGAGAGGGAGGGAGGGGGGGAGGGAGGGAGGGAGGGCAGGGGGGGGAGGAGAGGGCGGGGAGGGCGGGGGGGAGGAGAGGGCGGGGGGGGGGAGGAGGGGGGGAAGGGGAAGGGGGGGGAGGGAGGGAGGGGGGGCCCCCCCCGAGGGTCGCGCCCCCCCCCCCCCAAGGTGAAGACCGCCGATTGCGGCTGTGCGAGACGGCCGGGGGGCCGGTTGCCAGGGTGACGCTTGACGCTCAGCAAGCCCCGCCCCCTGGCCGAGCCAGAGAGAGACGCCGCGTCTCAGCTCCTGCTGCGCGCGCACCCTAGCGGCGCTGGGCTGAGGCTCGGCCCTCCAGCCTTCGAGTGGGGCCGGGAGGTGCCTAGCTCGGGCGTGGGTGCGAAGGAGAAGCCGAGGCTTCGAGGCCTACCTGGAAAAACGGGGAAAGGTAGGAAAATTAATGAGATTAGATAAGTTAATTCGTTTCTAAATCATTTTTTTTTAAAACAATATGGGCTAGATTTTCAGTTGCTTGCGCCAGCAGTTAGCGCCTTAAGAGAAGTGATTTTCGGGCGCTATGCGTGTAGCGCCCGGGCGCAGCGCAGTTTGCGCCCCGCCCCAAATTAAGTTGCCTGTTAGCGCCGGCTCAACCTTTCCTCATAAGTCAACCCCCTCATCTCTGGAATTAACTTAGTGAATCGTCTCTGAACTGCCTCCAATGCAAGTATATCCTTCCTTAAATAAGGAGATCAAAACTGTACGCAGTACTCAAGGTGTGGTCTCACCAATACCCTGTACAGTTGTAACAGGACTTCCCTGCTTTTATACTAAAACCCCTTTGAAATAAAGGCCAACATTCCATTTGCCTTTTGATTACTTGCTGTACCTGCATGCTAACTTTTTATGTTTCATGCACAAGGACCCCCAGGTCCCTCTGAACTGTAGCATTTTGTAATCTCTCTCCATTTAAATAATAATTTGTTTTTTTATTTTTCCTGCCAAAATGTATAACATTGCACTTTCCCACATTATACTCCATCTGCCAAATGTTTACCCATTCACTTAGCCTGTCTATATCCCTTTGCAGGTTCTTTGAGTCCTCTGCACAACTTGCTTTCCCACCCATCTTTGTATCATCCACAAACTTGGCTACATTACACTCGGTCCCTTCATCCAAGTCATTAATGTAGATTGTAAATAGTTGAGGCCCCAGCATCGATCCCTGTGGCACCCCACTAGTTACCGTTTGCTAATCGGAAAATGACCTATTTATCCCGACTCTCTGCTTTCTGTTAGTTAACCAATTCTCTATCCATGCTAATATATTATCCCCAATTCAGTGAGCTCTTATCTTATGCAGTAACCTTTTATGTGGCACCTTATCGAATGCCTTCTGGAAATCCAAATACACCACATCCACTGGTTCACCTTTGTCCACTCTGCTTGTTACCTCCTCAAAGAACTCCAGCAAATTTGTTAAACATGATTTCCCTTTCATAAAACCATGCGGACTCTGCTTGACTACATTATGATTTTCCAAATGCCCTGCTACTGCTTCCTTAATGAAGGACTCCAGCATTTTCCCAACGACAGATGTTAGGCTAACTGGTCTGTAGTTTCCTGCTTTCTGTCTCCCTCCTTTCTTAAATAGGGGTGTTACATTTGCAGTTTTCCAATCCACTGGGACCTCTCCAGAGACCAGGGAATTTTGGTATATTGCAACCAATGCATCCACTATCTCTGCAGCCACTTCTTTTAAGACCCTGGGATGCAGGCCATCTGGCCCAGGGAACTTGTCATATTTTAGTCCCATTATTTTACCAAGGTGCTTCACAGATGTG